>NW_006256909.1:14464522-14643535 GCF_000478725.1 Eutrema salsugineum | reverse complement strand
TCATCATTTACAGTGACCAGAGGATCAATACTGATAACAAAACCGTGAATATCTGAAAAATACAATTTTCAAAGTGCAAACAACACATTCCAATCAATTGAACTTTATAAATAAATGAAACTTTAGTCTAAAATAAGATTACTAAGTAAAGGCATAAATATACCGATAGGAAGACCAGGCTCTGTTTTATCACCATGCACATCAGAAAATGAAACAAAATCTTGTACAATTTCAACACCGACAGGATCTATGTCTTCTACTTCTGTGTTATTTATAAACCGGATACAACTACCAATAGGAGAATTTGGTTCATCCGATGTATCATCAAAGACCACGAATTCAGAAAAACATTTCCATTCACCCTCTTCAATTGTCTTGTCGAATGATTTAATTAAATCGGTAATATAGAGATAAGCTTGAATAGTTTCACCCTGTATGTATTAGTAATTTATATAATACAAAAACCTTGTTAAATATAGTATAACATGAAGTTTAAAAGATAAGTGAATAAATACAAACTAAATACCTCTTCATCCATCAACAGAAACTGTAAAGATGGACGTTCTCTTGGATATTTGACATGCCATTTCTTCAAAACTTTGCATCTTATAGTCCAATTTGTTTGGTCACAATGCAGATCTGAAATTAGGTCATAGTCTTCCATTGAAGTATATGCGAGAGAGCTTTTTTGGTTCTAGAAAATAGTAACTAAAAGTTTGAAAAAATGGGTAATGAGATCTCTCTTATCTACGAAACAATAATGTCTTCAGATTTCTATTCAAATTTAAGATATATTATTTATTCAAAACATCCAAATATGTCATCGATATAAACAGTATATTTTATCATATCGAAAAAGGAACTTACACAGCCACTCAATATATGTATTGAAAACATAAAAGGAAAACATTTTTGTGTCATTGTATTTTCAAATCAATTATAAAGCAGCAGAGAATATTTGATATTGATCAAATATGTACATAAGTGTTACAGTGTTACAAAAGGAAAAAACATCACCGATTATATAAAGAATATATATTACGCTTGAATAATGTAAATCTGATTATCGAAATGTATATATTTTGGTAATTGCATAGTTTGGAAATTATTATAAAACATGCGTAATATTAAAAACAGAAAAGGTACTTATGTCAAACAAAACTTAATTTATTATCCTCCTCACAAATTGGAATTTTAATAAAGAACAATATAATAGTCTAAAAAATTTAAAAGAGCTTATGGGAAATAATAGGTTGATTTGTGCTTGTGCTCGATTATAACCACTTGCAGTTATTATAAATGCTGTCAAATAAAAAAACAATAGTGAGTAAGCAAAAAAATATTGAGTTCGAAACAATATAAAAATTTCTATTATAATAACTGAATACACACAATACTTACTATCATTACTAATGGTAGATACATCTAATTCCTTGGAGACTGGTTTTACAAACTGCATCAATAGAGTTCTGATATTTCAGTAACATGCATGGTATGAAACAATAGTATTAAATAAATATAATTTAAATACCTTCGACATATCTGATAGGAGTGATAGTTGTAGAAATTATGAACTGAATATTGAAAAGGGATGTTGTGTTAATGTATTCAGCATTAACAGGAATAAGAGTGAACTTTTCAATTACAAACCATGAGTTTTCTACAATACTATTCTCAAAGAATTGCATGTATTTTCTGTAAACTGTAGCACAAATTGTATGACCCTGTAAAATAAAGAAAAGTACAGGTTTTTCAAAGTATTCATTATGTAAAAAACAGAAATTGAATGTAATGAATTCTACACTTTACCTCTTCGTCATATAGTTTCATATTAAGAGTAGTTCCTCGATGTGGAGTATATTGTTTCCACTTCTTAGTAATTTTAACCCTAATTTTCCAATCAGTAGTAGACGGATTTAAATCAGATATAGAATCGTAAGTAGAAATCATGACGGTATTATATATCGAAGTTCTTTCAAATGGCTGACAAATTTTACACAACAGAGTATTTATATAAGGGATAACTTCTTTGATAGGGTATTGAAGTAAATAATATATAATATGTATAAGGGAAACTAACTAATAGAGATATATTCGGGATATACATAGTCGATATCTTCGTGCAATATATATTGGAATCTAAAATAACCATAAATATAATTCAAAAATATTTTTAATTATTCATATTAATTAATAAACATAATATAAACCGTTTCTAATTAATGTATAAATAATATACTTGACTAACTTTGATTAATTTATGTTTGTTTACATATGAGGCTGATATGAAGTGATCAGGATATTAGTCTGTCAAAAACTCAATTACATATAACGTAAATAAGTAACCTACGACTATATAAACAAATTATACGACGATATATATCAAAGTAACATATGAGCTGTCTGAAAAAAATCATACATCCAAATTGAGTAACCAATACAAAATAAGTGAATGTATTAGGGGGAATATATAATAATTATCAAATAATAGACCAAATTGCTGACAACAGAACATATCAGGATCATTTGCACCAACACGACATCAATAGCATTACTTGCAACTTCCTGAATACATTACAAATCCATAATAGACGTTAAAAAAAAATCATACTAAGCAAATTAAGATAGTGTTCAAGTTATAACTTACCAGTAATGTTGAAACTATATCTTCAGGAACACTTCTTTGAATACAACGTTCATTGTTTGTTTCTGAGGTTTACCATCTTTGTCAATAATAAGCACCTTTAACCCATCCTTTGATTTTACTCTAGATAGAGCAACATATAACTGGCCATGAGAGAAAACAGGCTTTGGCATGGCAGATATAAACCGACGCTTGAAAGTGTCTGACCCTCATAGCAAAGGCAACTGCCAAAGGAAATTGTCTTCTTCGCATTCTGAATGGAAATTTTCCTTCAGGAGGTGCGACATTCAACCTTGGAATGTAAACTTTCTGACCATGAGTGTCACCAGTTAAAACAATAGCTTCGATGATATGATCAGCTAATTGGGTGATTTGTAGCCTTGTACCATTGCACAAACCAGCCTTTGGATCTATATTCCTTAATAGCATAACTGGTGTTCCTACTCTTAATCTCAAAGAATGATTAGGAAGACCAGACAACTTTATATTATTCAAAAAGTCTGGAGTATATACTCTGCTATCCTGGTTAGATGTATCAGATGGATCTATAGAATCAGAACTTAGATAAGTCTTCTCCTCACCTTGATAATAAAAAAATTATAGATATATCAGTATAGTATATAAATATGATAACTAAACTTAAAAACTAAATAAATTAAACGATAAACAATAGTAATTGTGTTTACCTGTCAACATAGAAAGCATGTAATCGTTGATGAGGCAAACATCGTCATTAGTTGGACACAAAATAGCCCTTTCTTCATAAAAGTGAGGATCGGATTGCTCTTCAAAACTTAAACCATAAACTTCCTCGACAATAGATTGAATGGGATCATCACATTCTTTTATTAGAAGCTCATCAGGAATGTCGATCATAACTTCTCCGGTGTTTGGTAGATTAATTTTACCATCGCCAACTTTAAGAATCCATTCTGAAAATGATTTGATTTCCTCTGCTACGCTTTCATCAAGATTAGCCAAAAGCCTCATGTTTTTTGTAATCTTGAGCACCTTACAATCATCCCATAAATATGACGAATTAATAGAAGCCATAACAATGTCTTCCCTTCCTCCACCACTGATAACTGGCAAAATTTGTCTAAAATCACCATCAAACACAACAACTTTTCCTCCAAATGGTTTCTCCTTATGACGCTTAATAATGTCACGCATAGTACGATCCAAACTTTCAAAACAATATCTACTCATCATAGGTGCCTCGTCCCATATGATAAGAGATGACTCAGCAACCAAATTTCCTAAGTCTGTTCCAGGTTGAATATTGCAAGTAGTGTCATCATCTGGGTTTATTGGTATACCAAAACGGGAATGTGCGGTTCTACCACCAGGCAATAACAAAGATGCTATTCCACTACTTGCAACATTCAAAACGATTTCACCTCTAGCACGAACAGCAGCGGATAGTAGTTTCCATAAATGAGTTTTTCCAGTACCACCAAACCCATATAAGAAAAATACTCTTCCTTTATCTTCTGTGACAGCTTCCATGATCTCTATATAGACATTCATCTGCTCGTCAGTTAAACCAGGAAGCATGTTTTCTACGATAGCCTTCATTTCTTCTCTATCATAGTTTCTTTCATCGTATATTAACCTATTGATACCAGCTGTGTTGTAATCACCATCCGGCAAAGGCATTCCATCATAATTTGAAAGAGAACAACTATTGCTTCGCAGTATAGTCTCAATTGCATCCAATGTGTAACTTTTGAGCTGTTCATCAGAGAGGTCCAGTTCTGCGAAATGATCACATCATATGTATTGAAATCCAATACTTCATATTAACATAAAGTATTATTGTATACATAACATATATAGTTATAGACAGTTTTTTAAAAATTAATGAAATACCTGGATTGTTTTCAATAGATCTTCTTCTGTAAAGAATATCATCAGATAGCAAATTCCAAGTTTCTTCCCAAACTCCAAATGGATTAATTAGGCTATCAGTCAATAGCATAACACAGAACAGCTTTCGAAGGAAGTCACCAGAACCCCACATGCTTGCTTCATTAATTCCATCTATATATTCTCTATCATCATCTAGTAAACCCAATGCATAACATGCATCTTTGTATGTAGGATGTAAAACACCATCAACTGTCTTCAAATCATCAAACCCCTTAGGACATTTGTGTCGGTTGAGTAGAACACGAAGATAGTACAATTGGCCACATTTAAGAGGTACATAGGTTATTCTACCAACAGCTAACCTATTTTTCTGTTGCCTTGGTTTCCATTCAATATTTGTACGATCATAAACAAACATTGTAGGAAACTCAGCATATGTTAGGTTTTCAGCTTCTGGATACTTATTGCAAGCTTCAAAAAATGCTAATAACATTGAGCTCTGTACTGACCTGCGATTTAGAACAGTTTCAACTGGATCATCATCGTCAAAAAGTACCGATTGCTCGTTTTCTAGATGAAAATAGAGTTTCTCCACTGGAGTTGTCCTAAAATGGATTAGAAATGCTAGCAAACGCCATGTAGCTTCACATGAAGAAACATATCTACATAACAATAGAACAGTAGAGATTTAGTATGTAATCAAAACTAATGCAACTTATAAAACATGCCTACAATCTCTATCAAATTAAATACTACCTGCAATCGAAGAACTCCTTAATTTCATCTGTAGTATCCTCGCCGTTTTCATCTACATTGGCGCATGCATCAGAATCTGCGCCTTGATTTAAATCATTTTCAATTGTAGCTAGAACACGATCAGGTCCTTTGTTGATATATTTGAACAGGTATTTGATTGACCTTGCCTGAGTACACCATTCCACATTGATGTGAGCTCTATATCGCAATGATAGCTCTCTATTATAAGGCACAACAAAACTGTTGTCAATTTTTAGACCATTCTTCTCAACAAATGCGCCAGTCTTTCTTCTCATATAATGTGGAAAGCCTCTGTTGTCAATGGTAGTTCTTTCACAATATTTCTTTGGAAATAGCTTAGAACACTTCCCATTGACCATACATGGACTACTTTTCTTAATCACTCCGCAAGGTCCATGTATCATGTTTTGCTTCACTACTTCATACAAAGAAGGATCAGTATCTTTGTCAGGAATCTCAGCAGAAATAACCTTATCAATAGATTCAGCAGTAGACAATTTGTTTTTTTCAGCCATCCATAGTAGAATATGTGCATGTGGAAGTCCTCTTTTTTGGAATTCAATAGTATACATACCTGTTAATATAAAACAAACCAATCAGATTTGTATCCAATATAAATCATATTATAAATACAAATATTACAAATATAAATTTAACATACCACAAACACTTTTTCCGAATATATTATTTTCAGTGAGATCACTCATGAGGCTGTCTAGCTTAATTTTGAATATCCTACAGAAGATATCTGGTCTATCTTCAGGATTCAACTTTTGCTTCTTTGTATATCTAATTATCTCAGGCCAGTTTGGATTGCAGGTGAAAGTTATAAAAAGATCAGGAAATCCAAAGTGCTTACAGATTGCCATTGCATCCAAATAGTTATTGTTCATATAGCGTGAACCACCGGTAAATGATGCAGGTATCAAAATTCTCTTACCTCTGTTGGATAAATCAGAGTTTCCTTCCTTTTCAGCCTCAACCAGATTCACATACTTGTCTGAACGAAGCTTCTTCTGATTTTTCCTGAAATATCGAAGTCGGCTAGACTCTATCATAGTAAACACATCAACCAGAAACTGTTGATACAATCGTTTAGACCGAATTACGGACTGAGATTCCTTTAACCTATCTTGAATCCTATAAGCATAGGATTCCTGTTTGTATTTTCTGGTGAAAACATATAATAATACATTTTAAATTAAAACAAATGTTAAATTTTAATTAATATACATAATTTAGATATTAATACAGATCAGAAAACTTACTGGGACCGATATGTACTGGTTTAGGAAGATCAGAATGAAGCGGTTGTGAAGAAGAATTTGATCGAGACTTACTACCAACAGATGGTGGCGTCGCATACGTTTGATTCGAGGTTGCCAATTCAGATATGTTACTAACAATTGATGTAAGGATCCTATCTGATAATACAATTCAAAAACAAACAATGAGTTAATAATTTAAATAGATTAAATTTATAAATTCATTATACTATTAGTAAATGAAATTATTCTTACTTGGCTGTAAAGGTACAGATTTAGGAATACCAGAATCTAGCCTCCGTGAATTAGGAATTCTTCGAGCTTTGCTAACAACCGATGGGGGTGTCGCATATGTAATATTAGAGGTAGTGGTTTCTTGTCTATTAGTATCACTTGATGATTGGATACCAGTACCATGAATATCATTGCTTGCTAGGTTTAGATCAGGAATTGTTGTATTACGTTTTGCAAGTTTAGGCGGTGACAATTGAGTTTCAGATAAAATTCGACCAAACCTAAGGCCTGAAAACAAATATATATGTTAACATTGAATGTGTAAACAAATTTGGTTAATATATGTAAAAGCAAGAATTAAAAATGATAGTTGATATATAGGTAACCCGTTTCTTCAGAAGATGGTGAGCATTGCAAAGGTCTCTTTACAGGTGGCTTGTTTTCTTTTTCTGAACTTGGTAATGCTAAATGAAGGAAAAGTGAAGAACACACATAAAATATATAAGATAATTCATAAAACGATTTATAAAATATAACATAGTTCACATACACTGTTGATTTTGAGGTGTGTTTGACTGTATTCCTAAACAACCAGGATTGCTGAAATCTGTAAGAATTTCATTTATGTAATTAAATAAATAAAACAACACACTATTAAAAGAATGTGAAGTATACAAAATTAAGATTAAAGCAAAAAATAAATAAAAACTCACTTGAAGTAGATATGTGTGATGTAATCCGACTTGAATTCCTCACAAAATCATTTGAATTGCTTAAATCTCTAAAAATCATATCAAAAGCACCAGAAATAGGTTTTGCTGATTGTGATTGACTGGTAGATGCGATCTTCTGTTTTTTAGTAGTTTGGTTCTCATAATTTTCGTATACATGCCGATTTTTCTTTGAACTATGCATTGCATAAGAAGGTGAACATACATTCAAATAGAGGTAAATGTTAACACGAAGAATGCGATGAAGCGGAAAAGTTTATTTATATGAAATAGTAGTTGTTTGTTATAAAATTCAAATTAAAGGTGATCCCTTATGAATAGGAAAACAAATATTCTACATTTAAATTCATATATCTAAATCCACAAATATAGATAATAAATATAGAGAAAGAATCAATTTATATGAATTAATAGTTATTTGTTATAACATTCAAACTAAATGTGATCCCTTATGATTAGGAGAACAAATATTCTACATTTAAAATTCATATATCTAAATCCATAAATATAGATAATAAATTTAGAGAAAGAATCAATTTAGTTACAAATTGCCAAACTTAAAAGGATAAATATAGTTAAGTAAAGTAAGTAATACTGTTAAAAGACATAAGTTTTAATATATTATCCATATACGTGATAATTGATGACTCTGTTTTCGGTTAGTAGTTATTGGTATTTTTGGATGTATATATTCGTATAAGCATATATAATTTGTTACAAATAAACCAAATTTCCATTTAGAAATAAATAATATAGACTACATTAAAATTTGATTATAAGCTAATGATGTTTGTATAGTATTTAATATATAAGTGATATCATTTGAATGATGATCATACAATGTTTAATGAAAAATTATAAAATTATTAAAAGACTTCATACATTAACAAAATACTAACAGTAATGAACGAAATCAAAATATTCTTAAAAAATAACCATCCGATTACAAAATTGAAATGAAGAAGCAAAGTTCAATAAAAAATAACGATAAATGAAACAATACTACAGACGGATAAACGCATCACAAAGTAGTTCCAATAACTGATTTCGGTTCTTAATCATGGCTTCTCTGTTTTCACGGTCTTAAGCGGTAGAGTACTTTGATTAGTCTGAACAGTTTTCTCATCCTTACACTTCTTCTTTGCAGCTGAATACTCATCAGTATCCTTAATCACTTTCAACTTTTCATTGCTTTTGCGTTTAGAAGTAGGTGTAATTTCAGCATCATCATCATCCATAATCATTAAAGGAACCTATAACATATTAAATAATCTATAAGAATGAAAGCAATTTGTTTATAATAGTAAACATGAATGTAAGAAATCAGAATAAATAAATATACCTTTTCATCAAGAGTATTGTGAGCTTTTTCCTCTATCTTGATACTTGGAGTGCTCTATGAAATGTGAAAGTAATGTATGGTAAGCAATAAAGAATTAGTTTATACAGAATAAGTGATATCAAAATGTTATAACTGTACCTGAGGAGTAGAGATTTCAGAAAACTCCTTAACCACATCACTTTGTGTAATTATACTGATGACCTAGTATGTGTCACTATTGAAAACAACATTTGAGCTTGCAATTGCAATCTGGAATAGAAACGTTTTACCACAAATATTGCTCAAAGCTAAGGGCAAGACATCAGGATCCTGAATCTAAACAAATAGGAATTTAATAAATTTTAAATAGATCAAATAAAATACTGTCATGGACAAATGCAGTATAAATATGAACCTCATTAACAGACTGAGTTAACTGAGCAGCAGTTTGGTTTACAACTTCTTTTGCCTCTTGGTCAAATAAGAGGAATTTAGTTTCTCCAGTATTATCCATGACACGGAAAGTCAACATAAACCTATCATAATTTGAAATAGTATAAGTTAAAATTAATAAAAGGTTAAAACTTTACTATAACACAAATACAATAACAGACTTACGATGGATAAACATTCTCAACATCCTCATTGCATTTTTTTGCACTGCCACAATTGTTTCTTAAATGTTTTCCCAGGATACAGTTCTTTTAAGTAATCCATATCATGAGGGAGAACCTTTTTAGAACAGGCTCCGCATGACATGTAATACCAACCAAAGTCAGTGTCAATAGACATAATTGTGGCCATGGTAACACATTTGACAACCTTGAAAAATTAATAATGATATTAGAATCAAATATATGTTATAAAAATTGAACTGACATAATATATAATTCCCTCAGAAGCAGCAATAATTTCGCTAATAGTCCTTCGAGGACTATGCAAGAAGAAATCGTCCCTTACTGATACAGAATTGACAATAGTCAACTGATTTGGATGGGTATAGGTCAGGGTTAAACCATCTTTTGGCAATCTGTGTAAATTAGATTACATAATATTTAGAATATAAAACTTGATAAATAAATAAAATTATGAATATAATTAGTTTTACCTCTCTTTAAAAGCCAAACTCTCTGGGAAGACTGGATCAGTAATAACCATTGAACAGTTGTAGCAATTGCCAACACTCCAAACACCATGATAAAGTTTTAACTTTCCAAACCGCAAAACAGCAACAATCACAGCATCATTAGCATGTTGAGCCACACTTTCAAGATTTTCAGCGAATTGTCCCCAAAGAACACAATTAAGTCGAACATTTCTACATTGAAAACGATAAAGGAAATTGAGGAAAAGGATAATATACGCAAATAGTAAATATATAGAGCATTAGTGTTAGATTAGTAAGGTAAATGCTAACTCTGTATCACGGATCTCCATAGAAAGCCTCTTTGTCTGTCTCTTTCCAACATTCAAGATCTTCACATCCCCAATACTTACAATTTGTCCAATAGCATCTAAAATAAAAGAAATCATATTAGTACTTTATAATTACGCAAACAAACTATATATTAAATAAATAATTTAGTAATTAAACAAACTTGCCTATCAAGAAATCTGGATTCATTTTGCCTTCGTGAATATCACTAAACTTGACAAACTTGAAACCTAAGATACTTACTTAATCCGTTGAAAGTTTTAATTATTGGTAAAGAAAGTTTGAAAAACATCTATCTAGGAAAATATTACGTTTCGAAAATATAGAAACCAAAGAATTCAATGTAGAATATGCCAAAATATAGAAACTTACTTAATCCGTTTGAATTTTAAAATATTGTTATTAGTTGTTTAGGAATTTCCTATAAGAATATATTCATCTTTCGAAATTATAAGAACGAAGGAATTTAATGTTGAATATTCGAAATTTTTTTAAAAATATATGAAGAAGACGTGTTTGAAAAATTTATTGCAGTTAAATGTGATTTAGGAAATAACGGTCTGTTTGGCTATAGAGATAGTAGGAGATTAAAATTAAACGAATTAATAATGTAGCTAAATACCAACTTTAATCCTAGAGCTGCCAAGTTTCCAATAGTGCCTCCACTTTAATATATTGGAGATGCTTTGAACTCTGAAAATAGAGAATATAATTTTCTCCAAAATATCCAATACGCATTGAATATACACCTTATTTAATAAGTAGTCATACCAATACATCTTTCATTCGACTTGAGCTAGGGCTAAGCTTTCGGATTCGTATTTGTATGCCGGTAAATGGAGTTAGATAGCCTATGTTTTACACATTTGGTAGAGGTCGAGAAGGTCAGCCACCATAAACGGTACTCGGAGTTACATCTCTTCCTTTGGGTATTCAAAAGAGAGCAAAGGTCATGCCAAGAATATGAATTTTTGATTCATAACAATATCAAAAGTCTTTCGCTAGAAATGTCTGAAAAATATATTTTCTGAAAAATTATACTTTTCTAACCATAAAAATGGTTAGAGGTGATCGGCAATAAATTAATCTTAACAAGTTTAATTTGACAAAAAAAAAATTCCAACGTAAGTATTGTAGTTTCTAGAGAGTTCACAAGAAGAAAAAGAAAACGATGACACAAAAATCCTCCCATGTTTTTTTTTTTTAAATTTGCTTGATCATTATAGACCATGACTATTATTTACTTGTGGTATCCTTATAAACCTTCAGTTGTTTCACACTCAACTTTACGAGTCAATTGCCGTCCTTTCTCCTGCCGCCCTTTCTCTAGAATTTTCAAAACAAATCAAGATTAAGATACATATATATATGTATATATGTAAGTTTGCATGAGGAATATATAGTTGAGAGAAATTACGTAAAGTGTAGAAGAAAAAATGACACTATAAAATCTTAACTGGAAAATGATTGATCACCATCACCGGGAAATCCTTGCACTGTATATTTACTCCTAAACCCAATATCTCCAGGTCGAAGACCATTGCTATCAACAATCAAACCATGATGACGACCAAACAAATCTCCTCTTATTATATTCTTGTTAGGCACACCAACTGGTCCAATCATATCAGAATTTCGCAACCTTTCTTCGCCAATGTGAAGATTACCATGATCTTCAAACGGCTTCCTAGGCAAATGCATAGGGAAACCAAATTTATATCTACCCTCTAGTCCAAGATCTAAAGGCCTAGATCCATGAGGAGGCATCCCAAGACATTTACTTAAAGGACTTCCCAAGTCCGCGTCTAAATTGTCCTTCTCCCAAGTCAATGCTTGAAGTAGGTCTAAAACCCGAAGCAACTTCATGCTTCTCATGTGGCCCTAGCAATAATCTCTTGCCTAAGCATTTGTCCAATGATCTTGAAGCTATAGTTGAGCTTTGAGAGACTAGTGCTCCTCCATATTTGAGCACGAGCTGTTTCGCATACTCAGTCTTTGTTGACGGGCTTGATGCTGAAGGATGTTGTTTTTTCATCCTAGGTAGAGACAGAGATTGAGGTCTAACTTGATGAACTCCCACATGGTTTCTATGGTTAGATTGGCGTTGTGGTCGAGCTTGCACCTGAGAGTTGTAGTTTCCCTATTTTTGGTTTTTATCAATAAAATTGTATATATTTTTTTAGTTCATGAAAAAACGCTAATAAAAACCATTTTAGAAATCACAAATATTCATGGCCTTATCTTTCTTTTTGACATAAATATGGTTAAAAGACTCACTTGACAAACTTGAATATGCTCATATTGTTGATGATGTTCAATTTGAATTCCACACATGTTGCATACAACAAGAGAACTACCGAAAGCACATCGTGAGCTATGCATTGAGCTATCAGTCAGAGAGCCCAACCATGTGCATCCACTCTTTTGGTATAAGCAATGCACCACGTTTTTGCCAATAGCATCAGCCATCAATTTTTTTGATTCCATGAGTAGCTGAGAAGACAACCATACAACAATAAGCTACTGTCAATATCTTGTAGTATTCATGATTAATGTCATTTGAAAGAATTTAATAGAAAATTCAATGAAAACGTTAAGAACCAATTCTTTTCTTTTGAGGTGTTATTTGAATAGAATTATTTAAACTCTCAAAAAAACCTATAAAATCTCTACTATAAAATTGTATTTGAATTCTTTCAAATTGAATCATTGAATAACCCCCCTAATAGAAAAAGAACTCCCAAAAAGGAAAACCTTTGCATCTGTTTCTGTCACCAAATAACCATCATAAGGGTACTTGCGATGTAAGCTAAACATGGTTTATAGTGTAAGTATAAGTGGGTGGACATAGACATGCAACAAACACGCAAAGAATCACTGGATGAAAAGAGAAGCCAGCAAAAGAGAGAATTACCTAAGAAGATAAAACAAAAACTAATTCTTTTCAGTTCAAATTTTTGTCTACCCGAGTCCACCACGTAATTTAAAATGATATGATGATAAAAACATTTTCTTCTAGCTTTTGCAACCCTCGCCGATCAAATGACTAGGAAAGCAAAATTAAATAATTGGAAAAATGATATTCAAGTAGTTTAGGGATTCCTCAAACAAAATCAAAACTTAAGATAAACAAATAAAACGAAAAATTAAGATTTTTTAAAAAGAAGCCTTTGATGAAAGTTGTGAGAAACTTACTACTGAGAAATGTTAAGATTATTCTTTAGATTTTTTTGTTGATGGCTCTTGAATAACTATTGTAGAAAGTTTTACACAATCATTTGATATATATAGAGATAAAGTTAGCGCGCTTATTTGGTTATTTCTTAAAATTTTAAACTAGTCAATAACAATTTTTTTTATATATTTTAAATTCAAATCATATCTTAAAAAGATAAATTCTATGCCATATTTGTTTGTTGACTCAAATAATATGCTTTGAACTCTACATATAGAGTATACAATTTGCTCCAAAATATCCAATACGCATGGAGTATACACCTGATTTAGTATGTAGCCATACCAACACAACTTTCATTCGACTTGAGCCAGGGTTGAGCTTTCGGATTCTTGCTTGTATGCTGGTTAATGGAGTTAGGTAGCCTACACGTTCTAATATAATTATTTGAAGATTAAACAAATACTAAAACAGTACTTATAGATGTACAATAATAATTAAAAATTAAAAGTAAATTAATTCAGATTTGGAGTTCCAAGAAAGATTAGCCTTTGCCTACCAAATCACGAATTTCGAAACTCATAAAGATTATCTACCAAGTTACCGTGATTTGAAACATGAAGTAAATAATGTTTGATTCAAAATTTAGTGTATGTCTTTGCCATTTTTCTTCATTACCACTCTTAATTCAATGAAACAAGCCATTTAAGACATACAATAATCATGGCCCACAAAAATTAGGCCCACAAATGAATACAAAAGAATAAAAGAAAGAATACATATTCTACGGGTAGAAACCTAAACCTAGCAGCTTCCTTCTTTTGATCTCATATTTTTTCCATTGGCATGGAGGAGGATAAGAGCGTTGTTGAAGAAGCATATCACAAGGGCACCAAGCCTTTGCACGAAGGTGAGAAATTTGAATTACTTTATTGCTGAAGAGTGTTTTGAACCCATCAACATATAAGAAATTCTAACTGTGTTTGCTACTTTTTGTTTAGCTGAGAGAGAGCTGCAGAATTCAGAGGAGAAATATGAGGAAATTCCTATTAGAAAAGCAAAGCGTAAGAAGCAGAAGATGACACCTGAGATAAAGGTATGAGGATGCTATGTATTAGGGAATGGGCTTAGATATAGTATTGGGCTTTGTTATGACGGTGTAATTAGCCTTGTACGGCAAGCTTATCTAGGGTTAATCTCTGGTATATATATGCTGTGTAAACCATCGATATCAATACAACATTCATTCACAGTTATCGTTACATGGTATCAGAGCACAAAAGCTTCTGAGACCTAAGTTTTCTTTTTCTCTTGTTTCTCTGGTTTGCTAGCTCGAAGTTCGACCTAGCTCTGTCTCGTTTTTCGTTCGAAGTTCGAACGTGTTCACCATGGTTGACGGCGACGAGTCTTCTGTCTCTAAGGGCTCCGCTGCTTCGACTGCCGTCGTCAAAGAGGCTGAAACAACGCCTACACCCTACTCTTTGTATGGCTCCGATAATCCAGGTGCTCTAATCACCTCGGTGGTCTTCAACGGCGAGAATTACAATGAGTGGTCGAGTGAGATGACCAACGCTCTTCGTGCGAAGCAGAAGTTGGGTTTTGTGGAGGGAACCATACCGAAGCCATTGGCGAACAATCCCAAGCTTGAGTTATGGCTCTCGGTGAACTCCATGATTGTCGGTTGGATCCGCACATCCATTGAGCCGCGGGTTCGATCAACAGTGACGTTCATCACAGATTCTCACAAGTTGTGGGAAAGCCTAACAAAACGTTTCTCGGTGGGGAATAAAGTTTGTGTGCATCACTTGAAAGAAAAGTTGGCTGTGTGTCGTCAAAACGGTGATGACGTGATGGACTACTATGGGCGTTTGTCCAACATTTGGGAAGAGCTCGATATGTACAAGCCTCTTCCTGCTTGCACATGTAGTGCGATTGTCGAGTATGAGAAGGATTGGGAAGAAGAGAAGATGCACCAGTTCGTGATGGGATTTGACGAGGCTCGTTTCGGAAACATGTGTCAAGCTTTCATCTCGTCAGATGCCTCTGCAGATCTCGGTGAAATCTATGCCAAGGTGGTTCGTGAGGAGCAGCGGTTGAACTCGGCTAAAGAACGTGAGTCGCAGCAAAACGCATTGGGGTTTGTTGCTAAACGCGAGTTTCAACCGCCTGCTTCCCCAACTGTTTCCGGAACATGCGATCAAAAATCTTCTCAGTGTTCTCATTGTGGCAGGAGTGGCCATATAAAAGAAAATTGCTGGCAACTGGTTGGCTTTCCTTCATGGTGGGAGGAGAGAGCACAGAACAGAGGTGGGGGAAGAGGAAACAGAGGTGCAAGTCGCGGAGGTAGTCAAGGTGGACGTGGTACTTTAGACCGTAACAGGAACTCGGGAGCAAACCCAACAAACGCCCATGCCACCACATCCAACTCCTCATCGTTCCCTGAGCTGACTCCAGACCAGTGGCGTGTCCTTTCACAGATGATCAACAAAAAAGCCAGCTCTTCGTCAGATCGTCTTCAGAGTAAGCCTCGTCATGGTGATTTGATCCTCGACATGGGGGCTTCTCACCATATGACGGGAGATCTTTCTTTCCTTCGCAATGTGTCTTCTATTTTTCCTTGTCCGATTGGTTTTGCGGATGGGAATAGAACATATGCGACTCATGTTGGGATGTTTCCATTAACAGACCGAATTACACTTGAGAATGTGTTGTTTGTGCCAAATCTCAATTGTTCCTTGATATCGGTCTCTAAGTTGTTGCGCCAAACAAACTGTTTCGCCTTGCTAACTGATACGTTGTGTGTTTTACAGGATCGTTTCACGAGGACCCTGATTGGAGCAGGTGAAGAGCGATATGGGGTTTATTATTTCAAAGATGTCATGGCTGCAAGGGTTCATCGAGTGGTTAGTCCTGTTGTTGACTCGGCTGAACAGTTCTGTTGGCACCAGAGGCTTGGACATCCGTCGTTTTCAGTGTTGTCGTCTTTACCTATGTTTTCTACTTTAAATAAAACTGCTGTCCCTCGTCATTGTGACACTTGTTTTAGGGCAAAGCAGACGAGAGAAGTTTTCTTTGAAAGTTCTAACAAATCACAAGACTGTTTTGATTTGATTCATTGTGACGTTTGGGGTCCGTATCGGACCAAAGCTTCGTGTGGAGCAGCATATTTTTTAACCATAGTTGACAACTATTCACGAGCAGTTTGGACTTACTTACTTCTTGAGAAATCAGAAGTTCGAACTGTACTGCAAAACTTCTGTGCCATGACAAAGAAACAATTTGATAAAGATGTTAAGATTGTAAGAAGTGACAACGGCACAGAGTTCATGTGTCTCTCTCGGTTTTTTCGTGAAAATGGCATTCATCATCAGACTTCTTGTGTTGCTACTCCACAACAGAATGGTAGAGTTGAAAGAAAACATAGACACATTTTGAATGTGTCGCGTGCTTTGTTGTTCCAAGCCGGAGTGCCTGTTAAATTTTGGGGAAGGCCGTCATGACTGCATCTCACCTCATCAATCGTACTCCGACTGCAGTTCTTCAAGGGCGTTCACCATATGAAGTTCTTTATGGCGAAAAACCCAAATATGATTTACTACGGGTATTTGGAAGCTTGTGCTACACACATTTGCGGGCTCGAGATAAAGATAAGTTTGGTTCAAGAAGTCGAAGATGTATCTTTGTGGGATATCCATTTGGTCAAAAAGGATGGAAGGTGTATGATCTTGATACAAAGGAGTTTCTTGTCTCGAGAGACGTCGTGTTTCATGAAACAGAATTTCCTTTTCTGTTGAATTCTGTTTCTCCGACTCAAGCTGCTTTACCCGTAGCACCATCTGCTACGATTAGTGATGATGACTGGCTTCTTCTACCAGTACCTGTGTCTAACGACAGGGGGAGTAATGGCGATACAGATCAACCAGTACAGCTGTCCAATGACAGGGGGAGTAACGATGACGTCGGTTCCAAGACTCCCGATTTAGACACGGTGGATCTACCTGCGCTTGATGCGACAATGGTAAATGAGGACACTTCCTCATCTGATACAGAGGCGATAGTTGTTTCTTCTGAACCTGAGGTAGAAGAGTTGGGACGTGGTATGCGTGCACGTGTTCCCTCTGTTAGGTTGAAGGGATTTATCACTTACAACTCTGCTTGTCTCCAAGAACCCCATCTCGCTCCAGTCTGCTCTACGTCATCGTCCTCTGAAATGATCCAAGGTAAGACACCGTATCCTTTGGACGCCTATGTTTCTGATCTTATTTTCTCACCGTCGCACCAGGCTTTTCTCGCAGCAGTGACTGCAGGTGTGGAACCAAAGCGCTATTCTGACGCTGTCAAAGACGAAGTATGGCATGACCCTATGCGTACGGAAGTGATTGCTCTTGAAGACAATCATACTTGGGACGTCGAATCTCTTCCTCCGGGAAAAGTTGCCATTCCCTGTAAATGGGTTTATAAGATCAAGTACAACTCTGATGGTACCATTGAGCGTTATAAAGCACGTTTAGTAGTTATGGGAAATAATCAGGTTGAGGGTGAGGATTTCGATGAAACCTTTGCTCCTGTGGTCAAGATGGCTACTGTGCGTAGTCTTCTCGGTGTTGTTGCTGCTAATGGCTGAGAAGTGCACCAGATGGATGTACACAATGCTTTTCTTCATGGTGATCTTGACGAGGAAGTGTATATGAAGTTTCCACCAGGTTTTACTCACTCTGATCCGACAAAGGTGCTGCGTCTTCGCAAGTCTCTTTATGGCCTTCGTCAAGCTCCCCGTTGTTGGTTCGCCAAGTTGTCAAAAGCTCTGTTGGGGTTTGGTTTTGAGCAGTCTTATTCGGATTACTCACTCTTTGTGTACGTCAAGAATGGGGTTGAAATTTGAGTTTTGATATATGTTGATGATCTAGTCATTTCCAGTAATGACTTGACTCGTTTGACAAAATTTAAAGCTTACTTAGGCGAGTGCTTCCATATGAAAGATTTGGGTAAACTCAAATACTTTCTTGGTATCGAGGTGGCGCGTTCTCCAGAGGGCATTTTCCTTTCACAACGCAAATATATTCTTGATATAGTAGCTGACGCGGGTCTTTTGGGCGCTAAACCTGCGGTCACCCCCGTCGAGCAGAATCATAAGTTGGCTTCTGACACAAGTCCTCTGCTCTCGGATCCTTTGAAGTATCGTCGTCTCGTGGGTCGTTTGGTTTATTTCTCAGTGACAAGACCCGAACTATGTTATGCCGTTCACTTGTTATCTCAGTTTATGAAGGAGCCACGCGAAGCTCACTGGCAAGCTGCACTCCGTGTTGTCCGGTTTCTTAAAGGGTGTCCAGAACAAGGTATAATGTTACGCTCCGACAGCAATCTACAATTGTCGGTGTACTGTGATGCTGATTGGCAATCTTGTCCTCTAACCCGCCGTTCCTTAAGTGCGTATGTTGTTCTCCTTGGAGGTTGTCCTATTTCGTGGAAGACGAAAAAGCAAGATACGGTTTCTCACTCGACTGCTGAAGCTGAATACAGAGCTATGGCTGCAGCTACTAAGGAAATCCAGTGGATAGTTCAGTTAATGGAAGATCTCGGTGTATCAATCACGAAGCCTATTCCGTTTCATTGTGACAGTGAAGCTGCAATGCGTATCGCTGCCAATCCAGTATTTCATGAAAGAACTAAACATATTGAAAGAGATATGCATTGTGTTCGTGATGCTGTCAATGCTGGTCTTATTTCTACGGTTCATGTTCGCTCCAAAGACCAGATTGCAGACATTTTGACGAAAGCATTGGGTCGCCCTCAGTTCGACGTATTGGTGTCCAAGTTGGGTGTTGAAGACCTCCACACTCCAACTTGAGAGGGAGTATTAGGGAATGGGCTTAGATATAGTATTGGGCTTTGTTATGACGGTGTAATTAGCCTTGTACGGCAAGCTTATCTAGGGTTAATCTCTTGTATATATATGCTGTGTAAACTATCGATATCAATACAACATTCATTCACAGTTATCGTTACACTATGCTTTACAACATTCATTGACAGTTATCGTTACACTATGCTTTTCATTTTGGATTGTCTGTGATAATGCTATATAACTTCTTATGGTTATAGTTAAGTGCAAATGTTGTAGCTTTCTTAGGATTTTTGAACGAATGTTGGACTTTTACTGTGGATACGGGGATAGTTTGTTTCTAGCTGTTGCATGTATATATATATATATATATATTTATATATATATTGTCGGTTAAGAAACGAGATACTATACACTTCGTAGCTCATCTACTTTCATACCCTTGACTGATTAATTTGTTTTCTCATAGGAGAAAGGAACCACCCCAGAGGAGAAAAATAGGAGAAATATGAATGCTGTTTTGAAAGTAGAGAGTCGGCTGTACTCAACAGCATGGAGAATACCATTTTCGTCAAAGGATTTGATCCTTCCCTCGCTAGGGATGATATCAAGACCGCACTGAGGACACATTTCGGTACATGTGGAAAAGTCACATGTAGAGAAGTCACATTTTCGTCAAAGGTTTTTGTTCCCACAGAGTGTAAAACCGGTGCTACCTTAGGATATGCTTTCGTTGATATGCGAAATAATATAGAGAAGGCCTTAAAACTCTCTGGAAGTTCATTGGGAGGATGGAATCTTGAGGTTATGATGGATAAAGACAGATCGGAATTTGGACTCACTAACTTTAGAGGGTGTAAGCGTTGTTTTGTTAATACTCTAAACCGAGTCGTCCGGAGATTCAATGTAACTAATGGTGGTCGTTCGCACAAGCGTTGTTTTGTGGTACTGAGGTTTTTCCTTTTTGTTAACGTTTGTAGGATTACCATATAACAGCACTAAAGCTATTACCTATTAATTTCGTGTAAAGGTGCAACTATTTTAGTGGTTATTAAATAGGGAACGTGTTCTTATCAGATTTTAACAAAACAACATCCACGTCGGTCCCACTCCCACGGCTAATATATGCCCGACTCTGTGTGATATATAGAGACGTCGTCAATTGATCTGAACAAGTATATATTAGTTTTACGATTTTATAATTGATACTGTGAATAGATTAGTTAGAAGGAATAATTATTGTATGTACGTTTGAAATTTTGCTTTGATAATATACGTAGAAGGTTGAACGTGCATAAAAAGAACTTGTAAAGTTTTTGTTTTTTTTTACTTTAAATTAATTGTAAGCTAATGACAGATGTTTAATTTATGTCAGTTCGGGATTTTTAAATATGTGAAAAATTCAAATACAAGTTCAGTGGTGAATCGTAAAATAAAGGTTGAATAGATGTCATATAAATAATCGAGTTTGGCTTTCCATTGGTCACACTATAGTTTTAATCAAATTTTAAATTTAATAATTATATACAACCTACTTCTATTACTATTTAGGTTACGCAAAATTGATAATTTTATACAAAAGTGAAAGCATATAACTTGAAACTTCTTTCAAAAGTAAACCATGTAAATATTTGTAAATCCCTTTGAATAGAATAGATTATTTAAAAAAGAGATAAAGTTCATATAATATTTGGAAATTATTAAAATAAGATAGAAAGCCAGAATGTGTTTTGACAGACAGAATTTCTGAATAAAGATGTATTGTAAAACAGGAATGTAGGTACTTCTTCATAGCATTCTTCTTATAGGTGACTACATTGTGCGCTTCTTTTTCGGGCGATGTTCAATACCGTCTTCAAAGTTGGCAGAGTCCTTTTCATCTTCTTTTTTAATCTTCTTCATGTCCACCTTCTGATGAGAGAAATGTTCTCCTTCTTCACTTGTTGAACCCTACAAAAAACATTCAGAAGACGTAACTAAAGATGAGAAATTCTTAACAGCTTTGGAGTAACCAAACAATGGAGTCGAAGAAGGGGAGAAATAATTGGAGTGAGAGGGACATTGAATGAAGTTGAAACAGATATGGGTGCTCTTTGTGTATAATGAAGTTTCACAGTCTTTACTTAAAGAAATATAAAGAGATAATTGTTTGGGGTTATATTATTTATACCTCTGTTGATTTGATCTCAATAATGGTACGATTGTCTGGGTTTTCATCGACAATCCTTGCAACTGTGAATGCTTGGAAAGAAGTTCGGAAGTTATATTTTGTTATCATTACTTGGAAATCCATTGTTTTTCCAGTTAACGCAAGAAGAGAATCTGGAATTGATTTGGGATCGTGGTTTTCTTCTTCTTGATCGGCCTGCTCAAGATCAACCTACAATACAAACAATCGCTAGTTATATATCTTTTGTGTAATTCACGAAATGGCATATGCTTTTTAGGTAAATGGTACCTGTGAAGATGTAATTTTTTCAGCTGTTGTGTTTGAAAGTTTTCGAACGTCTCTATCAAACAAGACAAACTTGGTTCTTGCAACCCCGCTTTGGACGCTCATCTCCACCCTAAACCTGAAAATAACAAAATTGTTACATTGGCGGAAGCCATATCGGACGAACTTGTAGTATATAAAATATTAGGTGACGTTGAATAATAACATAACATGCATATAGACGACTTGTTTTTCTGATTCAGAGAACCAAAAGTTTGCAATACCTCACATACTTTATCATGTAGCGCTTATATACTATTTTTTTATTCTACTTTCTACAAAATCAGCTGACGTTTTGGTTATGGTCAAAAATTAGTGCTTATCAACCAAAGTTTCTGTACTTGTTAATATTATTTAGTTATGTTCCAATAGAACATGGTATCTCATGGCACTTATAGATGATAAAAGAAATTCGAAAGTGCATATGTTGACTGTAAATCCTATATACCTGAGTACACCAATTGTGTTGTCCACAAACATTCATAGCCTAATTATCTTTCTTTTGATATAAATATGGTTAATAGGCTCACTTGACAAACTTGAATATGCTCATGTTGTTGACAATTTTCGATTTGAATTCCACACATGTTGCATACAACAAAATCAGAGAGCCCAATCATGTGCATCCACTCTTTTGGTCTAAACAATGTCACCTATTCATAGAGCAAACAAAATCATGGAAGTTTAGGAGATATAACAAAAATAAAATAAAAAAGAATAACAGTTGTTAACTCTTGTTGTATGAGATCATGGATTGTTTGGAAGCAGCTAGCTTCGCACCAACTGATCTCACACAGAGATATACCGCACTACTATATATTCCTACAAGTGTGCTTACACTAAACAAAAGAGGTTATACACTAGATGAAAAGAGATCGACAACAAAAGAGAAAAGTACTTAAGAAGATAAAACAAAAACTAATTCTTTTTTCGTTCAAATTTTTGTTATGTTTTATACCCGAGTCCACCATGTAGTTTACAATGAATTTATGATACAAACACTTTCTTCTAGCATTTACAAAACACTCGCCTATTAAATGACGAGGAAGACAAAGTAAAATAATGGGGAAAATGATATTCAAGTAGTTTAGGGATTCCTCAAACAAAACCAAAACTTAAGATATAAAAAGCCTTTGATGAAAGTTGTGAGAATCTTACTAGCTAGTGAGAACAATTAACGATCGCTGAGAGAGAGACCAAGATGAATATATTGTCAATGACCGAAGAAATTTTAAGATTGTTCTTTACATTTTCTTGTTGCTGGCTCTTGAATAGCCATTGTAGAAAAGTTTTACACAGTCATTTGATATATATAGATAAAGTTCGCGCGCCTTTTTCGGTTACTTCAAAAACAAAAAACAAAAACAATTTAGTCAATAGAAAGATTTTATTTATTTATTGTAAATTCAAATCTGACTAGATTTTGACCCACGCCGAACGTGGGATTAAATGATTAAGTATATTTTTAATCGATTTTAATATTGAAACGTATATGACAAAACATATAATTTCTAATATCTATAAACGTACAATAATAACATGTATTGCATAAATATTATAATGTTGAATTTTGATCAAACATATGTTGAGTTCATTAGTTCTAATATTTTTATGTGTAAAATTGGTCAAAACATATGCAAAGTTATTTATTTCAATATATTTTTAAGTGTAAATTAATTTTAAAATTCATGTAAATATAAACTATGCGAAATCATAGAAATTTTAGGTTTATATTAATATGTCGGACATAACAAACAAAAACAATATATGTTTTTCAATAATGAATGAGTAAATATGTGTAAGTTTAGTTAGATATGTATAATAGAATATATCAAAATTAAAACATTTGTATAGTATGCTAATCTAATTACATATATAATAGTAAATCAATTTTTATGGTAAATCTAAATTATGACATTTAGTTGGGTTTAAAATGTTAAAACATGTATTAGTGGATTTATGTTAAAATTTAAAAACTAATAAGAAGATGTAGATAATTTCTACCACGGTACATATTTTTAATTGAAATATTGTAATTTGTTAAATTAAACGATGTGTCCATTAAATTGCTCATTGATTTACATCATAATTTTTGTTTTCTAGTGTCTCCTCAATTAATATATAGAAGATTCCAAAAGGTTTATGTTTAGGGTTTAACAGTGGTCTTACGCTTCTAGGAGGAGTAAGATAACAATCTTTTGGGTTGACTTAGAGTCCTCCAGGTTTGATCCTTGGACATGTAACAATTGTCCTACAATATCTGTAAACATTCGTTAATATAAAATGTAAAAGCTGTTTTGTTATGGACAAAAAATATTTACCAAGCAGTTGCAAGTTGGTGTCAGCTAGAGCTTCAAACTCAAAATAGAATCCTAATCTGAATTTTTCTTCCTTGATAGCAGGTATCTCATCATCAGGTATTTCCACAATCTGAGTTGTGTCTGTAAACCGGATTAAGGATTTGTTGTCCGTGATTTTATAGTGACTGTAGCTGGGGACTTCTTCAAGCTGGCTTACAGAGTAGAGATTTCCATCTCTAAGCAGACTTTTGAATCTATGGATAGGTCGGTGATAAATTGAAGCTTGCACCAAAGTATCCTATTTCAAAAATTGAAGCTTGCACCAAAGTATCCTATTTCAATAAGTTTAAAAGGGAGGTTTTGTGAGAAATCTTATTTTCTATTTTAATTAGTTCAAATAGACATCTTAAACTCAGTTGTGATAATGATTGTAAAGTAAGCAATTGGTGTACCTTTTCATCCAAAAGATGAAGGTCTAAAGTCATAAGTGCTCCGTTGAGTTTGAAGTTTCGAACTTCCCATGAACGTAATAGACGAACGACTACTGTTTGGTAGGAATTTCCTTGCTCCAGTTTCAGTAATGGAACGGAACTGGGTAGTGTAGTGTCTACATTAAGTTCTTCCATGGTTGTTGTGAGTTCTGAAAATAAAATAAAAGAAGACAATTATTGGGAGTTTGGATACTTTGCTCTATTAAAAAAGTGATGATGAACTAAAAGTGTAAGCAGGCTTACGTAGAATAAGTGAGGGGAAGTAAGATATTGTGAATTGTGGTGATTGTTATATATAGTAGTTTTTGGCTTAATGTGTGAGATGACAGGGTGAGATGACTTTTCGATATAAGAAAATTTAATAATAAGGCCCAGAAAAATATACTCAAAGTTTGATGATTTTGAGCTGATATTTAATATGAAGTGTAGAAAATGTATCTTACAAATAATAATCCATTCGATGGATAAATGCAATGTACTACAATTAAAGTTTTACTTACGGGACTATTATTGGAAGTTGACTCGATAATTGTCGATACAAATCGTTTGAAACTACTATAAAAAGAGTGTTATAGTGATTGATTTATCCTTACAAACATTTCCAAATTCTTTATACACAATCATGAAACGTAACACTTCTAATTAGCTGAGACAGAGCATATCTTTGAAGATTTCAAACTTTGAAAGGGAATCTGTATTAAATATTGTATAACGATGAACTTGGTTTTGTTTGTGTCTTTGCGTACAAATATTGGAACGATTAGTATTTTGCTTTTGTTAAAGAAGTTCGAATTCAATATATAAAAGACAAAATGACACTGTTAAGCCCATATACTATATGCTTTAATTAATATACCGGTAGTTTAATTATTTGTCGTGATGAAGTTGAAGCCAATTTTTTGGCCATGTCTTTTTTGTTTTTATTCGTAGGTATGGACGAAGAACTTCCGAAACTGCTTTTCGAACCTGGTTTTGTGAATGATATTGACAAGATCAACAATCGATGCATTCTTAACACAATGGACCCCGTTAAGAAAGCACTTCCAGTCGAATACAAAAGAGTTCTGCTAGACCCTGTCTTTGGACCTATTTTGTCGATTATCGAGAACGACATGGGATATTCAGGATGACTAATCCATAGCTTTCTGTGTAAGGAGCTCATCACTAACAAGAAACACGAGCTATGGTTCGTGTTTGCGGGGAGACCTCTTCGATTTTCTCTGCAAGAATTTCATGCGATTACTGGACTGAACACGAAAGACGATAAGACTTGTGATTTCAGTGATTGGGTTGATGATGGCGGGTTCTGGAGTAAGTTGTTGAGAAGCAAACGTGGAATTACTTTGGCTAACATAGAAGCTGAGTATCTTGGGCGTGTCAACAAATGGACTCGTGAAGACAGGTTGCGGTTAGTGTACTTGTATGTTATTGCTTCTCTGGTAATGGCAAAGAGCAACAAGACCATTAATATCCCAAAAGAATATATCATTCTTGTTATGGATCTGGAGAAGCTACGGAAGTACCCATGGGGACGTGTAGCGTTTGATTTTCTAGTGGAGAGTATCAAGAAAGTTCGTGTGAAATTGACGCAATCTACAGGCTATGCACTGAATGGCTTCTCAATAGCTTTTCAAATCTGGATCATGGAGGCAATTCCCGTTCTCGGACATATGCTGTCTTCAAGATTGGACGATGTGATCGCTGGTGTTGCTAGATGCTCTAAGTGGAATGGCATTAGCTATGTGAAAATTTCAGATATTAAGCATATCGAACATACGTTTTGCACGAAGGTGATTTCTGATTCTTTAGCGGTTTTTTTTTTTTTGCTTTGTTGTATTTCCATGCTAATTGTCCCATTTTTTGTTTTTACAGGAGAAGCTCTATCACTATATCTCTTCCACTGGGAATGATGATGTCGTTGATTCTTTGGACTATGTATGGCCTGATGAAATGGCTGACGCAAGAGTGGATCATTTTAAAACGATGATCAATGATGGAATAGATTGGAGTCACCATAATTGGGCGGTAGAAGAAGCCATACCTGCAACTCTTGACGAGAATGAGGAAGCAACAGATAAAGAGAATGAGAATGTCGCAGAAGAAAGTCAATTTAGGACACCACCTGCTGTAGGTAGCTCAGTTGCAGGTTCGAGTCGAGGAAAGAAAAGGGTCGCTGAACCTGGTGCAGAAACACGGAAGCAGAAGATGATGTGCGAGCGATCAGCTGCGAAAGCCATCGATGAGGACTTTAAGTCTTTTATCCAAGGACTTTTGCATACCTCGTTAAAAGCTTTGGAGGAGAGACTTCAGACGAAGATTGATAGTCGAGTAGAGCTGTTGGAGAAGAAAATGGAAAACATAGTGGAGATGCTTGAGTCGAAGATTATGGAACCCATCCAAGCAGGTGGATTCATTACTGCTACTCCCACCGCAGCAAAATCATTATCTGGTACGTCTCACACGTTTGCAAATTATTTCATTACTTTATATGCAAAAAATCTCATTGTATTTATTTTTCACACTCGCAGGCACAGCTGGTGACGTTCCTTTACCGGCAAAAACATCTACCAATGATGTTCCCATATTTGCAGCAAAATCACTATCTGGTACGTTTTACACATTTGCATATTATTTCATTGCTTTATATGCAAAAATCTCATTGCATTTATTTTTCACACTCGCAGGTACAGCTGGTGACGTTCCTTTACCGGCAAAAAACATCTACCAATGATGTTCCCATATTTGCAGCAAAATCACTATCTGGAACGTTTCACACATTTGCAAATTATTTCATTGCTTTATATGCAAAAATCTCATTGCATTTATTTTTCACACTCGCAGGCACAGCTGGTGACGTTCTTTTACCGGCAAAACCATCTACCAGTGTCATCCCTTTAGCTGCTAAAGCGTCAACAATTGCCGCCTCCAAATCCATAACGAGGTCAGCAGGTGCTATTCTAAGCATTGGGGAGGCTTCGCACCCTTCCAAAAAGGTAAGGAAGCGCAGAAATACTAAGACCTGATGCCCTAGAATCAAAAATAATGTCTTTTTTTAGGCTACGATGTGTTCTGTATAATATAAAAGATAATATTGTTGTTAGATTTGTGTGTGTGGTAGTATTATTTTTAAAATGTAATATGTGTGTTTAGAAACTACGCTTGAAAAATCTATTTTGTTATGTAGACTTTGGTAAACTTGAAAATGTCATGTTAATAATGTAATATGTTTGTCTCACTCATGTTGTTAATTTCCTAAGTTCCACTTTTTTTTCTCTTCGTATAATACAAGAACTATTTTGTACATTATCAGGAAGATGGAAACACAGAACTCCATGACGTGCTTCTCAGTCAAGAAATAGATTTCGACCTGGAAATGGATCCAGAAGACGCTTTACTCGCAAAAGCACTTAACAAAATTTCTCAATCATCATTTGTAGCTGATTACGATCCGACACAGTCAGAAGATGCAGATCGCCCATTGATTCATGTGTCAGAAAGCGATTGGGAAAGTGTAGAGGAGTGGTCACGGACACGCGAGTAAGCACTAAAACACTTTTTTAGTCATGTCATATACACTTTTAAATTAGAGAAAAATATTGAACTTCCACGTATTTGATTAATTAGTATTATTCTTATTTTTAAATTATTTCAGAGACTTATTAGTTGGTCCCCTCGTGTATAATATAGAAGTAGATAATCGTCTCATGAATAAACGATTGTGGTTGCGCACTCCGGTAAGTACCTTTAAAATTGATTTTCTTAAAAATCATAACGTGTTCAACTTTGCCAATGTGGTTAACCGATGTTAATGTTACAGGAAATAGATGGAATTATGTACTTATTTCGAGAGTACACTTCTTTGGACCGCTTTCCACATCCTCGTGTTGGCTTCATGACCTGTAATTTCAGCGTCACAGTTGGTGCTGCGTACAAACAATTGCTGATGAATAAAAGAAGATACCAGGTGGACCAGTTGCTCATACAATATGGATTAGGAGCGCTTCCGGCACATGGAAGAACAGACAAAATTTGGGGTGTCGACGTTGATCGTATATATACTCTGGTCAATGTCAAGAACAACCACTGGATATCTTTGTGCATCAATTTCGAGCTGAGAACAGTAGACGTTTTTTATTGCGACGGGGGCAAACACAGCCGGTACGTGGATGCATTTGCAAACATCATCCCTAGAGTTGTGAAGGAAGTTCAAAGTTACAAAGAGAAGAAGCAACTGATTATTAAACCGTACACGGTGAAGTATGTTCCGATGAGGCCTGGGATCAATAGGAGCTCATGTGATTGTGGAGCTTATGCGCTCAAATTCATTGAGTGTCACATGCTTGGACTACAATTGTCTTTGCTTAACGACGATAACATTTACGCAGCTAGGATGAAGATCACCTATGATCTTTGGAAAGCAGCACATGATCCAGTATTGATTGAGCGGATGAGAAAGTATGTGCCTCCGAAAACAGTGTGCTCAGATGATATTGTAGACTTGTTATAGGTTTGACATATTTCGTTTTAGGTGGTTCAGTTTTTTTTTTATTTGGCATCGTATGTTTCGTTGCTTGACATTGTGTTCTTGACGTAATGATTTTATGTTGCTTGATCTGATTGCTCATTTTTTTCATTGATCCAGAAAATTCAACAACACAAGGTTTTCTCGTAAAAGAAAAAATATTCTACATAAAATTTTTAGATTAGAAATTTAAAAATAAGAAAGTCGTTTTTTTGGGATTGAGGAACCCAGTAAATGCATTTTTTTGGGTTAGAAAGAAAAAACAAAAAAAAAAACTGGAACTACGTCCAGGAGGTATCGAACCCGGGTCTGAGAGAATGAATGAACACAAGGGGAACCAGTAAAGCTATTGTAATTAATCAAGAATTGTATCCTTGCAATATATCTGGAACTCCGTCCAGGGGGTATCGAACCCAGGTCTGAGAAAACAAATGAGCAGGGGGAACCAGTAGAGCTATTGTAATAAATCGAGAATTGTATCCTTGCAATATGTTTTAAGTATGTAAAGTCGTTTTTATTTAAAACAACTGAAACTCCGTCTAGGGAGTATCGAACCCAGGTCTGAGAGAACAAATGAGCATAGGGGGAACCAGTAGAGCTATTGTAATAAATCGAGAATTGTATCCCTGCAATATCTTTTAACTATGTAAAGTCGTTTTTATTTAAAAAAACTGGAACTCCGTCCAAGGGGTATCGAACCCAGGTCTGAGAGAACGAATGAGCATAGGGGGAACCAGTAGAACTATTGTAATAAATCGAGAATTGTTTCCTTGCAATCTCATACAACTTGTAACCCTGAAATTCATCACATATCGTACAAAGCATCTCTAAACTAAGTTAAACCTCCAGTTTGGCACTTAAACTTGAAAATCAGTACAGAATTTATCTTTCATAAAGTGAAAATAAATAAGAAAACCAAATAAGCAAAACGAATAACAATAAAAAAGAGATAGAGAAGAGCCTATATTGGCATGTCACATGTCCCTCTCTTATGTCCTTTGATACCACAACGACTGCACTTTTGCTTCTTAGACCGTTGTGATCCTTGGGACGCTCGTATCTTGTCTTCCACACTTTCGTATCGTCATTTTTTCCTGCGTCCTGCTGCTCGTCGCGATTCCGGTTCTACAACTTTGGCATGTTCAACATGATCAGGGACACACCAATCATCCTCAGGACCTGCAATTGGATTAATGCATTCCTCATAAGCTGTTCTCCATGCCTCAGTAGTGTAATAATGATTGGTGAGAGTGTGTATCTGCTGGTTCACAGAAAACGCTGCTTTAATTGCATGTCGACACGGAATTTTAAGCAAGTCGTACTTGCCACATGAACAAGTTCTTCTGTCCAAATCAACAAGACAGTCATATTTGTCACCTCTGACCAAAAATCGATCCTGGCTAACTGGGTAAACAATGAATGTTTTACCCTTATCAATCCTTCTCTCGATCTTCGTCTCAACCTCAACTGTTAGAGGAGCCTGATGCTTTGAGCTAAGTTTTTTACGCTAAAAAAACCAATTGGTTAACATTTCTCTGATGCTGTCGAGTAGAGGAATAACTGGGTACTCTCTAGGAGTTAGCAATTTATTATTTATCGACTCAGCTGGGTTAGTGGTTCTAACATCGTACCTAAATCCGGGGAATTTGCATCGTGCCCATTTCTCAACACCAGCGTCCTGAAGATACTTTCCAACAGCTGGACTAATAGAACAAATGGCAGCAAACTTGGTATCAAAAGCAGAAACTCTGTACTCTTTAGAAGCCTTCACAATCAAACCAGTCAAACCCTGTGTCTTGAAAAATGTTATCACATTATTCAGCAAGTGGTGGATACAGATACCATAGCTAGATTGTGGGTACACTTTCTCAAGTGCTTTAATTACAGAAACATTTCTATCTGACACAAAAGCCAAACGCACCTCATCCGCAATGACAACTTTTAGTTGCCTCATAAACCACTCCCAAGACAGGTCGTTCTCTGAATCGACAACCCCAAATGCGATCGGATATAAGTTCGAGTTGCCATCTAATGCTGTAGCAACGAGCAAAACTCCTTTATATTTATTTTTCAAAAATGTCCCATCCACAACAATCACTCTGCGAATAGCTTTGTAAAAACCTCGCACTGATTGACCGAAAGAGAGTAACAGAAACTTGAAACGTCCAGTAATGTCAGTTTCATACTGCGTATGGGTCCCTGGATTCGCTTCTTTCAGCATGTGCAAATATTTAGGAATTTTGGCATAGCTTTTCCCGGGAATGCCTCGAACAATACTAATCGCATACTCACGTGCTTCCCAAGCATGGTCGTAAGAGATGTCACATCCATGCTCTGTACGAATAAAATGAATTATTTCTCTAGGGCTAGGTCCTGCATTAGCACTCTCAAACTTATTCTTAATCAGATTACCAATAGTTTTTGCTGAAGCTGTCCTACCGACTACGTCTTTATTAGAAGGAGCGCATGTATGTTGAGCGACATACTGATGTTTGACTTGATGTGTGATGTCGAGGGTTGTCAAGTTTTACCCTAATTGAAATCAATAGCCGCAAGTGCACAGCTGATTGATTGTAGTACTTAGGGATCGAATCCACAGGGAATGAGGATTTTTTCCTGCAAAAAGCCTTTGAAATAAGTATAAAGTAAGGAAGTCTAGAACCAAAACGGTTTTGTGGGGGGTTTGGTGGTGAGTTTAAAATGTAAAAACGAAATCTTAAAAGAAAATACGGGAATTAAATGGCGTAATTACTAAACTTAACGAAAATAAATAAAAATGCAAAAAACGGATATTCTAATGCTTAAATGAAAATCTACTAAAAAGGAAAGACAATATTGAACTTAAGCCGCGGTCAGGACTACGCGACCGCGGTCGAAGGGGTGTTTCCCGCGGTCCGAACACCTGCGACCGCGGGGGCTTATTTCGCGGCCTCTTCTTGCTTCTCCTTGGTTCCTGCTGGGCCGAGCAGTCAGGTACCATCCTTCTTTTTGGTTTTTTCTGGTTTTTTGACTTTTTTGGCTTTTTTGTTTTATAAGAAACACCTGAAACTAAGATAAAGAAAAAGATCAAAAGAAAAAGAAAGAAAAATCCTAAAGAAAACAATACCTAAATGGGTTGCCTCCCATTAAGCGCTTTTGTTTTAAGTCGTTTAGCTCGACTTTTGGTATTGGACGTTGCTTAGTCTGATGAAGAAGACCTTGTCCTGAGACAAGTATTTTTCGACATCTCCTTGCTTTGCTTAGCAGGTTCTTCGTCACTCCAAATCTCTTCTTCAAACTCTTCTGTTGCAGGACGTTTTCCTGCTTTGCTGTTGTATAGAACAGCTTCTGTGAAGACATCTTTGTCGATATTAGCAAATGAAATCCTCCGGTTTGGCCAGTCCATTATAGCTCCGGAAGTTGCTAGAAAAGACCATCCCAGAATCACTGGATATGTTGCATCTCTCGGCTCGACAATGTAGAAGTCGACAGGCACTATGCAATCTCCTATTCTCAAAGGAATTTCATGAGCTATTCCTTGAGGTGTTGCATTTTAATCGTCAGCTAGGCTAAACTTTGCTCTAGTCCTGCGCAGGTGTCTAATACCAAGTCTCAAAGCAATTGCCTTGGACATCATGTTAAGACAAGCTCCAGAATCACATAGCACGTTTTTAAACATTTCTCCTCTAATAGAACAAGAGATAAGAAACTGACCTACACCTTCTATTTTGTGAAGTGTTCGAACAGGTTTACCTCTTCTGGCATGATTGAACAAGTCTTCTATCTCAGGGATTGATTCTTTGCTCTCACAGAAGTAGTGGCCTATCATGAAGTCCTTGCAAGCTCTGGCAAATTTCGAACCACATCATTGAATTCGTCGAGCTTTTCTTTGCTGATTTTGTTGGTGTAGTGGCTGCAGTCTCTCGGATTTTTGAGGTGAATCGCATAGACAGCTGCTTCTGGTGTTGTCATGTATCGAGCTCTCATAAAGTATCTATGGATATCCTCTTTAGACTCCTTGCAGTACCTGAAAAAGACTTGCAAACGACCAAGTTTCCAGATTTCATCAAAGCTTAAATGAGCAGGGAATGACCTGACTACGTTGTTGAACTCCATTAGCTTCTCTCTACTGATGTTGTTGGTGATCCATTGGATTTCTCCTGAGCCATCTTCTGAGGAATATCCTGCGTTTGGATCTTCTACTAACAATCCATACTCTTCATCTTCAGAGTATTGTTCTTCATACTCATCTTCACAAGACAATGCCATGTTGCAAGGCCATGACTTGTCCTCTTCTTCAGATCTTTGGGTGCTTATGGAGCAAACCAGTTGTTGATGGAGTGGTTTAGTCATCCCAGGAGGTGTACCAGACGTACAGATGCTTGTATGAGCTGAACGGGACTGTTTTGGAACGTTTTTACGGTTGGCCTTGACTGCAGGTGACGTGACCGCGGGAAAGCGACCATGGGCCGCGGGCAGGCCTAACACGACCGCGGGAGAGAGCTTGTTGGCCGCGGTCGGAGCCGATGCGACCGCGGGGATTTGCCTCCGAGTTGCTCTGCTGCTGTTGCTTCCTCCTTTGCTTCCTGGATGGTCTCCTGGGTCTTCTGGCTTGATGTACTTCCTCCCTGGACTTGAGTCTTTAGTTTTGGTTGCTGGAATCTGCTCTCCAAGTCCTTGGATGATCTCCTCAACCTTTTTTTCAACTTCATCAAGAGCATAGACTACTTTGTCCATGGTTGAGTCAAGCTCTTCAGTTTTGTCGATGAATTTGTAAACCTTCTCTGAAACTTCGACTGTAAAGTCATAAGACTCTTTCTTAGCTTCGTTTAGGGCTTTATCCACATCATCGAGTTTGAAATCCAGGTCCATGACTTTGTTTTTGGTGTTGCGAAGCTCATAGTTGTGCTTTGCTTGCTCTTCCTCCATGCTGTTGAACCTGTTAGCAATCATAGCTGCATCTTTGGTTGCACGTTCTTCTATTGAATTGACTTGTGAGGCTAGGTTATCGATTTTTTCATTGAAAAGTTTCGATATCCCATCAATCCTTTCGTTTAGAGCAGTTGTAGAGGTTGCTTGAGCTTCTATGAACTGTCTGATCACGCATTCGAGCTGACTCAGTCTGTTGCTGAGCTGGACGTTCTCATCTTGCTGGAGAACTTGGTGAGGTAGGCGATACATATAGTATCTAGGGTTTGCCATTTGAGGTGCGTAGGGATCCTTCTGGAACGTTCCGTAGTCTTCGGGTCGAGTTTCTTCGTAGAGATTGCGTAGATATTGCTTCTCTCTGCGTTTGGTGGCTTGAGGAGTGTTATAGAAACCTTTCTCATAGTGTATATTTCGATTTATAGGATCCATATCTTCTGAAATGGAAACAAAATAACCGAAAAATGGAAAATTGCAGAAAAGGGGGTTCTAGAGTCGATTTACCAACTTTTCTCGGGGTTTTGCAGAAAAGAAAATGCGTGCCTTCCCCGGCAACGGCGCCAAAAACTTGACGTTTGACTTGAAGTGTGGTGTCAAGGGTTGTCAAGTTATACCCTAATTAAAATCAATAGCCGCAAGTGCACAGCTGATCGATTATAGTACTTAGGGATCGAATCCACAGGGAAGGAGGATCTTTTCCTGCAAAAAGCCTTTGAAATAAGTATAAAGTAAGTCTAGAACCAAAACGGTTTTGTGGGGGTTTGCTGGTGAGTTTAAAATGTAAAAACGAAATCTTAAAAGAAAATACGGGAATTAAATGGCGTATTAACTAAACTTAACGAAAATAAATAAAAATGCAAAAAACGGATATTCTAATGCTTAAATGAAAATCTACTAAAAAGGAAAGACAATATTGAACTAAAGCTTGAAAAAAAATTGGTGTAAATCAATGGGAAAGAAGGCGTTAGGGTTCAGGGAAGTTTTCTCAGGGGTACGAACGATTCAAAACATTGCTAGAGAGTAAAATTGATAAGATCTTAGCTTAAACTTTTCGAACTGGAGTCACGGACGTATGAATACGCCACTGTCGTGATCATAGACAATTATCTCTCTCAACCCTGACCAGTAGGTTTCCACTCTGGCCCTGGAAGAGAAGAGATGCATTATGTTTAAGACTCGTCCTCATTCACAAATCGCCCATAGGTAGGTTTCCACTCCTATGTTTGTTTTGCTCTCCCAAACTAGATCTGATACATGATGAGCACCTTCGTGTCACGAAGCATCTGGATCAGATTGTATTTCATGACGCTACTCTCATGCAGTAAAAACGAATTCAGAAGAAAAAGTTCTAAGATTCGGCTCAAAAGCTCATGGAATCCTCATCGAACATATAAATCCTCATCGAAAATCCCTTAATCCCAACAATAGAATGACTCAAACATGATGAACGAAATCAAAAACATAGTATAAATAAGTAGAATAGAAACCGAAATTGAAAAAGAAAGAACAAGGGTTCAAGAGAACAAATCTCTCTCTCCCTAAAACCTAAATAAAAAAAAACAATAAAAATATGAAGTAATGATAGATGATGATGAGATTGTCGATTAGGGTTCCTAAAACATGTATTTATAGTGCTCTGGACGTCACTTAGGGTTTCTCCAAATGAGGGAATCATTGTGGGCTTCAAAAATGGGCTTTTGGGCTTGGAGTTGGCTTGCCGCGGTCGGGAGTGCTGTGACCGCGGGGAATGAGTGGTTTTCCGCGTTCGGGATGCTTCTGACCGCGGGAAATGGCCTGTTGGCCGCTGGTGGAAATGCTCGCCGGCTGGTTTACGGGACATCTTGCTCTTCGCGTATCTTTTGATTGAACCGTTGGATTGCCAAGCTGTAAAGTGTGCTGGAAAGCTGATACTTCCATCTTTAAGGTCTCCAAATTTGAGCTGGATCGGACGGTGAGAAGGCCTTCAATCAGGAGTGAACTTCTGACGGTTTGACTCTGAGCTAAAATCTGGTTTTCTATCCATTTTGTTAAGCTTTTCCCTAAGTTACCTGAAAAGAGTCTTGGAACTACAAATACTAGAAAAACGTGATAAAAGTACTTAAAAGCAATTAAAAACATAGAAAAAGTATTTCAAAACGATCCATAAAAGTGGTCAAAACACGGTGTTATCAACTCCCCCAGACTTAAACCTTTGTTTGTACTCAAACAAAGCAAAAGCCTAAACTGGTTAAGTGAAAACAAAAATAGGGAATGCACAAATCTCATAGACATGAACTCCTAAACTAGGACCAAAGATAGTGCATCAATCCACAACTTAGTCTAGAAAATTCTCACCAATGCACAAGAGATACTAGTCCACTTTTTCCGTCATGCAAAACTTAAACAATTTAAATCTTGATTCCAGTCAACTAGCTCTCTACATTCATTAAGTTCAATAGTGAGTTAAATGACCTAATAACTAAACTTAACGAAAATGAATAAAAACGAGTAAAACGGATATTCTAATTGCTTAAATGAAAATGAACTAAAAAGGAAAGACAATATTGAACTAGAGCTTGAAAGAAAATCGGTGTAAATCAATAAGGAAGAAGGTGTTGGGCTTCAGGGAAGTTTTCTCAGGGGTACGAACGATTCAAAACATTGCTAGAGAGTAAAATTGATAAGATCTTAGCTTAAACTTTTCAAACTGGAGTCACGGACGTATGAATACGCCACTGTCGTGATCATAGACAACTATCTCTCTCAACCCTGACCAGTAGGTTTCCACTCTGGCCCTGGAAGAGAAGAGATGCATTATGTTTAAGACTCGTCCTAATTCACAAATCGCCCATAGGTAGGTTTCCACTCCTATGTTTGTTTTGCTCTCCCAAACTAGATCTGACACCGGATGAACAATTTCGTGTCACTAAGCATCTGGATCAGATTGTAGTTCATGACGCTACTCTCATGCAGTAAAAACGAATTCAGGAGAAAAAGTTCTAAGATTCGGCTCAAAAGCTCATGGAATCCTCATCGAACATATAAATCCCCCATCGAAAATCCCTTAATCCCAACAATAAAACTACTCAGACATGATGAACGAAATCAAAAGCATAGTATTGATAAGTAGAATAGAAACCGAAATTGAAAAAGAAAGAACAAGGGTTCAAAAGAACAAATCTCTCTCTCCCTACAAGCTAAAGCAAAAAACAATAAAAGTATGAAGTAATGATAGATGATATGAGATTGTCTATCGTTTAGGGTTCCTAAGACATGTATTTATAGTGCTCAAAACCTCTCTGGACGTCACTTAGGGTTTCTCCAAATGAGGGAATCATTGTAGGCTTCAGAAATGGGCTTCTGGGCTCGGAGATTGCTGGCCGCTGTCGGGAGGGCTCTGACCGTGGGGAATGAGTGGTTTGCCGCGGTCGGGATGCTTCTGACCGCGGGAAATTGCTTGGTTGCTGCGGATGGAAGTGCTTGCCGGCTGGTTTACGGGACATCTTGCTCTTCGCGTATCTTTTGATTTAACCGTTGGATTTCCAAGCTGTAAAGTGCACTGGAAAGCTGATACTTCCATCTTTAAGGTCTCCAAATTTGAGCTGGATCAGACGGTGAGAAGGCCTTCAATCAGGGGTGAACTTTGGACGGTTTGACTCTGAGCTGAAATCTGGTTTTCTATCCATTTTGTTAAGCTTTTCCCTAAGTTTCCTGAAAAGAGTCTTGGAACTACAAATACTAGAAAAGCGTAATATAAGTACTTAAAAGCAATTAAAAACATAGAAAAAGTATTTCAAAACGATCCATAAAAGTGGTCAAAATACGGTGTTATCACATACTTATTGATTCTGAAATACTCTGACCCTTCAAGACACTGTGCACGAATACGCCAGTTGCATGACTTCTCTTTGCAGCGGATACACCACACACGTTTGGTTGATTCCAGTACGTTGTAGTCAAAATTATACTTCATCGCAGAAATTTCCAAAGAAGCCTTCAACTCTGTTTTGCTTCTAAAAATTTGATCTTTCTTTACGACATCAAGCAAGTTAAGCCGAACGTTCTGCTCACCATCAACTTTTTTCTCAACCATAACGGGTTCATCAAACTCTTCCTCAACTTTATGGCCAATGCCTCTAATATCATCATCGCCTGACTTTACAACCTGATCGTTTTTCATACAGCTTGAATCAGAGGCTTTCATCATCAATTCGATGTTAATCGGAATCTCAGGATGTTCAACGTATGCAGTGAATGTCACACACAGATTTACCGAGGTTTTATTCCTAGAGTACCCAACAAAATTTTTGAGCTGACGATCATTAGCGATACTCACTGATGGAGAGCCTACAGTATCAATCAAATCACTCGGTAGATAACTAAATTCAGCTTTGTGATCGACTACTCCATAGTCTTCTAGAACCATTGTTTCTAACTCTGCGAGAGTCGTATTTGATTCAACAGCAACTAACCTAGCTCATTTTTCTGCATCAGCCACAAAAATCCACTTCTTATCTGTCTCTGATTTCCATGAACCACAAGTCACATAGATATGTAGCATGTTTGAAGCAGAAAATATGTAATTTTAGGAAAAATCTGCTTGATCAATGTGAAAGAAGAAGAAGAGAACGATGACAGCCAAAAAAAGGAAAAAAAAACGTCGCTACAGCATTAGTCTTAAAAAAAACGTTGCAAATTAAAAAAAAAAGATTTTCGAAATTTTTAAGATCTGGAAGTTAACTAATTTTCCTAGATTTTTTCAGATTTTGGTAGAAGATGTATTCTACGTTAATGTAGAATGCAGTCTAACAGGTAGAAGATGCATTCTACGTTAATGTAGAATGAAGTCTAATAGGTAGAAGATACATTCAACGTTAATGTAGAATGACGTCTAATAGGTAGAAGATGCATTCTACAATAACGTAGAACCTGGTCTAACGGGTAGAAGATGTATTCTACTAACATGTAGAATATAGTCTATCTAGTAGAAGTTATAATCTATCAATCGGTAGAAGATATAAAGACCTATAGAAAACGACTTCTACATGCTGGTAGAATATGTGAAGAACTATAGAAATGGGATTCTACGTGGACGTAGAACATAGAACATGCATTCTACCAAGCGTAGAACGAATTTTATAAATATTTTAAAAATATTTTCTTTCCATAAATGATATACAAAAATATTTTAAATTCCTTTTTAGGTATTTTCGAAAAATTTAAAATATAGTTTCGAATTTATTTTTAATTATAACTGCCATAACTGATTTAAAATGGTAACTATGTCAAAAAGTGACAAAAAATAGAAAACATTAAGAAGACAAATGTTAATTCAATTGACATTATAAAAGCAATTCTCCCTTATATATATCCCCATTTTCTCATATACATTGTTAAAAATAAACAACAAAGTAACTCTTCTCCCTAACTGTTTCTTTGGCTTTATAAAAACATTTTCCAAGAAAATTACGTTCACTAGCTTGATGTGATGATTGTATACTGAAGAAACTATTATATTTTTTGATTATTTTTGACTCGGTATGCTCGCGTATCTCGCTTGCGTGTATGCTTAGTACACCAGATGCAATTAGATTTTATTCTCTCATATTGCATGCTGCTAATGTCTCGAAAAAATATATTAACGGATGAAAAGACGCCTTTGACAGACAATTGTTGTCATTTAAAATAAAACCTATAAATAAATTAATCTTTATTTTAATAATACATATTCAATGTTGTATGTTTCCATAAATTTATTGGGTTGAAAAAGGAAATAACTGTATAGAATGTAACGTGTATATATATGTGTTCTCTTTACTTCTTTTTTTTTTACTTTTCCTTTTGTATTCTTGACAGATAAAAAAAATGTCTGATGTTATTGATATCTCTAGGTTAGATTATTACACCACCGGCGGTGAAGTTCGTGTGCAAGTTGTTCGACTCTGGAAGAATGTAAATTTCTTTGGTGATACAATCGAGATGATTCTCGCTGACGATCAGGTATTTCATTATGTAGTTGTTATTTCTTTATATATTTCATAGGGTTGTTTTTAAAAGTAATTTTTCTTTTGGATTTTTACACTTGATCTTATGCGAAATTGATCTTAGGGTCATCATATTGCCGCAACTGTCATGCCCGATGAAATCGCTCTGCATGGACCTATACTTAAACAAGGTTACTGGTTTAGGGTTCGTCTATTCATTGTTAAGAAGGCCAGTGGTTCGATTTGCATAACTGTAAACAGGCATCGGTTTATTTTCGCATCTCATACGGTCGTGATTCCTATCTCTCCAGTAACCCATAATTTACACTTGCATCTCACGCTTCTTTGATATCGTGACTCGCGGATTAGATTTTGAGTTTTTAATTGGTAATATTGGTAACCATCTGTTAGTTTTAAGACAATTTTAGTATAATATATCGTTTTGTTAATATCACTTTTTTTTGTATCCGATATAGATGTAATGGGAACCGTGTTGAAGATGGGTGATCTCTGTGAGATCAACAGCGATGCTTATGAGGATAATGCAACATATGTTCGATTCGAGCTTCTTGATGTAGGGTAAGATCTATGAGTTTATATTCATATGTCGTTTGTTTATGCAAAAAAAAAAAATAATAATAATGTATTGTTTTGGTTTTATGACATCTAAACTAGAAGAACCTTTTTGTACTATTTTAATCAATTAGGAGAGATTGTGTATTGCCATGTATCGCCCGTGGGAATTTGGCTAAGAATCTGCATAGTGTTTATCAGCGTAATCAAAGTGAGTCAGTGGTGTTTGTGCTGAGGTTTTGGAAGATGACTAATGGTCAAGGTAGGTTTTTATTCCTTTTTTTAGTATTTTAGAATAGCTAATCTTGCATTCTTCTAATTCTGATTCGTAAAATTAATGATAGGTGTTGATAAGAATTCGGTTGTCCTATGGTCTTACCCTCCTTGCTCTGATTTCCTGTGTAATCCTATTGAAGATGAGATTGACGATTTCAGGGCTAAGTAAGTATTAACTTTATTTTTTCTTTATTGACATATTTTGCTAGTTGATTTTTAGGGTTTATTGATCTAACATATCGATTTTTTTTTTGTAGGCGATACCGCCTTAACTAATGCACCATCGATGGAATGTCAATTCCTTATCTTTCTTTTTAATGTTTGTAAAAATATTATATTATGATACTTATTAAGTGATATCGGTTGTTGTTTAATCTACTATTTCGGTTTGATTCTATGCATATTGCATTATGTCTTATTTATATTATGAATGTTATGAATGATTATGTCTTATTTATATTATGAATGTTATGAATGATATCGTTATATTGTCTTTAGTGTTTAGAATAAATTTGTATATCAATGGTTTTGTAGTGTTTTGTCTTTTTTGGTGATATATGGTGATTTGAAAAGTTGATTTGTAAACTATAGTCTACTCAAAGGGCTAAGTATTCATTGCGTTTTTGAAAAAATATCTGACAACTTCTAATAGATTTGAATTGATGGATATCTATAGTTTTTGATATATGTATATCTATAATATTTTGTAGATGTATATCTCCAATATACAATAAACTTAACATTTTTGATTATATATAGATAGTATTAATGCCTAAACCGCATGTAAACGATAAACGATTGTGTCTTAACCGATTGGAGTGTAAATAAAAAAAATGTATGGATAATCAGGCATATGTCGTTATTCTTAATAATGTTCTGTCAAAAAATACCACGTGTTGGATTATTAAAAAGTATGTCAATAACATATATAATAACTGATTTGATTCTAACTCTGTTTGATGTAAACGATTTATTATGTTACACTTAAATTATATATCATCTGAGCCCAAAATTTTTATACATCTTATGGGCCAAAAAATTCTGTGTTGTAACCAAAATTCGACTCTTCCTTTAACAAATAAATTGTGATGGTCTTGGTTGATCAAGACGTTAGTCCTATAATTTATGAATATCTCGGTTATTGCCCTAATCTACTAAATTTAGTAATTAATAATGTTTTCAATATCAATCACATTGTTAATGTGTTATCTTAATATTTTCTAATTTTAATACGTATAATAATTCTTTCATCTAATTAAAGGGTTTTAAAATTCAAATAATGAGAAAAAGTCAACCAGAATTGTCAAACAAAATAAATGAAAACATCAAATGAAATCGATAGATTCAATGGCTAGGAAAAATAGGTGAGTGATAAAAAAATAGCCATCTTCAATATTGTTAAAATCATCTGTGTAATCAAGCCTGCAAGAACAAGATAAATAATGAGTCGAATATTCAACAATTTTGTTTAGGAAATTTACAAAATGATAACGGTGAACAATGCTTGCATAAAACGAGAATTTTCGACTTCAGGAATTGGAGGATCGAACAATATTTCAGAGAATTCTCGACCAGAACAAACACGTATTTCATCTGTACAATATAGAAAATTATATTAGCTACAATTGATATAAATATAAATTGATATAGTGTTGGTCGATAGAATGAGAAATAACCTCCATATCGACACACCTCCCAAAATCTCAATACACAGAAAACGATTTTGCGACGAGGAGTATTTTTCCATAAGGACTCAAAATGTTCAGCATCTCTTCCCCACGCTATGCAATTGATGTCGACACCCCTAAAAACCAGAATTAATATATCATTTTCCTTAACATCGAGAATATGATAGTAAAGATTTATGTATGTATTAGTCTTTGTATCAATGGATTCTTACTCGAAATCTCTAATTGTAAATTTTAGAACACTTGAGTTGATTCTCTGATTTCCGATCCAAAATTGGTCTTGACGTTCCAATTGACAAACTTTGATAATACCTCCGATTCAACTAGCATAAAACAATATATTCATATAATTAAGTAGAGTATTAATTAATCTAATTGAGTATAATAAAATACTAAGAAAACATACCAACATCTATGTTTTCCATCAGAGATTCGTCAAGGACACTTCTAAAATTAGCAAATGAATACAACTGGTCATCTGATTTAGGCGATGTCTTCTCAACATGAGTATCCTCATCGATACAGATATGGAGACCATTGACTGTAATCCTCGAATTTCCCGTGTGTGGAGTAATTTTGAAGTTACCAATGAAGTACCAATCTTTATCACACATCATGCCTTCATAATGGTCTACTAAACGATTCGGAATCGATGCACGTATTCAATCACCCTAGATTTTCAGTTAAAAAATAATGATGGTATTGATAATATATTAAGATTCAGACAGGATGTTATTTTTGAAGTTATACTTACATGTTCGTCTGCGAATATAAACGATCGCTGAATACCGTGAACACCTAGGCTTTCCTCGACACTCTTGATAATTTGAATACAGATAGAAGATCGATCAGACGCTATACCTAAATCAGAAATCATCATTCAAGGAGACATTTTTTTCAAAAATAGATGCGGTTATTCTTAACAATGAATAGAATCTGATTACGAGTAACAAATGGGTACTACTTTAAAGTGAAAACCACCGTTACGACAACCAATAGTAGTTTTTGCAATGTTTTGAAAAATAACGGTCATGTTTACCACCGCTAATTTAGTTGAATATATATGTCATTTTTTGTTATAATATAATATAATAATTATGAAAATCAATAATAGAAAGAACCTCATCAGAATCATTACTAGGTGATAAAATGACATATAATTATGATGATTATTAATATTTATTTTATTGTGATAATAATTGTGATACTAGCTTTTTTAGAGACTTAGACATAGAAATTTGTTTCTGAAGGAATATTTATTAAATTTTGTTTCGTTTATTATATAAAGTACAATTTTTTCTATATTTGATTAATATTAATGGTATAATTTCATTTTATTATTGTAAATAAGTGTTGTTCATCTTAAAATGATATATACTGAAAGTTTAACAAAAAATATTATACAATTTAAATATTATTCATAAACTCAAATATAAAAATATTATACGATTTCTTAAATATATAAAGCCCACGCTTGTCATGTTTTTTATGCATGACAAGGCAAAAATGGCGACTTTTAAAGCGATTTTTTTACGGTTATTTCTCCGACTGATTTCAACCGTTCCGGAGACGGTTGCTTTGATTCCCGCCGATAAGATAGCCCCTCAACACCCACTCTCTTGTCTGGCGACGGTTTTTCCCACTTGGGAAAGCACGATCTCAAGTGATGCGCAGTTTCCAATATCCTCGGTGACAAACAGAGAATATAAAAGCAGAGTTCGAAAATGGAATTCATCACAACTTCTCCTCCAATTCCCTGCAAAAACTCATTTTCCTCTGAGATTTTACTTCTTACAACAAATGGCAGATAATCTAAGAAGAGCGATCCAGGATCTTGATTTGGGAGTTGAAGATGAACCCTTTGCTTTACCCGCCGATGTTTTGCATCAAGCTGCGTATGACAACCGATTTATCCTTTGGGGGAGAGCGACCATTCCACGGTGTCAAAATATAAGGTCCATCATTGCTTATATGCCCAGAATCTGGAGCCTTGATGGCCTTATTTTTGGAAGGATCATGGAGGGTAACCGATTCCAGTTCATCTTCCCTTCGGAGGAAACGATGGAGTATGTGTTAAGACGAGGTCTGTGGGCATTTGCAGACTGAATGATAGTCTTACAACGATGGGCGCCTCATGTTGATATCGCGATGTTGGACTTCATTCCGTTTTGGATCCAAATTCGTGGCATACCATTCCAATTCATGACTCAGGATGTGATTGCTCATATCGGGCGTTCCTTTGGAATGTTGATGGAAGTTGACTACAACCAAGATGCTGTTGCACGAAGGGAGTACGCCAGGATTCGTGTTAACTGGGATATCACACGCCCTCTGAGATTTCAGAGACATTTCCAGTTCTCTCAGGGAGTTAACACTTTACTCCGATTTCGTTATGAGAGACTCAGAGGGTTTTGTGAAGTTTGTGGGATGTTAACCCATGATTCAGGCAACTGCTTGATTCAGAACGGTGGAGGAGTGATCATTTCAGACGATGAAGACGATGATAATGATGATGGTCCAGGAGATGTACCAGGAAGAAATGAAGGTGTGCACATTCGAGAACTAGATGAAAATGAAATGCAGGATGACAACCAGAACCATGATGCACATGAAGCTCAGAATGGTTTCGCAGATCAAGAGGAAAACCTGGATCAGAACATCCAAGAAGAACTGAGAGAAATGGAAGCTGCTGAAGACGACAATGAGCCTGGAGATGAGCAACTGAACAATGAGTCTGCAATAAACAGGAACTCGATCTCTGTATTCCAAGCCAACTCAAGAGAACAGATAATGCACCATCCTCGTAAGAGAAAGCATGACAATATGGAAGATCAGGAGTTCAAGAAGGCCAATGTCAGAGAAACCGGCAATTACAGTGGTGGAAACTCCACCGCTAACAAAACAGTGGGAGGCGCGGTGGGCCCTGAACCACCACTTCCCCCACAAGAGTTGCTGCTTGGAACTGTAGAGGTATTGGCAATGACTCTACAGCTCGACGCCTCAAGGAGATTCACAAACAGTTTCTCCCGGACATCATTTGCCTCTCAGAGACAAAACAGCAAGACAACTACATTAGAGATCTCTGTTGTGATTTGGGTTTTCAAAACTATGTTTCAGTTCCACCGTGTGGTCTGAGTGGGGGGTTAGTTGTTTTCTGGAAGCTTTCAGTAGATTTAAATGTTTATTTTCAATCCCCTAATCTTGTAGATTGTTTCATCAAATCTAATGGAATCAGTTTTTACTTTTCATTCATATATGGTAATCCTGATCCAACATTTAGAAACAATCTATGGGAGAGATTAGAGAGATTGGCAATAAACAGACGAGATCCTTGGCTCATTATGGGGGACTTCAATGAGCTTCTAAGCAACAATGAGAAGAAGGGTGGATGTATAAGACCAGAATCTTCATTCAGAGAATTCAGACAGATGGTTCGTCATTGTGATTTTAGTGATCTAAAAACAGTTGGAAATCAATTTTCTTGGGCTGGCCAGAGAGGACAACATTATATAACTAGTTGCTTGGATAGAGCAATGGCAAATTCAGAATGGCACCCCCAATACCCTGACTCTGAAACACATTTCCTGGATTTTGAAGAATCAGATCACAGACCACTGATCAGTTTTATTGGTTATATTCCCCAAACACGCCGGGGTAAATTTATGTATGATGATCGACTAGCATCTCAAGAAGGCTTTAATACTGTAGTTAAAAGAGGTTGGGAGATCAACAATAGAGAAGATCTTAGTCTTTGCCAACGTCTAACCCGATGCAGAAAACATATCTCCAAATGGAAACAAAGCAACCGCAGTAATGCTAAAGAAAAGATTTCACTTCTTTGATTTCAGTTAGACAAGACAATCTCATCTCGAAGGTATACTCAACAACAGAGAGATTTTCTAAAAAAGAACTACATCAGGCTTATTTGGATGAGGAAATCTTTTGGAAACAGAAAAGCCGTAACAGGTGGCTTCAAGAAGGTGATAGAAATACTAAATTCTATCATTCTGTCACCAAAACAAGGAAGATAAGGAATCGCCTCAACACAATTCAAGATGAGAATGGCAATATCAAGAGAGGGGATCAAGCTATTGGGATTGTTGCAGAAAATTACTTTCAGAGTCTTTTTAGCACTCAAAGTCCCTCTGATTCCGATATCCATGAAATCTTCCAAGATTTTCCACGACGAGTTTCAACTGAGATCAACAAGGAACTTACAAAACCAGTATCTCTATTGGAAATCAAAAATGCAGGGTGCACACAAAACACCTGGTCCAGATGGTTTCTCTGCGGCATTTTATCAGAAATATTGGGATGATATACATCCAGCTCTTCTTAAAGAGGTCTCACAGTTCTTTGACAATGGAGTTTTGGATCCCCAGCTAAATCACACAAACTTGTGCCTTATACCGAAGGTAACATCACCTATTGAGATGAAAGATTTTTGCCCTATAGCCTTGTGCAATGTTAGCTATAAAGTTATCTCGAAGATACTGGTGAATAGGTTGAAGACTCATCTCAATGGAATCGTTGCAGAAAACCAAGCTGCATTCGTATCTGGTCGAATGATAACTAATTATGTTATCATTGCACACGAGCTTTATCACTCCCTCAAAGCAAGAAAACGTCAATCTAAATCATATATGGCCTTAAAAACAGACATCACTAAGGCATATGATAGATTGGAATGGAGATTTCTCAAAGAAACTATGTAGAGAATGGGATTTGATCAACAGTGGATTCAATGGATTATGACCTGTGTTTCATCGGTTACATATTCAGTACAAGTTAATGGTACTCCTATGGGTTTTATCCAACCTACACGAGGCATAAGACAAGGGGATCCTTAAGCCCTTACCTATTTATACTCTGTGCAGAGGTCCTTTCCCATCAAATGTCAAGAGCAATGGTAGAAAGGAAGATTCCAGGTCTAAAGATCAGTATTCACAGCCCTGCAGTAAGTCATTTGTTATTTGCAGATGATTCACTCTTTTTCACGTTGGAAAATCCAAAATCAGGCAAAGCAATAAAGAGAGTTCTAGCTTTATATGAAGCTACTTCAGGTCAAGCGATCAATCCCAATAAATCTGCAATAACTTTTGGCTCTCTAGTTCAAGATAATGTTAAAACTCAGATGAGGAGAATATTGGGCATCTACAATGATGGTGGAGGAGGAAAATACCTTGGAATTCCAGAACTAGTTGGAAGAAAAAAGGCTGATCTATTTCAGTATATCTTGGAAAAGGTTCAGGCAAAAACACAAGGATGGGACAAAAAATTTCTTTCGCATGGAGGCAAAGAAATTTTACTAAAATCAGTTGCTACATCCATGCCTGTCTACTCGATGAATGTCTTCAAACTTCCAAAAGGGATCTGCGAAGATATAAATAGAATTCTGGCCAGATTTTGGTGGGGTAAAGGAGGTGATAATAAAGGAATGCATTGGTTTGCTTGGAACAGATTGTGTGCTCCAAAAAAAGAAGGTGGATTGGGATTCAAAGATTTTGAAAACTTCAACCTAGCTTTACTTGGAAAAAAGGTTTGGAGAATTTTACAAAATCCACAATGTTTAATGGCAAAGATTCTCAAAGGCAGATATTTCTTGGATCACAATATTTTAACTGCTAAAGAGGGGAGAAAAAGCTCCTATATCTGGAAATCACTCTTACAAGATCGTGAGTTATTGCTGAAAGGATTGAGATTCAACATTGGTAATCGAAAAACAGTAAGTGCTTGGATTGATCCCTGGCTTCCTACCACACCACCTCGACCTCCAAGACCCCTGCAACATAATCTTCAACATTGTTTTGTCAATGAATGGATAACAGAATACTTTGGGTGGAATGAAGAGCAAATAAGAGGTTTGGTGGTTGAAGAATATGCAAACATCATCTTGTCTATGAAGATAAATGCCCGTAATCCTAGAGACTATTTAGGATGGCATTATAACTCTTCAGGTCTTTATACAGTTAAATCAGCTTAATGGGTAGCCACACATGCCTCAACAACCAACAGGCTGAACCCTCCACCAGGTGATTCGATTCTTAAGACCAAAATATGGAAGTTGCAGACAGCTCCTAAACTGAAACATTTTCTCAGGAGAATTCTCTCACAAGCATTAGCTGTTGGTGAATGTCTTAAGAAAAGACACATCACAAGGAATTCACAATATCCAAGATGCCAGAATGGAGAGGAATCTATTACACATATGCTGTTTGAGTGCCAATTCGCACAAAATACATGGAGAGCATCTGGTTATCCAAATCTTTCTATCATTGATCCGAATTTATCTTTAGAACAAAAGATGGAGATTTTGATCACAAGACCAACTACAATGCCTCTACATGTCCACCAATTTGGTCTTTGGATCCTTTGGAGATTATGGAAAAGCCGTAATGCTCTTGTCTACCAGAAAAAAGCAAATTCATGGAGACAACTAGTGCAATGTGCAAGAGATGATGCAAAGGAATGGCAGGATATCTTTGACTTGGTCTCTAATAAACAAGTTCAACTTCAACGCAAAGTCATACCATCAGCAAGCCAAAAAATAGCATGGAAGCGACCTTCTAGGGGATGGGTGAAATGTAACTATGATGGCTCATACGTCTCAAACAGAAGAAATAACAATGCAGGTTGGATAATCAGAGATGACAAAGGAACTTACCTGGGCGCAGGCCAAGCAACACATCAATCTGCCAATAATGCTCTGGAATGTGAATTTCAGGCATTACTATTCGCTTTACAAAATTGTTGGTGCAAAGGTTATAGGAGAATAATATTTGAAGGAGACTCTCAGACGGTGGTTAACCTTCTTCTAGGTAAAACAGTTAACTTTGGAGTCTACAATTGGATATGGGAAGTAAGAGAATGGAGCAAGAAATTCTAAGAAGTCAAGTTCACATGGGCACCAAGGAATGCAAATCAACCGGCTGACCTTCTGGCTAAACAATAAGCTTCAAACATGGGCAACTTTTATTTTCTTAACTATGTTCCCTTTAGTATAACTAATGTACTACATAATGACTATATTTGTTCTTCTTAATAATTAACAATAAAGACGTTAAAAAAAATATGATGTTTATGTTACCAGAATTTTAATAATCAAATTATAATAATGTTTATATAATGATTGTGCCTGCGCGACGCGGACAGATACCTAGTGTATATAAATAATAGTATTCTCTTAAAGATTAATAAATATAGGCGAATCTTCGCTCTTAGGATACAAATGTCTGCTCTTTTTTTTTCAATGATTATCTATTTAAATATAGGTGTTTCTTAATTGCCAATAACTCTGAAGCATCCATACACTGACCAGACCGAAGCTTATGCTATCTTACGCCTGGAGCGTACGTTAACGACAAGAGGACAAGCCATCTCGCAAGACAGCCTCAAAACCTCCGACATATCTGGAGGGTTAGCCTCGACTCTAGGAAGCCACTCAAACTCATGCAAGAGTGTCGCAACCCAAAACGACACCGTCGTGAGCCCCAAATGCTTTCCCGGGCAAACCCTCTTACCCGATCCAAACGGTGCCAGCCTCAGATCCGACCCGAAAACAGAGAACTCAGCTTCACCATTTTTAGTCACAAACCTCTCAGGATTAAACTCCAAAGGATTCTCCCACACGTGTGGGTCACGTGCTATAGCCCACATGTTGACCATCGCGGTGGTTCCAGCCGGCACGTGATATCCGTCTACGGTGGTGTCTGTTATTGAGAGACGCGCCCAAGAGAGAAGTGGGCCCGGTGGATGCAGCCTCAACACTTCTTTGATCATAGCGGTCAGATACGTGAGAGATGGAAGGTCAGACTCATCAACGGCTCTGCTTCTGTCAACGACTTTTGTCAAGCTCATCGTGGACCGTTGATTGAACTTTCGGATGCATTACAATCCTCGCTAGCACCCACTCGATCAAAACCGCCACTGTGTCTGTTCCCCTAAATATCATTTCCTAACAAAATTTTGAAAATGTTAAATTTTCAATATATACGAATTGAATTAAAGAAATAATGTTTTTTTTATTTACCCAAAGAACAGCGATCATATCGGATTCTGATAGTTTTTCGGAACCTTGAAGAGAACGTAACACCCCGAGAAAATCACACTTGGCATCACGATGCTCTTGAATGATTCGGCTCAATATCTGATTTACTTTTGGTACGAGCTGAGAACACCTGAACCGGATTTGTTGGAAATCTAAACCGCCTAACCAAGGAAGATGATCGGTCCAATTAAGCGTACCGAGAAGTTCGTACCCTTCTTCAACCAAACCCTTCAAGCATTCCAACTCGATGTTGTTCTTAGCCTCCACCAATTCATACTCTTTCCCAAAAACTAAACCCATCATGTTACACAACGACGCTGTTTTAAGAACATCACGCACTCCAAAGGCAGTTTCAGCGTTTGCGTTACGTGCAAACGCATTCACCATTTGAGTAGCGATCACACGTCTCTGCTCCTCTGAGCGTTTGATTTGCTTAGGATTGAATAGATGGTTTGAGCCTAACCGACGCAGTGTACGCCAATATGTACCATTAGGAGCGAACCCCATCGTTCGGTTAAACATCAGACCGTAAGCGGTTTCGTCAACAGGCCGGTCTGCAAAAACCGAACTGTTCAATATTTCCTTTGCCACGTCAGGATGACACGTAACCACCACCTTAGTATCGCCGAGGCTAAACGCCATGAGTCGCTTGGCGTTACTCATCGTGGCCATTGCCGCTATGCGCTGATGAGCCACATGGCTTGCTCTTAGGCTCATGCTTCCGACTATTGGAAAACCTCTGGGACCGGGTATGATTTTCCGATTACAACCGAAATTAAACCGGTGAGTGAAGAAGTATTTTCCCCAAGCCGGTCCACCCGGGGTTGACCAAAATACGATGGCTAAGGTCAACCAAGTGATGGCTACGGCGACAAGAAATGAAACAAAATGTTCTTGCATGAAAAAACTGAATTTTGATGCAAGAGCGAAGACCCACAAATTTTCTATTTCGGTGCTCATATTCAGAGAAAACATTGTGGATAATTTTTTTTTTTGAGGTGATATTTTCCGTTTTTGGGTTGTGATTGAAGCTTGGGTCTGAAGCTTTAAATAGACGTACGAAAGAAATGTGAAGATCCTGGCTAGCCAATCACAAATCAAAAAGTAATTGAAACTTTAAATAATTAATTCAAAGTTGTCCCAAATCTTACCATATCATCCCTCGATAGATTTTTAATCTAAATAAATACAAATATTGAAGATTCACTACAAAGAGATTGTATTACATCACTTAAATAGCATCATAAAATTAAATGATATTATTTTAAATCACTTATTAATAAATGATATAAGATCTTAGTTTAACATCACTTAATAATTGATTTTGTTATTGATTAGTCTAACATCAGTTCAATAAATTAAAACTGACACAAATTTTAATTAGTTTACACCATTTTAATAAGATTGATAAAAATATATAAATTTACATCAATTAAATATTTGATTTATTTAAATTTGGTTTGTTAGTATCACTTAATAAACTAATATAAATTTTACATAAGTGAAAACTGATACTAATAAATTTTCAATTAATTAATTACCTTTAATTAGTTTTTCACTCTTAATCCCCCACATCAACAATTCAAAAAGAAGGGCGTAGGAGAATAGTCTTATAAATAACTAAACTTATATGCAATTAAGAACATTCAGAACTTTTGGCAACGTTTTAATGAGGGCTACATGTTGCCTTAAGTGAATTTTGACAGTTTAAATTAATTGATTATTATTATTATTATTTTTCAGAATTGATTATTATTATTTTAATTTTATAATATAATTTTAAAATAATTTATTAAAATTAATTATTATTAATTTCTTATCATAATAAAATTCATGACGATTCTGTTCTCGCAAAGACACTAATAATAAGTTTTTTTTTTTGTTTTTCTTTTATTTAGGGCATCTTCACAACAAGAGTGCATTTGCAAATCGTATGCATGTGAAAGTGATGCGTGTATGAAGTCTAGCGGTATTCTTTTTTTAGTGTACAAAAGTGTTCTTTAATATTTCTATCGAATTTTGGTTGTGTTTTTTTTTTCCAATAGCCGTAATTCTTCAACACTATAGTAAAATATGGTCGTATTTTTGGTGTTGATTCGAGACAAACGTATCTTAAAAAGGCTAATTAAAAAAACAGAATTGAGATGAAGAAGATAACAACCACAAGCAATTACTCAAACAAGAAGGTAATTTTCTTTATTACTTAAAATTATCCATTAATCTCTCAGTCGATTGTTCTTTTTTCTTGTATTCTTAGAAAAGTCAGGTGGAGGAAGCTTCGGAGCATAAGAGGTGTGCGTCTGTGCAGAAACAACCCCGCCATTATGGTGGAGGCTGCGGAGGATTATGCTCGGATGTTTGAACTTGGTGTCGATGAGGTAACTTTTTAGACCTAATTTAATCTTCTCACACCATGAATTTTTTTATAAAGAAAATATGTTCCTTATTTTCACTTTGTTTCCATATCATTTCTGAAACCAGTGAGCCAAGAGTGTAGAAGGAAAAGGTATAATGTTTGATTGTCTATTTATGATATCTTGTGTTTATTTCTTTGTTTTTCACATGAATTTGAGAAGCCGCTAATTGAAGTAGACAGTTAACCATAACAAAGCATGCAAAATAACTATACCAAATCTAACTAAAAACGTGAGCTTAGATCATATAGCATACTTACCTGCTTTCTCATCCATTCTTCAACTGATAAATCATCTTGGACCTTACATTAGAGAACCCTAAAGAGGGGTTCTCAAGATTATTATATATTTTTTTTTAATTTATAAAAAACAAAAAAACTTTTTAGCATTTTAGTCCTCTATTGATAAACCCGTTATCGATTTCCTAAGAATAAAAAATTATTCAAATACAAGACCGCCACCTGGCTGGAGAGAGAATGTGATTCAGGTTTTTTAGCAAACATCCAATATAAGGCCGTCACCTGGCTTAAAAACTTCCCAAAGATCGGTTCTTAAATTCTTTCTACAATGATCGATTCTTAGGTATTGGGCTTTTTTTTTAACCCAAATAATTCCTAATAAATCCCCTTAAGAACCTTTAAGAACCTTAATGGACCTGGTCTCGATGCCAGAAACAAATTATTTCCACCAGAGGCTAATTCAGCATTATGCCACCACGGAGTTCATTTATCTTACTACAATTTGATTTCCCCTTGTACGTAATTTGATTTCCCCTTATATCCAGCGGAAAATAAGTTTGATCTGAGAGGTTTTGCCAATTCTGATTGAGCTTCTTGTGTTGATACACGTTGCTCTGTCTCTGGTTACTGCATGTTCATTAGAGACTCGTTAGTGTCTTGAAAATCGAAGAAACATGACACTGGCTCGTGCAGCACAGCTGAAGCAGAGTTCCGAGCCATGGCGTTGGCTACGAATGAGATGATTTGGTTGTCTCGGTTACTGGTTGATATTAACTTTGTAACAGAGAAAAACAGAGAGAATAAGAGATTGCAGTGAACGTTTTTTTCATTATTAAACTTGTTCAATACAAAGAGTCTTTATAAGACTTAGAAACAACTCAACTAACTACCGAAACAAATGCAACAACTTATCAGATCTGTTCCTACAAACCAGATCAGCTTCTGACTTATTCAAATACGACTAAAACATGACTAAGACACGATCCAAACTCATTCAAACTTAAACGGTTACTTCATAACTTCCCCTAAACTAGAACATGTCTCACTTCCAGTTTAATCTTCCTTTAAGCACAGACCCAACTTCTCCCTCAGCTTCTCGAACACTTCAAGCTTGACTGCTTTTGTCATGATGTCTGCAACTTGATCTAGAGTAGAACAATACTCTAGCTTGGTCACCCCTTCATTCACCAGTTCTCTAAGAAAGTGAAATCGCATAATAATGTGCTTACTCCTACCATGTAGCACATGATTCTTAGAGAGTTTGATGGTCGAACTGTTGTCACAAAACATCACTGTTCCTTCACTCTGCATCAGACCGATTTCTTCCAAAATGTTCCTTTGCCAGACCGCTTGACACGCACCATAAGCTGCTGCCACAAACTCAGCTTCAGTTGTTGACAAAGTAACTATTGGTTGCTTCTTAGAAGCCCAAGATACTGCACCTTCTCCCACCAAAAACACATAACCCGAAGTGCTTTTCTTGTCATCTGTGTCACCTGCGTAATCATTATCTCTATACCCGATCAGCCTTGCTTCACCTCCCTTTCTGTATCTGATTCCAATTGATTTAGTTCCTTGAACATATCTCAGAATCCGTTTTGCTGCATTCACGTGTTGCTCATTGGGCTCTTCCATGTACCGGCTCACCAAATTCACTGAAAACATCAAGTCTGGACGAGTAACAGTGAGATAACTCAGACTCCCAACAAGTTGTTTGAACATAGTTGAATTCATCACAGCTCCAGTTACTCCTTTTGTCAGCTTTTTTCCTGGCACCATTGGATTCCTTACAGACTTACAGTCTTCCATTCCGAACTTTACCATTATCTCCTCTGCATACTTCCTCTGATTGATAAAGATGCTTTTCTCATCCTGCAATACTTCCACTCCCAGAAAGTACTTCATTTTCCCAAGGTCTGTCATTGCAAATTCCTCCATCATAGACTTCTTGAACTCATCGAGCAATACACACGAGTTTCCCATATAGATTAAGTCATCTACATAGACACTCACAATCAAGATCTCCTTTTCTCTTCCTTTTACGAATAAAGTGTGTTCACAGTAACACTTTTTGAACCCATTCCTTAAGAAATATCCTTCCAATCTACTGTAGAGCCTGTTTAAGACCATACAAAGCCTTTCTCAACTTTTACACCTTGTCTTCTGCACCTCTGAGTTGAAATCCTTGGGGCTGTTCAACATAGACCTCTTCGCTTAGATCACCCTGCAGAAACGCACTCTTTACATCTAGTTGGAACACCTCCCAGTTCCTTTGAGCCGCCACTGCGAGTAGAGTACTGATAGTGTCCCATCTTGCCACTGGAGCAAAGACTTCATGAAAGTCTATACCCTGCATCTGATGATACCCCTTAGCCACCAAACGGGCCTTGAACTTGTCAATCTCTCCTCTTTCATTCAGCTTTGTCTTAAAAACCCATTTCACTCCTATCACCTTCTGCAGGCAGTTCAACCAGCTCCCAAGTCTTATTTTCTTCTATTGATTTAATCTCAGCCTCTATTGCTCTCCTCTAGACTTCATGTTGAGCCGCAAATTCATATTTTTTGGGATCTTCTGCGGATATGAAGAGAGCCATCACCTCATTTTCGTTTTTCTCAATTACCATTTTCACAACCGGGCAATGAAAATCTTTCATCCACAAGGGCCTTTGTGAAACCCTTTTTCCCAGAGGAACTGCCGTTTCATTCACCTCTGCAGTTTCTTCTACTTCTCCAGCTTGATTCTCGGGTTCATCTTGATGATTTTCTCCTCTAGCTATCTTATTACCTTCTTCTTCATCTGAGTCGCTTATCATCCCTTCCCATGTGAATTTATCCTCACCTTCTTTGTTTTCCCAATCCCAACCTTTGTCTTCATCAAACCTTACATCTCTACTGATTACAATCTTCTTAACTTCTGGATCGTAAAGACAATAAGCTTTGGACTCTTTGCTTACTCCAAACATGACACACTTCTTGCTCTTCTCATCCAGCTTGATCCTTTTCTCATAGGGCACCATCGCGTAGGCTATGCACCCAAACACCCTTAGATGATCAACTGCAGATTTCTTTTTGCTCCATTTCTCATTCGGTGTGACATCTCCCCAAGCAGTTGCAGGACTTCTGTTGAGGATATACACAGCATATTGGGCTGCCTCAGCCCAAAACTTTCTTGGCACCCCCATTACTATCAGCATACATCGAGTCATGTTCATGATGCTCCTGTTTTTCATCTCGGCAACTCCATTCTGCTGTGGAGTATAAGCTGCAGTCAATTGCCATTTGATTCCTTTCTCTTTACAGTAATCTTGAAACTCCTTGGAGTTGTACTCTCCAGCTCTATCAGTTTGAAAACACACTAAAGGCTCTCCAAGTTCTCTTTCTACTTCTGCTGTGAACTCCTTAAAGACTTGGAAAGCTTCGGATTTGACTGTCAAGAAAAATGTCCAACATTTTCTTGTGAAATCATCAATAAAGTTGATCAGATACCTCTTCCCACTCTGAGAAGCTGGTGTGATTGGTCCACAAATATCACTGTGGACCAACTCTAGGCCTTTGCTAGCTCTCCACAGACTCTTTCTTGGTATCATCTCTCTACATTGTTTCCCCTTCATACACACTTTGAAAATAGAGTCCTTAGTGATACTGGAGTTCAAACCATTCACCATCTCTTCCTCCACCATGGTTTGAATTCCATTAAAGCTCAAGTGTCCGAGTCTTCGATGCCAGAGATCACTTCTGTGGTTTTCCGTCACCTGTAGACATTTCCCCTCTTTGTCATCTTCCTTTGGTCCTCGGATTGCAGCAAGCAATATGAACATTCTGTTCTTCGACATTGAAGATTGGATTACCAGCCTCTGTTGCTTCTTGTGCCAAACTTCACAAGTGTCATCTTCAATGATAATTCTTAGACCTTTCTCATGCAGTTTTCCCACACTCGAAGAGATTATTTTTCAGCCCTGGAACAAAGTATACCGACGTGATGATCTGTGTCAGCCCATTGATGTTGAGTCTCAAGCTTCCTCTTCCTTCCACTACCAATCTCCGATCATCTCCCAGTTTGACATTGCATCTAAAGCTCTCATCTAGCTCCAGAAACAAGTCTTTGGTTCTGCACATGTGGTTACTGCATCCAGAATCCAGGAACCAGACATGCTCATCTTCACCTTTTGTTTCTTCGACGTGAGCCATAAGCACCATTTCTTCTTCTTCTTCTTCAAAGTTTTCACCCTTTTCCCACATGGGACATTCGTACTTGAAATGTCCAAGTTTGTGACACTTGAAGCACTCGATAGTATCCTTGTTGAAGCTTGACGTTCCACGGCCTCTTCCTCTACCTCCACGTCCTCTTTCTGTCGAGTATCCTCTCCCTCGGCTCCCTCCTGGTCAATAACTCGCTGCTTTGAGAGCTTGTTCTTCCACGCCTTTCTTGTTCAAGTTCTGTTCATGAAGTAGCAAGGAGCTCTGCAGCTCATCAACCGAGAGCTGTTTGATATCTTTTGATTCTTCAATTGCACAGATAACATATGTGAACCTGTCAGCCAAGGTTCTCAATATCTTTTCCACAATCTTGTCATCTGGCATGTTTTCTCCTAGATTCCTCATATCATTTGCCACCATCATTACTTTCGAAAAATAATCTCCAATGTTGTCTCCTTCTTTCATTTCCAATACCTCAAAATCCCTTCTTAGCCTCTGTAATTGAGCACTCTGAACCCTTTTGTTCCCTTGATACTTTGTTTTCATGGATTCCCAGATGTCCTTTGAAGTATTCTCCTTGACAATCGTCTTCAGGGTTGTCTTGTCAATCGACGCAAAGAGGTATTTCTTTACCTTGTGATCGGTGACAGTTTTTTCTGCTATCCTCTCCTGTAGCTCGGTTCTTTGAGCACCTGATAGCACCGTTCCTCTCTCCTGGCTTGGAATCCCTGTCTCCACAAGAGCCCACCATTCCTTGGATCGAAGCAGGTTCTCCATGAGCATTGCCCAATGCTCATAATCTACATCGAACTTAGGTATGATCATAGTTTCCTTTTCACTCATCCTCTCAGGTTAGTAAACAGCTCTGATGCCACTTATTAACTTTGTAACAGAGAAAAACAGAGAGAATAAGAGATTGCAGTTAACGTTTTTTCTCATTATTAAACTCGTTCAATACAAAGAGTCTTTATAAGAATTAGAAACAACTCAACTAACTACCGAAACAAATGCAACAACTTATCAGAGCTGTTCCTACAAACCAGGTCAGCTTCTGACTTATTCAAATACGACTAAAACATGACTAAGACATGATCCAAACTCATTCAAACTTAAACGGCTACTTCAGTTGATTTGAAGGTTCCTTTTTCTCCACCAGCTTATATTTACTGTGACAATACTACTGCACTTCACATTTCTGACAACTCAGTTTATCATGAACGCACAAAACATGTTGAACTTGACTGTTATAAAACTCGTGAGGCCATTGATGCAGGATTATTGAAGACAATGTATGCTAAGACTGGTAATCAGCCTGCTGATTCAGTCACCAAAGCTCTGCATCCAACACCTTCCCGTGAACTTATTGGCAAGATGGGAGTCAGCAACATCTTTGCACCTCCATCTTGAAGGAGGCTATTAACTGTACATATTGATATACTTGTACATTTTTTTTTGAATCTAATGTTAAATTATATTACAAAAAAACAACGTTTTACAGCTTTAATCAATTCTTTTGGAAGCTTAAATCGAAAAAACCAACATTATTTTGTTTCTATTTTGGTGATTATCGAGTGGAAAACCAGACTTGCAGGCTTCCCTCGTATCTCCGATATACTTGTACATACATATAGCATAGGATAAGGGCGGGCTGGAATTATCCGGTTTTATTGGTTAATTATATTTGTAAACTCGGTTATTCCTGGTTAGGTGAAATCACCTGTATATATCATTTGTAGGAAACTCTTAAAGCATTAATGAGAATATCTGAGTTTTACATCTTTTCTCTCAGAACGCTAATATAATCCGACTCGGGTACTCTATTTGTAACCTTTGGTTCTGTTTTTTATTTCATCTTTATTTTGCTCATGAGTATTCTATCTTCTGTAGACGCTTGTTGTGAAGGTGGTTAAGGTAAAAGTTGCAAAGCCGGCTACAGCAGGTAACTTGTCGTTTTACACCAGCTTCGATTCTAAAGCTGCATAGATGTAATTTCATTTGCAGGATCACTAATTTTTCCTCTTTAGCAGGGACATACAGGAGATGTCGCTCAGAAGAAGGGCAAAAACGCTCAGAAGAAGGTAAATTTTTGCTTCTTCTCTTCTCAACTGCAATCGATTTAGTCAGATGATACTTGTGAGTAACGTGGTTTTGAAGAGTCTTCAATTCTCATCGCATGAATTTCTATTAATTTCAGATTTGTGTGGCGGAAGAAGATTGAAAAAGATGTTCACCATGGGGTATGCCAAAGTGGAGGAAACGATGATGTATTCCTTGAGAGAAAGCCTCTCTTATATACATTACAAACATAGCTTGGTGATCAATGCAAATCCCTACAAACCAGGGATTGTACACAGCTAACTATACGGCAACATTTCCAAATATGGTTACAATAGTATCTACAAGAATATCTGCTAATATCTCGCTAATACTCCCCTTCAAGATGGCGAGTGGAGATCCCGAACTCCCATCTTGCAAAGTAAATATCGAAACTGTCGTGAACCAAGTGATTTGGTGAGCATGTCCGCCATTTGCTCCGTAGTCTTGATATAATGTGGGGCAAGAGTCCCATCTTGAACTCCATCACGTAGAAAATGACAATCGACCTCAATGTGTTTCGTGCGTTCGTGAAATACAGGATTTGCAGCAATGTTTAATGCAGCCTTATTGTCGCAAAACAGAGACATTGGTGCAGACTGATGAACCCCGAGACTTTGAAGAATTGCCTTTGTCCATATAAGTTCGCAAAACGCAAGTGCCATAGATCGATACTCAGCCTCTGTCGAAGAACGGGCAACCGTTTTCTGCTTCTTGGTCTTCCAAGAAATCAACGAGTTACCAAGCATCACAATGTAACCAGAGAGTGACCTGCGAGTGAGTGGACACGCAGCCCAGTCAGAGTCACAGTGCGCGGAAAGACGAAGATCATTCTTCGAGCTCAGTAAAATTCCCTGCCCTGGTGAACCTTTCAAGTATCGAACCAACCTCAAAGCAGCTTCCCAATGTTTCTGTCTCGGATGCGCGAGGAACTGTGCGAGCGTGTGAACAGCATAACTAAGTTCTGGTCGCGTCACTGACAAGTAAACGAGCCTGCCCACTAACCGTCTATACCTCGTCGGATCAGCAAAATAAGGACCATCTGCTTTGGCCAAGTTATGATTCTGTTCCATGGGAGTATCAGCTGGTTTCGCACCAAGGAGACCACACTCCGCAACAATGTCTAACGCGTACTTGCGTTGAGACAAGTAAATCCCATCTTTTCCTCGAGATACCTCGATGCCCAGAAAATATTTCAACATACCCAAATCCTTCATGTGAAAACAGCGATGTAAGTAGTCTTTGAAACTCTGAATAAGCACCGAATCATTACCCCCGATGATAAGATCGTCGACGTAGACTAACACGTAGATGATGGAAGTCCCACGAGTCAATGTAAATAATGAGTTATCCGACTTATTTTGGTGAAATCCGAATTCCAAAAGAGCTGTAGAAAGCTTCGAAAACCAACACCGTGGAGCCTGTCGTAAGCCATACAACGATTTGTTGAGCTTACAGACTTGATTCGGTTTGGAAGAAGTAAAACCCGGAGGTAACTGCATGTAAACCTCTTCCTCTAAGTCACCATGGAGAAATGCATTGTGTACGTCCATTTGGAATAGCTCCCAACCTTTCGCTGCAGACACACCAAGTAAAATACGAACTGTTGTCATTTTCACCACTGGAGCAAACGTCTCTTTGTAATCAATTCCTTCTTGCTGGCGATTACCAAGAGCAACCAACCTAGCTTTATATCTCTCAATGGTGCCGTCGGAATTAAACTTTATTTTGAAGACCCATTGGCACCCAATGGCATGCTTTCCAGTCGGCAATGTCATCACAGTCCATGTATTAGTGTCTTCAAGAGCACCAACTTCACCATTTACAGCCTCTCGCCACACTTTATGTTTGAAAGCTTCTTTGTAAGATTTTGGCTCCTGAACTGAAGCAATTGCGGCCGAGTATGCTCGCTGCGCAGGAGAGAGCCTATGACAAGAAACAAAATCAGTCAAAGGATAGAGACAGGCCTCGGACCCCTGTTTAGGAGAGTCCTTTGAGTCGTGAATAACACTGTCTCCCACTGTTGCGGCGTAAACTTGATATGGTTTAAGTAAGATAGACTGAATCTTGGTCCTTTTGCCACGGCCAAGTTCCTCTGCTTGAGCTGAATCGGAAGCAGGCGAAGACGATGTAGCATTCTGGGGTACAGCGGAATCAACATTAGCTAGAGGAGGAGACGAAATGGCATCCTCCACCACCTCTGCGTCAAGGTCTGCAATGGTAACTCCCCCTGACGAAGAGACTCCTTGAGGCTCATCATCGAAAACAGCTGGATGAATCGGAGGCAAAGGAGCAGAACCGACAGCCTCAGAATTTTCAGATGAAGTCGCAAAAGGGAAGACATTCTCGTGAAATACAACATCGCGAGAATCAAACGTCATTTCTGTCTCGAGATCAAACAGTGCCCAACCTTTCTTCCCTTGTGGATACCCAACAAACAAACAGCGAATGCTCCGATCTGTAAACTTGTCTTTGTCACGAGAGAGACGACGGGAATAGCAGAGACTACCGAACGTACGCAAATAATCATAGAAAGGAGCCCGATGAAACAGCATTTCATATGGGGTTTTGTTGTCTAAGAGCTTCGACGGTGTGCGGTTAATCAGATATGTGGCAGTGAGGACGCTTTCTCCCCAAAAACGAATAGGAAGATTAGCCTGAAACAGCAGAGCACGAGCTACATTCAAGATATGCCGGTGTTTACGCTCGACGCGTCCGTTCTGCTGAGGGGTTTCTACACAAGATGTCTGATGAGAAATCCCATTTTCCGCAAAGAACTGCTTGAGACAGATAAACTCGGAACCATTATCGCTACGTACTGTCCGAATACGTTTTTCAAATTGTCGTTCAACAAATGAGATGAACATCTTTAAAGCTCCTGGTGCTTCTTTCTATTCAAGCAATAATATCGTCCATACCGCTCGAGAGTAATCATCGACTATTGTCAAAAAATAACGAGCTCCAGTAAGAGATTGTTCGCGATAAGGGCCCCAAAGGTCGCAGTGAATCATATCAAAAGAATCAGCAGCTTTATTAATAGAATCTGAAAACTTATTCCGAGTCTGCTTAGCTCGTACACAGATGTCACAAACATTTTCAGAACTCGCTGAACTACTAGAAAAACAACCAATATGAGATAAAACTGAAAGCACTGCTGATGAAGGATGTCCCAAGCGACGATGCCACAACTCCCTCGTGTTCATACGTCCCGAATTAGCTGCGACAACGCTTTTGAGATGATACACACCGTCCTGCTCTTTACCCGCACCAATCAAAGTCCTCGAATTGAGGTCCTGTATCAGACAAAACTTCCTTGTAAACAGCAAAAATCCAGCAATATCATTCAACAACTGAGCAACACTAATCAGAGTAATGGTCAAATGAGGTGCATAAAAGACACGATCCAAAACAAGCTGCCGCCAAAATTCAAACGTCCATAACGAGTTGCCCATGTGAGTTCGCCATTAGGCAACGTAATCGGACAAGGATCGATCGACGTTAAATCGGTCAACAAATTAATATCCCCAGTCATATGACTTGACGCTCCAGAATCGATAATAACGTCATAACGACTGTTTGGACCAAAAAAATAGAGTTTTTCTGTCTTACCCGAAAGCTTCTCTGAACCACTCTGTTTCTGATTGTTCAAGAGATTCGCCAAAGACGCCCATTGCTCAGATGTGAAAGTCGGAATGCCTCAAGGTAAAGAATCACTGCTGCTTGAGCTTCACCAGTTTGAGCATTATGTGCTCGAAGATTCGGTCCTCTTCCTCCACGTCCTCTGCCTTGGTCCATACCACGACCACGACCATTCCCTCTTCCACCTGAAGATTTCGATTTGTCAGAGTACCACTCTGGAAATCCAATAATCTGGAAACACGACGTCGACTCGTGTCCGGTCTTCCCACAGTGAGTACACGTCACAGTGGATTTGGTAAACCGAGCACCCGCAGCCTGTGTCGTCATCGCCGAGAGCCCAACAACTGGAATTCGCTCTTCATTGCTGCGCATCACTGAAAGATGACGTTCCTCCTGAACAATCTGCGAGTACACAGCTTCGAGATTCAGATCCAATTGACGACTGAGGAGATTGGATCTAGCCGTACCAAATCTCGAAGTGTCCAGCCCCATAAGGAACTGATGAACTCGGATCTTCTCTCGACTTTTCTCAAAAATCACCATTGACGAGCAATCATTGCTTTTGCAGCAACACTGGAACCCTTTGCCGAGGTCAGCCAAGTCATCCCATAAAACTTTGAGTTTACCAAAATAATCTTACACCGAGCTACCATTCTGCTTACACGCCGCAATATCGCCGTGCAACTGATGAAGACGAGTGTCATCGCTCACCGAAAAACGCCTTTGAAGACTCGCCCACATAGCTTTCGCACTTTCCACCAGAGAGATCGAAGGACGAAGCTTCGACTCGACACTGCTGTAAATCCAGCCAATTATCATGGAGTTGACCATGTCCCACTTCTCTGCTTCGTCAGAGTTGTCAGACGGCCTTTTCAGAGTTCCATCAACGAACCCTATCTTCCGTTTCGTACGAAGTGAGTTCAGCATAAGCTTTGCCCACCTTTCGTAATTCGAACCATTCAATAAAATTGGAGTTAGCACCTGACCCGTATTATCCGACGGATGCAGGTAGTACGGTGACACCAACGCCGCCGCAGTTGTAGACGCAGAAGCGACCACACCTTGATCACGCACCGTTTCATCAGCCATTTCCACGCGTTAAGAAAGATCAAAGAAAAAGAGTTTATAGGTGAAAAAGGTTTGGCTCTGATACCATGCCAAAGTGGAGGAAACGATGATGTATTCCTTGAGAGAAAGCCTCTCTTATATACATTACAAACATAGTTTGGTGATCAATGCAAATCCCTACAAACCAGGGATTGTACACAGCTAACTATACGGCAACATTTCCAAATATGGTTACAATAGTATCTACAAGAATATCTGCTAATATCTCGCTAATAGGGTACATTTAGAGGAATTTTCCGTTAAAGCTGAGAAGAGAATACGGGAAAAAGGATGGTATGTACGATTTGATTACCAAAAAATTTGAGCTCCAATTTCTGCCACCTCGGTAACTTCGCCGCCTCTTTCTCCGCCGGGAAATTGAAATCCCTCGCCCAACTAAAATTTTCATTCAGCTAAGGTAATAACTTCTTTGTGGATCCTAAAATCCACACTCAAGAGTTTAGTGTTTGGTTTAGTGGAAGAAGAATTAGGGCAAGAATTCTGATAAGAGCGATGTAAAGACTAAGATCGACGAATTAGATTGTATTGATGAGATTATAAGTTTACAAGACTGTTTCTAGCTAAAAATTGGATGATCTTGTACATGGAAATGATGTACTATTTATACTAAGTAGACCGATGCTAACTACTGCGGGATTTGCGGGGTGTTACGATCTCGAGCTCTCCGAGATCTTCAGGATCTTCACTTATCCACTCTTCCTTATTCTCGTAGCTCGTCACATCCTACCAAATATCATTCCAAGATCCTTCTTTCCTGCGTTTATGTGCCTTAAAGCCCAGAAAAGCTTGTGTGATGACTTATCCGAAGTATGAGCCGGATTTATGCTAAATCCAACACCGACATTCTTCTACCTATTTGTCTCTCAAAAATCGAGCTTTAAAGTCCATGTTTAATCGATTCCATCTTCTGGGTTTAGTTTTAGTTTTCCGGATTAGTTTACATGGAGGACAAATAATTTCACCAACATTTGCCCCTCCCCCAGCCCGTTTAGTGAGCTGCGAACTAAAAGGGGCGGATTAATATGGGAATACTTCGACTTTCCCTCTTCCCTTGAGATTTTGTTCATATGGTTCAGATCGAGTCTCCCATAAACAGAGGGTCGAGATTTACTCAACTATCAGGGCTAAGATTTTCCTTGATTCGATGTATTCGAATCTTATTGAGATATGGTAAAATCTTGTTCGCAGAAAGAGATGAACGGTTCAGAGTTGGTATTTGCTAGAATTTCGTCAATCTAAATAGCAGTCAAAATTGCTACTTTATAAATATCAACTTCCCACGTCTTTTCACCATAACTGCACGCTCCCCACTCTGCTTCAAGGTAACTTCTCCCCTCCTGTTTCCATTAACTGCTTCCTTTGTTTTAAATTTTTTCTTTATCCAACAAATTTCATTTCGACCTCGTTTCAAAACTTCCGAGAAAACTCCTTTTCACCGAAATTCAGCGATGGAGCATTCCAATATTCTGACGGTTTCGATTGTCTCGCCCCAAGATCTTGCTCGTCTCCGACGAATACACGACATTCCTTCTTCGATCGAGCTCGTCGTCCCGGATAGGGGAGAGACGCCAAAGACGGTTCGCACTGGTTACAGCATCGCCTACACTCCGTTCTTCGACGCATGCAGGCTCTCTTTCCCCATTCCACCGAGTCTCCTCACGATTTTGGCAGATTTGGGACTGGCATTTCCCCAAATGAACCCTAACTTTGTTCATCATGCTTTGGCGCTACTGGTTAGGGCAGCCGAATCGAGAATCCCCTTCGGAATCGAGGAACTCCACAGGATGTGCTCTATCAAGAGCAATTCTTCCTTCCTGGGATCCTTTTATTTGTCTCCTCGAAAAACTCGCAGTGTTTTCGAAGACATCCCGGCTCGCGATGATCGTTGGAAAGAAAAGTACTTTTTCTTCCGGATTAACGCGCACTCTGTCAGATCTTTCGACTTTAGTCGGCTGCCCACCATCTGGGCTCCGAGAGTTGGTTAGCATTAGGGTGTTTGAATTCTTAGTTATGTCACTAGTTCGTTGCTGACTACTTGTTTTTCTTTGTTCCACAGTTGTTCCGATTAACACCGGCTTGGATAAAGTGCTTATTGCTACTCTGCGGAACGGCGACTGTTCGTGGCCCAATTTTACGAGGGAGAGAATTCGTCGCGCGCTTGGAACAGATACCCCACAGCTCGCTGTTGCTCCGAATCTCGAGATTGACCCGTTGAACCCGCCGTCTATCAATGGTCCAGCTAATTTCCACCAGATCCCGATTGGTTAGTTCGAGCGTTTTATTTTGCCCGAGCTACGCATTCGATCTGGCGAGCTATTACATAGTTCATTATTTTTCGTTTTCAGGCACCAGCCGTCGGGAAGTCCCAAACGCTACTTCTTCAAGCACCTCGCATCAACCTCTGATCCGCAAGCCATCTCAAGGAAAAATGACTCGAAGACCGTCAGCTCGTGAGGCCGAGAAAGCGAGGAAGAGCAGGGCTCAGGCTGAGAGCTCTGAACCTGTTCGCACTGGTGAGATCCGTCGAGCTGTGAGTGACGCGCTTGAACCAGCCTCCAGAGCTTACGAGACTCCGACCGGAGGTCTTCCCGCCGACCCGTCGTCCAAAGCTATCTCGCTCAGTTCCCGAGATTCTGAGAGAACTTTGCGTCCGAAGAAGCAAAGGGTGGAAGATCCGGCTCCAGATAGGAGGTCGAATTCCTCGAATGGGTCGGGGGGAACGATCCCGTATGGTTGGACTTTCAACCATACTAAAGGGTGCCCCATCGCTGATGACCCGGAGGGAGTAACCTTCATCTTTCGGCATTTCAAGCCTCTGGGTTGCGTGCTCCCTCCAGTTCGGGACATGGCGGAGCGTGCTGCCTATGTGAAAATGATGGCTGCTCATGGACGGGTATGTGTTTTTACTTGTTTTTTTTTTTTTAAGGATATACTAAAGGGCGTTCTTTTGGTCAGGCTCTCGAGGCTGTCAACGAGTACTCTTCTATACTTGAGGACAAGTCTGACCATGCCCACCTCCGACGAGCTCGAGGAGGTGAAGAAGACCGTGTTCGATCTTTCATCGAAGGTCAAGAACGCGGAGGACAAGGAGAAGCGTCTGGAGGCCCAGCTTCGGTCTGCAAAGACGGTGGCGGATTCTGCGAGCCGACGCGCTGACGATCTGACTGAGCAGGTGCGTGAACTTAAGGAGGAGGTTGATGCGAGGGTCAGGCGGGCTGTTCGGGAGGCGAAGCAGGAGTTCGCTGAGAAGTATCTGGCCATCTTCCACTCGCTCAAAGACAAATGGGAGCAGAAGAAGGTCGAAGCTGCGTGTGAGGCCGAGCTCCAAGAGGTGGAATCCAACTTGGATCTATCAAGGATCTGATCAGTGGAGCTATCACGGCTCTGGAAGAAAAAGCTCGCCTCGTAGAGAAGATTCCTGAGCTTGCTCAGAAACATGCTGACGCGGAAGTGTCCGATTTTTCTCTTGCCAAGCTCGATCTCTCGCAGATCTCGGAGGCATCGGTGAGGCCGATGGAGATTGATCCGAGGACGCAAGTTCCGCTCGGGCTCGATCAGTTTGGGAGTAACACCGCTGCTGGAGGTGGAGACGAGCTGGTGGATGACTCGGCGGTCCTGATGGAGAAAGATGGTCGCGAGAATGAGCCTAAGGAGTAATCCTCCTTTTTCTTTTAGCCCCTCCGCTCTTTATATGTTCTCATGAACTTAATTGCCTATAAGGCTTTTCATTTTGTTTCTTCGCGCTTTCAGTACTTTGTTACCCGGGAGGGTTTTAATCCGTACTTAGTTGTTTTGCCTGGAGGGGGCTGACTTTGCATATGCTTTTGAATTTGTTTTTACTTTCTGATTTCGTCTGAGTTATCAGTTTGCTTGATTTGTCCTTTAAGACTTTTTTAGAAAAAGGTTTGGGAAGACTTTTTCGTTGGATAGTGCCGAAGTAATAACTATGTGATCGTTTGTGGAGACCGCGTCATAGTATTATGTAGCGAGTAGCGAACTGTGATAGTAACTTTATTTTGTAAGCGCTAAGTTACTCAGCGAGCTACGAGCTTGATGATCGTTTGAATAGATCGTTTATTGATAACTTACTGCGAATAACAGAGTTGCTGTAATTTTGTTTAATGTTTGTTAGCAAACCGCGATCTATAAGTTATGAGACCGTTTTGGGAGGTCGTTTGGAAGCTACCTAAATTCGCAGCGAACTAAGCTAAGATTGTTCGGCGCAATCGGCACTTAGCGGGCTATGAGCCTCGAGCTGTGAGATCGTTTGAAGAGATCAAAAGTGAAGATGTTTCAGAATAAGGGTTTTTATTCGCAAAATTTTGACTACATACGTTTTTACAAAGTGTTTGAGTATGTAGAGATAGTGGCTGGACTCAGTGTCGAGCTGCCTACGTACCCCGTCAAGGGATCAAGCCTGAACGTAGTTCGATTATTATCAATGCTCAGAGATGGTAACGTTTGAGGTTTATGACGTTCCATGGTCTTGCCTGTGGCACTCCAGTTTTGTTGTTTGCGAGCTTGTATACGCCGCTACGCACTACTTCGGTGACTCTATACGGGCCTTCCCAGTTTGTGCTTAGCTTGCCGGCGCCTCGCTCCTTAGTGTTGTCGAATACCTTACGTAGCACGAGGTCGCTTATACCGAAGATCCGGTGTTTGACTCCGGAATTGTAATAGCGAGCTGCGGCCTGCTGATAATTCTGGATGCGGACTAGGGCTCGATCTCGTTTTTCCTCGATCATATCTAGCTGATCTCTTAGCATTTCTTCATTGAGTTCTCCGTTGTCTGGACAAAAGGTCCGATGGATGCTTGGTACCGATGCTTCAGCCGGGATAACAGCCTCCATGCCGTAGGCTAGAGAGAAGGGTGTTTCTCCCGTAGCTCGATGGGGCGTCGTCCTACACACCCAAAGTACTCCGGGGAGCTCGTCGCTCCACCGAGATTTCTTTGAATCCAACCTCTTCTTGAGGTTGTTTAGGACTGTTTTATTAGTGGCTTCTGCCTGTCCGTTCCCTTGTGGGTATCGGGGTGTGGAAGATGTAATCTTGATTTTCCAAGTGTTACAGAACCTTGCGAACTTTCTCGATGTCAAGTTCGTTCTGTTGTCCGTTACGATCTCGTAGGGAAGGCCGTGTCTGCAGACAATGTTTTTCCAGACAAAATTTTGACTTCCTTCCCGGTGATCTGTTGGTAAGCTCTGGCCTCTATTCATTTGGTGAAATAGTCGGTTAGGACGAGTAGGAAACGGACTCTGGCGCGTCCTGAGACCACTAGTGGTCCTACTACATCCATTGACCATCTCATGAATGGGTAGGGCGCGGATATCGAGGATAGCTTTTCAGCTGGTTGATGGATCATCGGTGCGTGTTTTTGACATTTGTCGCACCTCGTGGCATAGTTTTCGCAGTCTGCGATTATGGTAGGCCAAAAATAACCTTGTCTTTTGATGCGGACTGTCATAGCTCGTCCTCCGGAGTGGCTTCCGCACATTCCTTCGTGAATTTCGGCCATAATTGTCAAGGCTTCGATACCGTGTACGCACAGAAGATAGGGTTCTATTAAGCTACGCTTGTATAGTTTACCTTCCATTATGCAATATCGGGCACTTTGAGCTTTTGGCTTTCTTGCTGCCCATTTGTCGGTGGGAGCTATACCGTTCTAGATGTACTCCATGATCGGGGTCCTCCAGTCTGGTCTATCTAGGAATTATTCGCAATCCTCCAGTTCGTCTTCGGACTCCGGATGGGCAGATTGGTTTTTGGAGTTGGGTAAACCATTGACCGGGCTGACTGGTCGTAACCTCTGGTCCGGGTCTGTTGGATGGCCCGGCCTCGTCGGAGGAGGTTACCGTGTTGACTGCCTTGGGGGCTAAATCAATGCTTGGTTTCTCGATTCCTTCCACAGGAATCACCCTTTTGACCATTGGATCAGAGGTGGATGCTAGGGCTGCCAGGACATCGGCGGAGGTATTCTCCCCCAGAGAATTCTGGTTAGCTCGAATGAGCTAAACTGATTTGCTATTTGGCGAACGACGTTCAAGTATGCTTCCATTCGTTCGTCTTTTGCTACGTAGTCGCCGTGAAATTGGCTGGTTACGAGCTGTGAGTCACTGAATGCGCTTATTTCTCGGGCTCCTATCCCGAGAGCTAGCCTGAGACCGGCTATGAGGACTTTGTATTCGGCCTCATTGTTGGAAGCCTGGAATCCTAGTCGGAAAAACTGTTCGAGGACTTCGTTTTTTGGGGAAACAAGTTTGATTTCGACTCCAGAGTCGTGTTTTGATGACGCACCATCGACGTGGAGCGTCCACTTTTGACTGGATGATGTTGCATCGTCGGAGTCTGGGGTGAGCTCAATAACAAAGTCCGCTAAGACTTGGACCTTTGCACAGGTCCGGATTTTGTATTCTATATCATACTCGCTCAGTTCGATAGCCCACTTCGCGAGCCTTCCGGATTGGCTCGGACTGTGCAATATAGTTCGAAGGGGTTGGGAGGTCATTACTATTATGGAGTGTGATTGAAAGTATGGTCGCAACTTTTTGGCAGACATTATGACCGCTAGGGCTAGATTTTCCATAGCTGGATACCTAGTTTCGGCGTCTACTAGTGTTTTGCTTACATAGTAGATTGGTTTCTGTTCGTTTTGTTCTTCGCGAACAAGTACACCGCTTACTGCGGCGGGAGATACAGCTATGTAGAGATACAAAGGTTCTCTTTCGACTGGTTTGGCTAGTATGGGCGGTTCGCTCAAGTATGCCTTGAGCTGTTTGAACGCCGTTTCGCACTCATCGTTCCATTGGAATTTTTTGTTTCCTTTTAAGAGTTGGTAAAAGGGTAAACACTTGTCAGTCGATCTCGATATGAAACGGTTAAGGGCTGCTATTCGCCCTGTTAACCTTTGAACTTCCCTCGTAGTTTTGGGGGACGGCATTTTGAGAAAGGTTGCAATCTGTTTAGGATTTGCTTCTATTCCTCTTTCCATTACTATGTACCCAAGGAATTCTCCGGATGGTACTCCGAACGAGCATTTAGTCGGATTGAGTTTCATTTCGTACTGATTTAATATTGCAAAGCATTCTTTAAGTTGTGCAACATGGTCTTCTTCTTTTGAAGATTTGACGAGCATGTCGTCAATGTAGACCTCCATGGTCTTGTCAAGCTGTTTAGCAAACATTTTATTGACTAGGCGCTGGTAAGTAGCTCCCGCGTTCTTTGGACCAAACGGCATTACTTTGTAACAGTATGTGCTGCGGTCTGTTATGAACGCGGTCTTTTCTTGGTCTTCAGGGTTCATGAGTATTTGATTGTACCCTGAGAAGGAACCCATGAATGACAATAGTTCGAGTCCAGCTGTAGCTTCTACCAGTCGATCTATGTGAGGGAGTGGGAAGCTGTCCTTCGGGCATGCTTTGTTTAGGTCGGTGAAGTCTACACAGACTCTCCACTTCTCGTTTTTCTTTTTAACAAAGACCGGATTGGCTAGCCAGTCCGGGTATTTAACTTCCCTGATTGACCCGACTTTGAGTAGTCGGTCTACCTCGTCATTCACTGTTTTGGCTCGGTCTGGACCAAGCTTGCGGCGTTTTTGTTTGACAGGTTTGAACGTCGGGTTGACGTTTAGTTCGTGGGAAGTTATCTGCAAGTCAATCCCGGGCACGTCCTCTGTGGACCATGCAAAGGTTGCGATATTCTCTTTGAGGAATTTTATGAGCTCGTCGCGGACAGAACTCGAGAGTTCTGATCCGATGTGACTACTCCGTCGGAGTGTTTTTCGTCAATACAGATTGGGACGACGAGATCCTTGCGTGGACTGCGAGTCGTGGGGTCATTTCCCCGTTTTGCTCGCTGGTCGGCGAGCTCTTCTTGTTTCTGTAGTTGCTACAAAGGAGATTGTTCGATCAGCTTGTGTCTGGTCATATAACACATTCTGGAAGCCCGTTGGCTCCCGCGGACTGTCTTAACTCCTTCAGTGGTTGGGAACTTCACGCATTGATGATACGTGGAGGGCACTTCTCTCATGTTATAGAGCCATGGCTTTCCTAGTATGGCATTGTAGGGGGCGGAGCGATCTACAACTTCAAAGACTGTCAGTTGTTGGACCCCGCCGGCTACTACCGGGAGTGTGATGGTGCCCATCGAAACTTGGTTTCGCCTGCGAAGCCAGTTAGCGGCGATCGGGTGCTGCAGAGTGTGTCGTCGCTAAAGCCCATTTGTTTGTATGTGTTATAAAATAACACGTCGACCGAGCTCCCGATGTCGATCATTATCCTGGATAGCTCGCACCCCCAACGTCGAGACGAACTACTAGAGCGTCGTCGTGTGGTTTGTCTAAATCGAGTGTTTCGCTTTCCAGGAAAACTACTTTGTGGTTGGGACCCTGTAGGGGAGCGCGCTCCCACATATCGGTCTCCACCCTTCTTTGGTAGGATTTTATTGAGTTCACCGAATTTCGGTAATATTTGGAGCCTCCAGATATAAAATTTATACATTTAGGTCTAGGTCGCTCGAAGAGCTCCAGAACTCCCTGGAATTTGGGAAATTCCGGTTTTGCGGGCTTACGAGCTTCCAGAAGCGGATTGCGGGTTTGTAGCTTGGCATCCTTTTTAGGGGCGGGCGGAGGTGAGATCACAGATTTCATAGATCCTCCGCACCGAGTTATTCCCCTAAATATGAGGTCTATTCTCTTTTTAGGGCCTGGAGGGGGAGAGCTCGCATTTTCATCTGCGGGAGCTCGATCTCTTTTCTTGTTTAAAGTTTTTGAGTTTTCCGGCTCTTCGTTTTTTTCTGTGGGCTCCCCCTCTTGTTCTGCGGCCTTCGCGGCGAGTTTAGCCTTTTCGGCTAAGACTGTGCGGCATTCTTCTGTGGAATGTCCTTTTTTGTTTTGATGGGTGGAGAATTTGCTCGCATCATAGATCGATATTTTCTCTTTTTTCGACTCTTTTTTAGACGAACTTCCTATTGCGAAAGCGTGTATCCCTTTGCCGCGGGGCTCTTTTTTGGCGTTCTTTTTGGCAGTGGCGGGATTAGACACTAACAAGCCTGCCTCATACTGTTCTCAGAGGGTATTCTGTTCCTCCTCGTATTGGGCGAAGCTCACGGCTCTATGGAGCGCGTCGTCTATTGTTTCTGGACAACGAACTGATAGTTCTTGTCTGAAGGGTGAGTCGAACCATAGCCCTTGTTTGAGCGCGGAGAGTGCTACTCCCTCGTTCAAGTCGGAAATTCTGGACTTAATTTCCTTGAACCTAGCCAAGTAAGCCCGCAGGGGTTCCTGGTGGTTCTGTCTGCATGTCCACAGGTCGGCTTCCGTGGCCTTGGAGGTTATAAACACCGAATAGTGTTTAAGAAAGGCCGAGCCGAGCTGTTGGAAATTATCTATGGATCCTTCTTCTAGTCCGGCGAACCATTCTAGGGCGGATCCGACTAAATTTTTGGCGAAGAGCCGGCAATAGCCTGCTTCTTTTTCCTCATCATTGAGATGAGCTTGGGCTACGGAGAGCCTAAAATCTCTGAGGTGAGCTTAGGGATCTGCTGTTCTATTATATTCTGGGAATCGCATTTTCCCAGTGTTCTTGATCTTAGCATTAGCTATGCGATCGGTGAAGGGGGTCCTTCTAGTTTCGTCCAGCACGCGATCTATATCAGGAGCCGCACTCGTTGCTTTATGTACTGCGGCGTACATATGTTTCAGCTCGGCGTTGTTTGCTTTGATGTATCGCTGGAGCGCATCGAAGTTGTTTATAGATCGCGGATCTATGATCTTTGGAGGGTCCTCCGCGCACTTCTTATTGTGCGCGTTTCCTTGTTGCTGACTTCTGGTTTGGAAAGTGTTGTCAGCAGTCCGTTCTTCGTTAGATCGCCTGTCGGTTGGCGGGTTAGCGCGGTTCGTACTACGGCCTTGTGATCCGCGGAAGAGCTGGGGTGTTAACAGCGGATCTTGGCGATCGTCAACTGCCGGAGTTTCGCGCTCCGCTTGTCCGGATCCAAACACTGGCAGATGGTTGACCACCTTGCTAAACAAAGGAGCATTGTTGTTCCGCGGTGGAGTAACGAACTGCGTGGACGGATCGTCACGCGTGAGATGTTTGAACTCCAAGCGAGTTGTTGGGAGCGGACTTGGCGTCGGATTCAGATCTTCCTCTTCGGATAGATCATCCGGGTCCTCATCGTCAGTTGGAGCTGGCTGTGCCCGCTCTTTTCGGATGTTGGCTATTTCCTTTTCATTTCACGCGAGGATAGCTCGTTGTTCGCGGGCTTGCTCGGCTAGGAAGGCTAACATCCTTCGAAATTCTACCAGGTCGTCGCCGGTTACCGTTTGGGATGGTCCAGTCCAGGTGGGTTCGGTTTGGTCCAAACTGGTGGATCCGACCTGTGAAATTCCAGATCTCGTCCAGGTCCGCGAGTACGTGTGTAGCGGTGGTGGTCTGGGATCGAGCGAGACACCGCGGTTATTCCGACAGTATGTGTCACGCTTGTGGTCGCAGTGTGAGTCGAGCTGGGTGTCGGATTTACGACGCTCGATTCACCTGTTTGCTTCTGGCCGGATGAGCTCTGCGCTCTAGTGATTTCGGCATTTCCAGATCGGAGAGCCGACATGCTAGGGTTTAGCGCGGGGGCAGAGCTTGTCTTCGGATCGGATGTCTCAGTGTTTTTGGGATCCATTTCGTTCTCATTTGTCTTCGAGATCGGTCTCAGGTGTAAAAATTTCGTTGTTTCTTCCCCACAGACGGCGCCAAAATGTAGATCCTAAAATCCATACTCAAGAGTTTAGTGTTTGGTTTAGTGGAAGAAGAATTAGGGCAAGAATTCTGATAAGAGCGATGTAAAGACTAAGATCGACGAATTAGATTGTATTGATGAGATTATAAGTTTACAAGACTGTTTCTAGCTAAAAATTGGATGATCTTGTACATGGAAACGATGTACTATTTATACTAAGTAGACTGATGCTAACTACTGCGGGATTTGCGGGGTGTTACGATTTCGAGCTCTCCAAGATCTTCAGGATCTTCACTTATCCACTCTTCTTTATTCTCGTAGCTCGTTACGTTCTACCGAATATCCTTCCAAGATCCTTCTTTCCTGCGTTTATGGGCCTTAAAGCCCAGAAAAGCTTATGTGATGACTTATCCGAAGTATGGGCCGGATTTATGCTAAATCCAACACCAACATTCTTCTACCTATTTGTCTCTCAAAAATCGAGCTTTAAAGTCCATGTTTAATCGATTCCATCTTCTGGGTTTAGTTTTAGTTTTCCGGATTAGTTGACATGGAGGACAAATAATTTCATGGATCAATGATCTAAGGCGAAAGCTTCTTTTCACTTGTGCAAAGATATGTATGAGAAAAAAAAACCTGAAACATATCTTAGAACAAGAAACATAAAAATCTGGTTTTGACAATTTGTTGTAATTGTTGTTAGGCTATATTCAAACCCCAAAAATCAAATACGTTGAGGGATTCAGATTTGTTATCCTCACATTGTTCTCATTGGGTCTTTTATTGAAAATTGTTAATGGGTTTTTGGGTCAATATATTTCAGGCTGATTTAGAGTTAGAAAATATGAGCTTGTTGTTTCTTTCTAAATGAGTTAGTTGCGATTGTGAACAACCTATGTATTCTCTGATATGATGTTATTGCACCAGACTATACAGCCTATGTTTCTGTTATCTGACTAATTTTTAATTTGCTTTTGCTTTGAAATCTTCATTTTCAGAATTCAGCAAAGAAGAGTACCACTGTTTGTCTTTGAGCACACTGATATATTCGCAAAAATCACAATTAAACTGTAGAATGAGTAAACGTCCTTAAAGAGAGAGCCTTGATGCTTGGACAGCCTTGGTTTCAATGTTAAGGTGTGTTTTTCTAAACATCAAAACCCTTTTCAATATACTCCTCTTCGTTGCAGGCTACTACTCCTCAGGGGAATACCTTCAAGGTCCGAATTCCGTTTCCAAAGACCGCATAAGACAGAAAGTAATCTAGATGCTCTGTTTTACAATTTGTTCATGCATGGTTTCTGTCTAGAATTAAAAATACTGATTCTCTTACAATCAGAGTGATCCGAAACTAATTGAGAAACTCTTTAACGCTGGTAGTGTTTGCAGGGATGTGAAGACATTGATAGTGGAAATGCTTCAAGCTGTCAAGTCTGTTTCCAATTAGTTATGTAAATAAAAGTTTGAAAGAATCTCTGCGTTCTTTTTTTTTTTTGACGTAATCTCTGCGTTCTAAAATGCATGCTTGGCTGTTTGTAATTTTTTTTTAATTGTTGTATCAATTTTATCGGTCAAAATGTAATAGATTAGTGTGACATCATGTGCCATGCAAACGACCTATGAAAAGGAAAAGGCAGGTTTAGTATTAAAATAGAAAATTAATTAGTTTTTCCTATTTAGAATAGTTAATTTCCTCTAAGCAATAATGTTAAAGTTTTTATTATAAATATGTATGCTCACAAGAGAGCAAAACTAATCCGATCAATATATGAGCTTACAGAATTTTTCATTGAGTCATTCTTTTCTTTATTCTTCTGAGAGCAAGTTTTGGTTTTTCTGCTTTTAATCACAATTCCAACAAAACTATGCAAGGTTTGGCATGGATCACCACCGACTGTAGCTCTCTTACCAATCTAGCAGCTTTCAGGTTTTTTTTGTTTGGCTTTGAGATATTAATTCATTATTTCATATTTTATTTCCTTTTTGATCTCGCTGCGTTTACTGCGTTTCCTTCTCCGATTCCGATGAGAATTTTTTTTGTCCTGATGGTTTCATATATAGACTGATGTGTGTTTGTGGTTCAAAATTTATAGAAACAGGATCCAGAGTCCAGATCTAAGGAAATATGTGAAACCAACAAGAGTGTATTTATCCAACTTTAATTCATTCCCAAAGTTAAGATTGTCCGTAAGCTCGAGTTCACGAAGACAGATTGTTCCTATATTAGGTACGTATTATTACATACATTATGTTATCAAAATATTGAAGCTTGTTTTATATAACAAGATGATAGTTCTTGACACTGAACACTAATTAATTTCCAAAATCTGTATAGCAAATGCGTCTGTGGGCTTTGCAGCATCATCCAACCTGCTCTTCGGTTTGCCACCATTGGCTTCTGATTCAAGAAGAAACCGGAGACTAATAGCAAAGCCTGCGACTGTGAGAGCATAAAAAGATGACAACTTTTCAAGAACCGTCAGATTGCGTGAAACCGAAGAGAGACCTGAATGGTTTTGGATGATCATGTCTTGTGTACCTTATTTGATATCCCTCAAAATGTCTGAAATTGGTTTCTTCATGCAACCTTTTCTTGAACAACACGGTGGCACCGTCAGGGAAACGATGACAAACTTGATACCAGGAGCAGCAAGCAAGTTGCAACACAATTTCTTCATGGCGTATTGCATCTTAGTGTTCGCGTGGATGAAGAACAGAAACTTGCCTCAGTACTTTAGGTTTCATATGATTATGGGAGTGCTTCTTGATTCGGCGATGCAGATCATTTGGCACACGAGTGAACTATTCCCGTTGATAAACTGTAATGGAAGGTTAGCTATGTATCATCATATGGTGGTGGGGATTAATTACATGTGTGTGCTTCTTGAATGCTTACGGTGCGCAATGGCTGGACGGTATCCTCAGATTCCTATTGTTAGTGACACTGCTTATATTCAGAGCCTTTGAAAGGCAATGAGTTTTTTGAAGTCTAAACTTAAGCCGTTCTATTAATTAATTTCATTAACTTGATTCAGTTTTATCTTACATTAAATTAATTTGTATTAATGGAATCTTTGTTTATTTAGAGATAATGTTATCAGATTTATGGATAGAGTATAAATCAGTTTCGAAGTTTTTTATTCTATTAAAACAGAAGCACTTTTAGTACCTGTTTCCAAACACACCTAAGTTTTATTTATAACTTTTTATTTTATATTATAATTAATTTCGAAAATTGGTTACTAATTTAGATATTGTTAGATTTCCTTAAAGATAGGTTATATTTAATTTAAATTTTAAATTATTCAAAATTTTTATTAATTAAATTTAATTATAAAAATTTAGATTCAATTTGATTTCAAATTCAAAAAAATTATTAATTAATTTTATTACAAAATTAGATAATAATTTTAATTACTTTAGAATTCCTTAAATACAGGTTAGATTTAATTTAAAATTTTGAATTTAAATAATATTTTTATAATAGCACAAATGGTAAACAAATATCTTATTGTATTATTTATCATAATCAATCCGTCTAAAGCATCAAATATTTAATATTAGTAAATATTTATATTTTACAATAATATGATAGAGCAAGTTAAAGTTATACATTTATAATAGCAATTTTATACGGGTTAGTTTATCAAAATATGTAAGATATTAAAAAATGATTTGAGATAACTAAATAGACGGGTTAGCTAATTCATAGATGTATATATTGTTTATGTGTAAATCTAAATTTATATAATAATAAAGTTCATAATTAATATTATAGATCAATATATACTTAATTAACTCATATTCTTATTCTACTAATATATAAATATATACTATTCAAAGTTAAAACATGATAACAAAATTCTTGAATTAAAAAAATAATAAATAATAAAAATAAATTTTATTAAAAAAAATTATATTAGAAATTAAAAAATGAAAAATTTCTGTGCGGACGCACGGGGTTAGAATCTAGTTACAAATTACAAAAAAATTACTAAACGACACATTTAATTCTAATACATAGTTATATAAATTCAAATTACCAGTTTCAAAGTCTAAAATATTGACGACCAAAAAAAAAGTCTAAAATAATTTTTTTTTTATCATATACAATGACGGATATATAGTTTTTTCTGATAAAATAAAAATTATAACAAAATGAAACAAATATAAAATAGTTGTTTTGGCACTGGAATTTACTAATCTGTCAGCATGGCATACTTATATGAAGTGAGGCTCGCAAATACTTTCAACAGCTTGTCGATGCTATTGCTCATTGTCAATGCAAGGGTGTTGAAGGTTGATCCTTGATTAAATCCTACAATACAGAAAGAAGAAATTATGAGAAGAATGAAGAAGAGCAGAAGCAGCGAAGGAAGAAGAAGAAGAAGTTTTGTATGGAAGAAGAAGGATTCAAGGAAGAGTCAACAAGGAAACAAAGTCAACAAAAGAAGAAAGTTGGGCTTTGTGTGTTTTTGGTGTATTAAAGAGAGTGGGCTTACGTGTATTGCTGAGGCCCAAGTGATCATATAATTAGTTTGGTTAAAGGTAACTAAGTTGAAGTTAGAGTTAGAATGGTTTAAGAGTTGTTAGAGTCTAAGTGTAGTTGTAAGAGTTGTTATGAGTTGTTAGGAGTTGGTGCAGTGTAAGATGACTTGTGTAAGAGAGTCTAGGATCTAGAAGTATGGTCCAAAGCATGGATGCAAGTGTGTGTGGCAAGTAGAAAGTAGTATAAGTATGTATGTGGTTTGTAAGAAAAAGCATCGATTGATCCATTTATAGAAATGTAGTTCTTAAAGTTTTTCTCTCTAAGTTTCTTCATGTTTCCATTTGAAAAACCAAACAACAACAAAGAGTGAAACAGAGCAAGAACTAGAGAGAATGAGAGTGTGAGAGAGAAAAGAGAAACAGACAAAAAGAGAGAAAGAGAGAAAAAGGCGAAACCTGAATGAATGAGAGAAAGAGAGAATGTGAGAATGTCAACATGGTATCAGAGCTGTAGTTATCCTTGGAGCCTGTTCAAGGAAGAAAGGGTCCATGAGAGAGTACTTCTCAGCCGTGAGAATGTTGAAGAAAAGAAGAAGAAAACAGAGAAGGAGATGGAGAACCTTCCAACATTGAAGACCTTGTAGCTGTAATGGAGAGAAGATGGAAGTGGTTGCTGAGTGAGGTGAAAAGAAGAAACCTGCAGAGAAAGCAGAGATGGAGATGAAGATGGCAGCAAAGATGAAGAAGGTGATGATGATGGTGATGATGACAATGACGATGAAGATAGAAGAAGAAGAAGCCTGCACAAGAGAGAGATGTGTAAGGCAGAGAAGAACAAAAAGAAAGAGAAGCAGAGGTTAGAGAAAAACCAAAGTGGTGGTAAAAGGAATCAAACAAACCAAATCAGAAAGGCTGAGGTTAATGATTCTAGAAACCAAACAAGCCACTAAGGTTCAGATTCAAGGAGCCAAACTACTAAGGCTAAAAAGGCTAAGGTGATGACTCAAGGAAGAGCCAAACGGACTACAGTAAGAGAAGCTGAGCTGATGGTTTAAGAGTCAAAAAGTCCAAAGCTAAAGCTGAAGGAGATGGTTCTAAGAATCAGAAGAAACAAATTGGTGTTGAAAGAGGACACCAAGAAAGAAGGAAAATAAGCTTACCTAAGAGAAAGGAAGCTGAAAAAGGCTGCAGAGACAGCCAAGGATGATGTGGAGATGGAAATGTGATGGCGGCAAGAGTCAGAACAAGGAAGCTGCGGGAGTTGCTGGACGTTCTCAACCATCAGAGAAATGGAGGAGACAAACCAGCATCAAAATCAAGCAAACCTGCAAATGAAAGGTTTGAGAAGAAGGATTTCATTTCAAAGGTATGAAGCTGATCAAATGTAAAGTATTTTTGATGAGAAGTAGCGTATGTGCTAGAAGTTCAGAGAATCAAAAAGTCCAAGGTTAAAGAAAGTCAAGGGAACCCATAGATCACATTAAAGGACTGTTTGGATTTGGTGAAGATGGTGTCTACACCCGACGATTAGCCAGCATTTGCTATATACACAGAGGAGTTTGTGAAGATTAAAGAGAGCTTCAACTAGTTCACACTTTCACATATCCCACGCGCAAGAAATACAATGGCAGACAATTTAGCAAGAAGTGGTTGTGTCTATCCTATCGATGTTATGTACGTAAACTCAGTACCTCCGGTTTGAGTTGTCGAACCGTTCTAGGTGTTTAGGCTGTTGACAAACAAAAAAAAGACTCTTGTTCATTTGAATTCTTTTTTTATCTGTGTAGAGTTTCTCTCTTCTATCTCTTTCATTTCTTTTTGTTATATACTGAATCAGGGAGTAGAAATTCTGGGCACCACATGTGGAACTCCGAACTATGTATAACTCTTGAGGTACTTAGTGGCCAAGGTTACGATGGTTCAGCAGCAGATATTTGGTCATGCCGTGTTATTCTTTTCGTTGTAATGGCTGGATTTTTACCCTTTTCTGAGACAGATCTTCCAGCATTGTACAGAAAAGTAAGTAACACACGTTTTGCAGATTATTCCACATGTTTTACTGTTTGCATATTGGTTGATATTAATTTGTAAAATTTCTCAATCCCGTACAGATAAATGCAGCAGAATTTTCTTGTCCACCTTGGTTTTCTACAGAAGTGAAGTCTTGAATACTTAGGATATTACACCCCAATCCTATTAATATATATATCCCCTATAGTTAGCTAGTACATAAGTCATTGTGTTAGTCTGGTTAATCTAAATCTCCCCTAAGGGTGTAAAATTTTGGTGAATGGAATAAATCGTAGATTATAACTTTGGTACATATGACATGTCTACTATTTTCTTTTATTAATTAGCAAAGCACTTCTTCCTAGTCATCAAAAACTTCCTAAGAAATGTTAACAGTTGAACGGAGTTGACCAACAGAGAGCATGATGCAATGAAGACGAACGACCAACCTCAATTCCATCAAAAACGGCATGAACATCATTCAAATTCACTCTTCCTCTACCCTTGCTTAATCTGAACCAAGGATTTTTCCTAACTCCTTGAATTTTGAATACGCTTCTCTAACTGGGAAACAATCGTAGATGAGCGGATAAAATTACTAATACTTTAAATAATAGCAAACATGAAAGCTGAGAGAGGACGAAGCAAAACACTCACTGTTTTGGGATTTATTAACAGATGAGAGAGAAAGTAATTTGCATTAATGAAGAGTGTGTTTACATTAAGTCACAAATCCCCTTTTTATATACAAGCTAACTATAGGGGATATATATGTTAATATGCCCCCCTCAAACCGATTTCTCCAAAGGATAAAAGAGGTTTGAAACCGATAATCGATTGAGTATAGAGCTAAAAGGATCCGCATGGAGAGGTTTGGTGAGAATGTCAGCAAGCTGATTCAAAGAAGAGACGTGATGAATCTTCAAGAAGCCATTCTTCACCTGATCTCGAGTCGTGTGACAGTCTATCTCCACATGTTTGGTGCGCTCGTGAAAGACCAGGTTGTTAGCGATGTTCATCGCAGATTTGCTGTCACAAAAGAATCTAGCTTGTGTAGAGACTGAAACATGAAGATCAACAAGCAGTTGGTGTAACCAAAGAAGTTCTCCCGTAGCCACAGCCATACTTCTATATTCAGCCTCTATACTACTTCTCGACACTGTCTCTTGCTTCTTGGATTTCCAGGTAATGATAGAATCACCAAGAAACACACACATTCCAGGTGACAGATCATCGAGTATCAGGGAAAGTAGTCCAGTCAGCATCAGCAAAACCATTAAGCCGTATATCACCAGAAGCAGAGTAAAACAAACCTTGACCTGGACTGTTCTTCAAATATCTCAGAATGTTATGAGCAGCCTGAAGGTGAACATCAGTTGGGCACAAAAGAAACTGGCTGAGACGATTTACCGCAAAAGTCTGGTCAAGTAATACACAGATATAACAAACGTCCAATCAATTCTCTGTAGGGCTTTATATCATCTAATGGTTTACCAGTCTCTTTGCTCAGAGGAATTTTGGGATCCATAAGAACAGGTTTTGGTTTACATCCAAGGAGCCATGTATCCTCAAGCAAATTCAAGCAATATTTCCGTTGAGAGATGGGTGTACCACTTGAATTCCTTGCAATTTCAAGGCCGAGAAAGAACCTAGCTGGACCAAGGTCTTTCGTCTTGAAGTGAGTGGCCAATGTTAGTTTAACTGATCGAACAGCTGCCTCATCATTACTGACAATGAGAATATCATCTACATAAACAAAGAGGACTATGAAAGATGTACCTCGAAGCTTGACAAACATCGTATTATCAGCATATAATTGGATGAAGCCATCATTAGTTAAAACCGCAGAGAGACATTGGTTCCCTTGGCGTGAAGCTTGCTTGAGGCCATAGATTGACTTGTGAAGGCGACAAACAGGGTTAGGAGGTAACTGACCAGATGGAACAGTGTATCCTTGAGGCAGACTCGTATAGATTTCTTCATCAAGTTCACTATGCAAAAAGGCATTAGTGATGTTCATTTGTGCCGTGATCCATCCTGTTTCGCAGCTAAAGCAAGAAGAAGCTTCACACTTGCAAGATTCGCAGCCAGAGAGAATGTATCAAAGAAATCTACACCCTCCTGTTGTGTAAATCCTTTTGCAACCAGGCGAGGTTTATATCTTTCAATGGAGCCATCAGCCTTGTATTTTATTGTGAATACCCATTTGCACTCCACAACATTCTTTTCCGGGGGTAATGAGACCACACTCCACGTTTTGTTGAGTTCCATAGCATGCAGTTCCGTGTCACATGCATCTGTCCATACCTTTGATGCCATAGCCTGCTTAAAAATTTTTGGTTCTATCTCCAAAGAGATTGAGAGAATAACAGACTGATATGGAGAGGTAAGTTTAGAGTATGTTAAAGAAGATGAAATGGGATATGGAGTTGAATGAATTTGAGAAGAAGGGAAAGATAGTGGAGTAGAAATCTGAGTAAGTGAGCAATGGTAGTTAGATAAGTACCCTGGTACCTTTCTCGTCCGTTTTGGTCTGGTTCGAGGTAGTGAAAGCAGTGCATCCTCTGTAGTAACCGTCGCAGGATCCATAGATGATTGGCTATTGTCACTATCAAGTGTATGAGGTGGAATAGATGTAGAAGATGGATGCAGTGGTAATGTAGGTGATGCAGAAGATGATGAAATATCAATGTCAATGGGAATAGGCATCGGTAAAATAGTTTTAGCAAAGACATCTCATGACGCATGAGCATGAGTAGTTTTAAAAGGAAAAACCATTTCATGAAAGATAACATTGCGAGACACAGATATGATGTTGGAATCCAAATGCAAGACCTTATAGCCTTTATATCCCGATGAGTAGCCTAAGAAAACACATTGATCAGCTCTAGGACTAAACTTGTTTCTATCTTTTTGCAAATTAGACACATAACATAAGCATCCAAAGGAACAAAGTAAAGAATAGTCAGGTGGCTTTTGCAGTAACAGTTCATATGGACATTTGTTCCCAAGTAAATGAGATGGTAAACGATTTATGAGAAAAACAGCTGTTAAGACACAGTCACTCAAATATTGTAATGGAACATTACATTGAAACAATAAAGCACGCGCTACATTGAGCAAATGCTGGTGCTTACGCTCAACAACAGAATTCTGCTGTGTAGTATAAGCACAAGCAAATTGATGTATAATGCCATGTTTTTTAACTAACTCAGTAAAAGCTAATTCAGGAGCATTATCAGTTCGAATGGTCTTAATAACTGCATTGTATTGAGTACGTATGAAATTTAAGAAAGAAAGAAACATCTTAGAAACTTCAGTTTTATTTCTCATTATGTAAATCCATGTCACACGAGTACAATCATCTACTATAGTGAGAAAATATCTATAACCTTCTACAGGCTTGACTGAAAAAGGACCCCAAACATCTAAGTACTAGTTCAAATGGAATTACAGACAACGGATTATGAGACTCAAAAGGCAATCTTTTTTTGTTTAGCAAGAGGACATACATGACAATGTGACTCAGTAGACTTTGATGAAGAAGAAAGACTCGGAATGAACTTTAACTTGTCGGCAGATGGATGTCCAAGGCGTTGATGCCAGAGAGAATTCTCCCTTAAAAGAATAACAATCAACAAACCAGATAAAAAATAAAGGGAGAATTGCTTTTATAATGTTAATTGAATTAGCATTTGTCCCCTTAATGTTTTCTAAATAAAATTTGTCCCCTTAATGTTTAATTTAAATTTAATCCAATTATACCTTTTAATTACGAATTAATAAATTAATTTTTTTATAATGTTTTATTAATTAAAAAAATACAAGTAGAAAAGACTTTCTACTAAAGCATAAAAAAACTTCTTAAACCCCGATACTTTTTCTTCACCGTGTCTCCATCTTCTTCTCCAATTACAGCCACCGGAAAAGCAATTTTCGGTAAGTAAAAACTTCTTTGTTCTTCCTCTTCCTCTGCTTGGTTTTTTGATTCAACAGCAACTAACCTAGCTTGTTTTTCTGCATCAGCCACAGAAATCCACTTCTTATCTGTCTCTGATTTCCATGAACCACAAGTCACATTCATATGTAGCATGTTTGAAGTAGAAGATATGCAAACTTAGAAAAATATGCTTGATCAATGTGAAATAAGAAGAAGCGAACGATGACATCCAAAAAAAAGAAAAAAAAAAGGTCAAAAACTGATAAAAAAGGGAGAATTGCTTTTATAATGTTAACTGAATTAACATTTGTTCCCTTAATGTTTTGTAAATAAAATTTGTCCCCTTAATGTTTAATTTAAATTTAATCCAATTATATCATTTAATTACGAATTAATAAATTAATTAATTTTTTGATAATGTTTTATTAATTAAAAAATTACAAGTAGAGAAGACTTTCTACTAAAGCATTAAAAAATTTCCTAAACCCCGATACTTTTTCTTCATCCTGTCTCCATCTTCTTCTCCAATTACAGTTACCGAAAAAACAATTTCCGGTAAGTAAAAACTTCTTTGTTCTTCCTCTTCCTCTGCTTGGTCGTTTGATTCAACAGCAACTAACCTAACTTGTTTTTCTGCATCAGCCACCAAAATCCACTTCTTATCTGTCTCTGATTTCCATGAACCACAAGTCACATTGATATGTAGCATTTTTGAAGCAGAAGATATGCAAACTTAGAAAAATATGCTTGATCAATGTGAAAGAAAAAGAAGAGAACAATGACAGCCAAAAAAAAGAAAAAAAAAAACGTCAAAAACTGATAAAAAAAACATAGAATTTTTTAAAAAAAAATAAAAAATTCTGGGAGTTAACTAATTTTCTTAGATTTTCTCAGATTTTGGTAGAAGATGTATTCTACGTTAATGTAGAATGAAGTCAATAGGTAGAAGAACCGTTCTACAATAACGTAGAACCTGGTCTAACAGATAAAGATGTATTCTACCAACATATAGAATATAGTCTATCTAGTAGAACATGTAATCTACCAATCGGTAGAATATATAAAGACATATAGAAAATGACTTCTACAGGCTGGTAGATATGTGAAGAACTATAGAAATAGGATTCTATGTGGACGTAGAACATAGAACATGCATTCTATCAAACGTAAATGATATCCAAAAATATTTTTAATTCATTTTTAGGTATTTTTCGAAATTTTAAAATATAGTTTCGAATTTATTTTTAATTATAACTGCCATAACTGATTTAAAAGGGCAACTATGTCAAAAAGTGACAAAAAATAGAAAACATTAAGAGGAAAAATGTTAATTCAATTGACATTATAAAAGCAATTCTCCCTTCTTTTAATGTATCCACCCGTAAGATTGGGAATAATTGATGGACTCATGGTTAAATTCGTTTTTTTTTGTTTTATTGTGATTTTTATTTTTGTCGAGCTAATATTTTGTCTTTTTTGTGGAAAAATGTATTCAAACTATTACTAATGATAAGAAGATTAATATCTTTTAGTTATATTTTGATACCGTTTAAAAAAATGCATACTGAATTTTCATGTACTGTATATTTATCAGTTCATGATTTCTACTATCTCGAAAAGTTATAGCTATCTAATATTTATGTTACACCTTTTTTTTTTTGCTTTTGTTAAAGATCTACATTACACAGTTATACCTTAAAAATTAGAGTGGATTAAACGAATACATCCTTTTTGTAGTTTTTTCTCCTTTTGGTTATTTTTGTTTAATATATAGTAAAATAGATGAATTTATATTAAAAATATCTATGTTTCATGAAAAATATAGGTTCCATAATCATCTAAACTATCATTTCTCAATAAAAAAAAAAATCATTTTTAAAAATAGTGCACAAACAATTTTGTTTTCTCTTACTTCTATCCTTTTAAATCTCTTAAACTGGCTTTAGTTTCATCAATCGTCTTTATGACTCTGGTAAAAATAATTTATGGGTCTGCCACTGCATGATGCAGCTGTATTTGTGACTCCAAAGGTATCTCAAAGGATGTGGCAGGCATTGGAAGGTAAATTGAATGTATTGAGACCGAATCAATTTGGTGGTATTGATCATACGTGTGCAATATGTGGTGCAGCAGAGGAAGCAATCTGTCACGTATTGTTTGTTTGTAGAGTAGCGAGACAAACCTGGGCTTTGTCACAAATTACTTTCCCAAGAGATGGTTTCTCCACCGATTCTGTACGTTTTCCTAAATTTCCAACACTTACTTAGAGTTTTAGAGAGCGACCAGTTCGGATCAAATGAAGCCTGCTATTCCCTGGATTATTTGGCATCTATGGAAAAGTAGAAATGAGTTGTCTTCAAAAATATCAGTTATGATTGTCAAATAGTGATCGACAAAGCTATGAAAGAAGCGGGTATTAACTCTAAGATTCAACAACGAAACGATCACTGGTTGCCACCTCCAAATGGATTGATGAAATGCAATGTCAGTGGAGTATGTTCAAGCACGGAGTATGGCATAGCAATGTAAGAAATCTACTAAAGAGTGATGCGGGAGCATGTGAACAAGACAAGGTTATAGCACAAGGAAAAGACAAGCATAGTGGACTGGCTGTTACCAAGTTGTTTCTAGCCCATCCAAGGGCTTCAAGTTCTTGGGCTTTATTTTTGTGGCCTATTGTCTAAGAAGGGTTCAAGAGACAAAATAAAGAGTTCAAGAGGCCAACAAGAGCATATGAAGAGTCATTTTCATCATCAGCCAAAACTGCATTTATTTAAGTCAATATTTCTAATTTTTATGCATTTAATAATTATTTTCTTCATTTTCTAAGTAGTCTACATTCATTTTAATTGATATGCACAAAAATTTCTTGTATCCTCTATATAAAGACGCTTATTATCATGGAATAAGACAGACTTTTGAGTATTGAGAATTGGAGTGTATTGATGACCCTTTAGTGATCTTTTGAGCATTTTCCTTTATCCTTTGATTTTGGGAGAGCTATTGGTGGTGGATTTAGGGCGTTGGTGGCAAATTTATCCTGGTGTGGTGCTAGCTCGAGCAGGTTTCTTTATCAACTCTGGTGCTTCGGCTTTACGAGTTGTGGTGATCTATCCCGTATCTTCCTATCTATCCGGTTACTTACGTTCAAAGCTTGTTCTAGTATTATTCTAGGTTATTCTCAGGAACCTTCGCAGCCCAAAGCACACATTAACTAGGTTCCAAAGCTGTCTTGTTTCAGTCTCATCCGTTTTCACTCCGTTTGCATCCGCTACATGCATCAAAGAGTCGTAACAATAGCAATTCTAGAAGGCCATATAGTGCCTCTGGATGATGCACCCACTGCCTGAACTTCCGTCAAGTCAAGCTAATGATTTAAAACAAGCGCTTGGTGGGAGGCAACCCACTGTTAAGTCTGTACATAAGTTGTTTCTTTCTTTGGGTTTCGTTACTAGTTTTTTTGTTTTAGGTGAATCAGATATGATGTGGTTGGTGTCAAGTGACAGTACTACCATCAGTGTCGGTCGACACCTACATTGCTATTTAAAAAAAAAATAGGACGCTCTGCTCTAACTCACAACATGAAATGTTAGTGTCGAGCGACACCACCATCAGTGTCGGTCGACACCACTTATCCAGGTCAGTTCCTTTTAAAAACCCTTGAAACCATCATCTCTCACATTCTCCCAACTCGACAACCACGAAAAACTCAAGCCCTAAAATCCTAAATCCCTCAATTCTTCACGGATTTGAGTGATTTCAAGGCCTAACCTCATTAGATTTTCGTGCTGATTCTATTTCTTCCATCAATTTTTCCGATCTTCAAGGTATGCAACTCGAAAACTCCTCTTTTCGATTTCAGTACACAAGGTTTGGAATATTGATTTTGCCTTTTGTAACTTGTTTTAATGATTGATTCATGCCTTTTTAGGTTGTTATAGAGGATTTCCGACATTCCCATTTACTTTTGAAAGCCTGTTAACACGTTTTGGAAATTTTAGTTTTTGATGGTGAAATTGTTCCGAAAATTAGGGTTTGGAACGGTTTCTGAACTGATTTAGGGTGGATTGTTGATGACTGTGATGCTGGTGATTGTTGCTAGTGGTGTTTAGTCCTTAAATTGTCAATTTTTGATTTTGATTTTTGACTGATTTTTGGATTTTTTTTTGTTGCTTTAGTCATTATCTGCAGATGTCTCAAGCAAAGAGGCAGCGCACAGACGAAGCATCAAGCTTTAACCCACCAGAACGTCGATACGAGACAGGGTTTCTATTGGGTACTCGTGTAGAGGCATTTGATGGGGCACAATGGCGCTGTGGGTTTCTACGAGCATGCCTAACAGACGACCGCTACATTGTGTGGTTCCCTGACACACAGGAGGAGCAGGCATTCTCTCTTTCCAATCTTCAACGAGCTCCAGCTTCTGCTGCTGAGGACGATTCGGTACCTATTTCTGCCAACGGTTCAGCACGTGCTCACACTTCTTCATCTTCAGCATTCAGCATTCAGCCTTCCTGCAACTCCTGCGATCCCCATGGAGACCGATGTGTTTCAGAGGTATGTGGCTGAGAGTTTTCAGAGCATCTGGAGTGCCATAGCTACTCTCTCTCAATGTGGCTGCGTTCGATCATCTCGCCCATGTTCCCCTTCACCACCACATATTGGAGATGATGCTACTACTGATGAGGACTAGCTCCTTCGTCTTTCTGGTTCCGTTTCTTTTTTTGTTTTTTCTTTTCCTTTTCTTTATTTTCTTGAGTCAGTTTGTCAGCTATCTACGTTATGGAACTTTGTTGGATTTATGCTTTTATGGTATGTATCGTTACTTCTAACTTGTGTCAAAGTGATCTAACAGTGCTAACAATAATGATTCTATGTGCAACATGTCGAATTGATCATTTTTGACGCTTGGATTCTGTTCATGGACATGGTGTTGCTCGACACCACCATTGGTGTTGCTCGACACCATCACCATATCAAATAGATTAAACTCATTGTCACTCACCATGAGTATTTGTGTCGTCCTAAGCCTGGTGTCGCTCGATACCAAGTTGTGTGTCGGTCACACCAACCAAGAAGTCAGGAATTCTCGCCGTATCATGCATCTGTTCAGTTCCATTTACTTTTTTTACCAACTTTGGATTTGGTAACACTGAGGACAGTGTTGTTTAAGTCTGGGGGAGGTGGTTGCTGACATTGTGTTTGTTTTTCTTATAGTTAGTTGTGTCAAATTGTTTTTGAGTTAAACTTGTTGGAAATTATGATACTTTTCTTGGAATTATTGTTCTGACTTTTCATCCAAGTGACTATTGCTGCAGAATCAGTCTAGATCCGACTCATGAAAATTTCAAAGACTGACCAGTTAACTAGAGGCGTCCATATTTTCAACTGAATCCATAAGCCCGAGCTAATTTCTGAGCTCTTTCTTTTACTTTATTGATGTGACTGGTATTCATAGAGCTTGATTCCTCGTTCATCGTTGACAAATGAAAGCCTGTGTAAGACCTAAAGTTGGTACTTCTCTCCCTCATGTTCAGTAAAAAAAAGGGAAGGAAAAGGGCAAAAAGATTCAAATGATTTTCTTTTAGAAGTAAAAAGCTAGAAATTTTTCCAAGGATCTCATTATTTTACTTCTATAAAGGAATGATCACACAAAGGATGGAAACAAAGAGTAGGAAAATTTTCCGTGACCCCATTATTCACCTACACCTTTGATATATAATGAGGGGACAAACCGGGGATTCGGTGACAAACACCATCAGTACTTGTGTTTTTGAACCTTGTTATATATGCCTAGAAAAGAGAGAGTGAGAAAAGAATAAGTATGTGGGAGAGAAAAAGTACCAAAGATTGTATGGTTGATTTGTCAAACTATAGTATGGGAAAGAGCCTAGAAGGTTCTTGGCACTAGAATCATTGATGAGACCCAGCGATGAAGGCTTATGGAAAATGTTGTGAAATTTTGAATTTAACCTGAGAGGCTGCGAATGTCTGCGGAGAAGTACATGGTGGTTCGATTTGGATTGGTACAGTAGTATGTGGATTATGAGATGACCGGTCAGCGTAATGCTTCATAGAAAATTTGAGTCTCTGTATTTTTCAAACTTCTTCTTGTTTGGTTTTCTGTTTGCTTGAGGGCAAGGAAATGCTAAGTCTGGGGGAGTTGATATATCATGGTTTTTATGGTTTTTAACCATGATATAGGCTATATTTTAGAGTTTTTTAAGTGTTTTTCGAGTCTTTTCACTACAAGAAAACAGAGGTGTAGCAACACCAAAAATAATCGCTAATCTCGCTAAAGCTGACTTTGCGAATGATTTCTCACTAAACAAAGTAGTCGCTAATCTATCATCGCTAAATTAATCAGTCGCTAATTAGTCTGCAATTGGCGACTGAATGGCGACTGATATGACGTGACTAAATGTAGACGTCATTTAGTCGTAATTCAGTCACCACAGTAGCAACTGAATTACGACTACTCTAACGATTATTTGGCGGCTGTTTAATCGTCGTAAAAAAATTGCCAAATATTAGTCGCTAATTAGTAGCTACATTTGGCGACTGTTGTACTACTAATATGTAGTCGAGAAGAAGCCGCCAATTATTAGTCGCGAATCAGTAGCTGGATTTAGCGACTGAATAACGATGGTTTTGTAACTAAAATAGCGACTAAATCGTGACTCCAACGATTTGTACATGTTTATTTGTGACGATTTACCGACTACTTGACGACGAAGTTGTGACTAAATAACGACTGTCTTGCTACTATTTTGAGTAATTGATTTCTTGTTTGGTAAACCGATTTGATCCACCTATTTTCATTTGATTCAGTTTTTTTCATTTTCATCTAAACATCATATACAACTAAGACATTAGCATAAGAAGAATAGTGTGTTACCAGTTAGGTGACTTTTAAGTTATTGATTACTAAAAAAAGGACTTCTGTGTTTTAATGTCCAACAAAGGCATTTTTCCACTTTTTAACAAAGTGCAATTACAGTTTAGACCCTTTTGGCATATTAAAGATTTAATATTAAATTAATATCATATACCCTCTATAATTATTTATTGTTATTTATCTTTTATTTAAAAAATATTCAAATAATTATTTTGACATTATAAAATAAATAATTTTTTTCTTAATATTTTGATACCTATTTTCTACTTTTTGATTTAAATTATTTTATCTTTTAGTGATAAACACATATGTATCCATGTATCCATGTAGTAGCGTCCATGTGGATACAAATATATGGATATCTATGTAATTATATAGATATTATAATAACTAGATTTATATCCGCGCATACGCGCAGATTTTGTTTCATATAATATTTTTTAAAATATGTTTGTGTTAATATATACATATAGTTAATTATAAGAATATGGTAATTTGCTTAACTGTTTAGTATTATTTTTTAAAAAAACAAAATTTTTAGCAAAACAAAATTCTTTTAGGTTTAGAAGTAGGGTAAGTAGGAGAACTATTCTACCATTATAGAAATCATAAACATGATATGAGTAAAAAAAACATAAATAAAAGCCTTATTTTTTAGGTTGTATTGCTTGAAAACAATCTTTACATTTTTTACGTTGTTACGTACATCTTTACATTCTTTTATAGAACAATATTTGAAAAAAATGTTCATGATAAAGATAAGCTAGAAGAAAAAATATCAAGTTAGTATAAAAAAATATTAAAATATCTTATACGAATACCAAAAGTTTAGAATGTTAGTTATTTATTTTTATTATGAATGTAAAAAATCTTAATTTTAATGTAACTTAATAGTTAAAAACATAAATACATATGAAACAATTATTAAAAATAAAAATTATGTTACAATTAGTGGTATTAATTAGTTTTGACTTTTTAATAAATATGTGAAAAGACGTATTTACAAGTCAAGTCACCATGCATCTTTATTTTCAATGTGAGATTTTTAGTCACATATATTTCTTCACATTTTGAGTAATTTATATTTGTTTTGAAATAATTATTGGTTTCAATATCATATAATTTATATTGTGTATGATATCATTATAATTTTTTTATTATTATTTCTAAATTATTTTTATACTTCATATTAAAATTAAAATTTGGCATGTCCATGATATGAAAAGTCATTTTACTGTATTTGAGTGAAGAACTTGAAAAACTCATTTTATCTATCAACTTTGTTTTTTTTATAGTAAATGCAATTCCTCTTTGTATGATTTTTTCTACCTATAGAGTTACTTAGACTCATTTGTACGTTTTTTTAACTTGTATTAAATCTTTTTTTGACGTTAACTTATATTAAATCTAAAGTTTGTTGTTCAATATATGTATTTATGTATGATATGCCATGAAGAATTCTGAAACCAAGTCATACCCAATTTCATTCAAACCACATACGACACTGTTTGAAGGACTCGTATTTGAGCAAAGCCAAATGTCATTTCAACACAAACCTTCACATAAAGACAACGAAGTCAAACGTTACTCAAGCCAACTTCATTACAAAACAAACATCGACAGTTTCAGATACAAAATGTTTATCATCACAGTCGTCTTCCCCAGAGGAGCTGACTTTCCGAGGAGTGGCAACCACAAGTGGAGCTTCCAGAGATTCTCCAACAGCCAGATTGTTTTGTTTTTTTGGTAATGAGAAAACTGCAAAAATCATGATATGTCAGTCAGCGTACCTCCTTCACTTTCATTTGGTATTTTTAAGCGTATAATACTGCTACTGACCGTGCTATAAGCTCATCTGAACTGTGCATATGTATAACAAATGGTTTATAAGAATATGTTCATTAAGGTCCAGTTCAATAAAAATGAGCAGAGAACAAACCGCAAAGATATGGGAACTGCCAATGGTTTTAGTGAGTCAAGCCGTTCCTTGAACTCTGTGGCATTTGCATTCTGGCCGTCCATGTAAGCTTGCACCTAAAGCACCCAGACACTCCTCACTGTAATACGCTTACACTCATCATTGGAACTCAATGGTATCAAATGTAAAATAATACATTGCCTCATCGAGATTCTCAACAAACGCCTTTGGCTTTTGTTGGGTGGATATCTTTTCAAACTCAGGTGTCTCTAGCTGTACAATGACCAAAAGAAAACCAAAGATTTGAGTTTTGAGAAGAATGCCAACTGAGACGATATATAGGTATAGGGAAAAAAAAGTCTATATAGCAACAACAAAACCATGAAGTAGCCGGGATAAGAGATTTATATAAAATCACACACCTTCGCTTTTGTAGCATAAATATAAGATTCAAGATTGTTTTTATCTCAGCCATTCTTCTTTCCCTATCTTTCTTGTTCAAGGCTCTAATTTTATCTTAGCTTCAGCAAGAGACTCTTTCGTAAAAGGTGCTACAGGTCCAACCTTTTTTCTAGACTACCTACAAGCCATATATTTAAATAGAATTGGTTAGTATTTATTGATAACAAATCGAGAAAATATTGGAAACGCTAAGCCAGAATACACACCTGACTGTCTGCTTATTCCGTTTTTTGTTTTTTTTTTTGCTGAGGTCAACCACAGCTGGCTCTTCTATTGTTATATTCGAAGCAGTTTTGTTTCCAGCTTGGGCTTGTAGCTCCTCTTGATTTTCTTGTGAATTCTCGTCAAAGGCATTGCCTGTTGCTGTGGTTGTGTAACTATCACGTTGTTCTTCATAACACGGCATCGCAATTCCACTTAGTGAGAAATGCAAATAGCCTTGATAGGTGATGACAGATTCCAAGAAGAATATCTGTCCAGATCGAAATCAGATAGCGAGTCCTTGATCTCCTCCTCCCATTTCTCAACATGTTCCTTGTGTATCCTGATCATGTTTGAAATGATATATTCATGGGAATGTAATAACATCGTACATACAAAAACAGTAAAGGATCTCTTTAAACTCACATGATCATGTGTTCTGAGAAATTAGTTATTGAGTTCCTTGAGCATTGTTTTCCCTGATTTACAGAAGAAGGACACTTGATGAATAGCATAAACTTGATAGGCATATTGAATTCTTCCTGAACTTAAGAAAATGCCTTTACGTAGGGAAATTATCATCACAGCTTACAGTATGCGTGAAGCTATCAATCCTGTCGAGAATTGGAGCAATGTTAAATTCCATCTCACCAGAAGCAGCAAGTTTTGTATCAGTTTCTTCATCCTATCAAAATGTGAGAAAGTTGATTGTCTTTTATATTTTAGATATCACACACCTCCATAATTGTTTGTTCTTATTTATCTATTAATTAAAAAATATTTGAATAATTATTTTGATACTATAAATTATATAATTTTTTTCTTAATATTTTGATACCTATTTTCTATTTTTTAATTTATATTATTTTATTATTTAGTGATAAACACATACGTATCTATATAGTAGCGTCCACATGGACACAAATATATTGATATCTATATAATTATATAGATATTATATTAATATCACACACTCCCATAATTGTTTGTTCTTATTTATCTATTATTTAAAAAACATTCGAATAATTATTTTGACACTATAAATTATATAATTTTTTCTTAATATTTTGATATTTATTTTGTATTTTTGATTTAAATTATTTTGTTATTTAATAATAAACACAAATGTATCCATATAGTAATGTACACGTGGACACAAATTTATGAATACCTATTCAATTATATAGATATATATATATATATATGAATATCCATGTATATAGAATATAAATAGATGTAACTATATAGATACATGTATATTTATATGTGTATCCATATAGTTATATATATAAACACAATTATATATATATATGTATATAACATAGTTAGATATAACTATGTATGGAAAGAGATGAATTATGTGGGTCCCATACAATTTAATATGTGAAATTTGATGGATAAAGTTATGTGGGTCCATACCTTTAATAAAGCAAAATATAGAAAATGCATCTCCTCTAAAAAGTGCGTTTTTGGTAATTAGAAAGTCAAAAAGTGTATCTATCGGTAATATTCTCTAAGAAGAAATATATTACATAAAACAAACATACATTGTTCTGAAAACAGCAAAATACTAATGGTTACATATTGAACCATTGACCTAAGTTCCAAAAGATATTAAGAGTAATGAGATACATAGAACAACAAACATAGACTTAGAAGAACCTATGTTTCTGGCGACGAAGAAGTGTTTGGATTAGAGGTTGGAGCTGCAGTTTGTGGAGCTGAAGGCATCCCATCACTTGGAAGAGTTTGATTTGCAGACAAGAAATTCAAGAACCTAGGATCAGTTTCAGTTAAATACCTTTCCACAGAGATAGTTTGTCGAGCTTGGCTTGCTGCTCAGCAGAAACTTTGGCAAGCTTTGCTTCATGCCTTAAGTTCTCAGCAGCTTGTTCTTCTATTAGGCGCTGAGCTTCTTGAATCTGTTCTTCTAGACCCTTGTATGTTGAACAGCTTTCTGGGTATTTCCTCTTCCCATTGATTGACTGTAAGAGGCTTCCAATCCCATAAGGAGTTCGTCTTTCATTTGTGAAAGTAGACTGCAAAAACGAAATGAAGATGTCAACCTCTTGAAATCCAAAGAATCGTAAAACATTGTAAAACAAAACACAAACAAAAAACAAGATTTTACCTGCAGAAATAGCTCATTTTCCTCTTCTACGGATAGCTCCACAGGCGGTGAAGTACCATCAGAAGTCTCTGAGTCAATCCTGAGGTCAGCCAACTTGGCTTCCAGGTTCCTCTTGTATGCTTCAGCCACAGACTTGGACTTTCGGTCTACAAATGTCCCATCTGATTTGGTATGAGTCTTGATTAATACTTAGGTCTTCCGAACTCTTCTTCCTGAATTAAAAACAATAACAATGTCAAGAAAACAGAGAAAAAATGGAATGTTTAAACTGAGTGATTAGTAAAAGATATAGTAACTTACCATTTCTTGTTGGATTTGTAGGTAGGACTTCTGGCCTGAGAAGTGGACGTGAGGACCAAGACCCTTACGGTCAGACATCCGAGCAGCAAAAGTGGTTGCACCCTTCTCCTTGGCTTCTTCAGTGTCCCAGTATTCATTCATCTGTTTCCAGAGTGTATCTCAAATCCAATTCGGTTGGTCTCCAGAAGTCTTTGCTTTGCTCACCATATCTTTCATCCGGTTTAGACAGATGAACTCGAATTTTTCTTGAACCACACCGGTTACTAAGGGGTCCCATGTGTGTGTTTTCTACGACATTAAGAGAAGAGGATGTTAGTGAGCAAAAAAAAAAAACATATGACACATTAAAGACTCATATGAACAGAGAACTTTACTGCAATTTCAATAAAATACCGTCCTTGTCTGTCCCGAGGCATACAGGTCCAACTATAGAATGGACCATCAAACTTGTTTGTAAAGATTTTGGTAATCTTTCGGGTCAGTTTTGACTTGTCACAGCCAAACCTACAAACTCAGTAAAAAACAAGGAGGAAGTTACCAAATAAACCAAATAAAGCAAACAAGAGACAAGTATCAAAAAATAACAAGCCAAAGCACATATACAAGCCAAGCTAAGTCCACACGATAACAAACACAAGCACACAAGCACACAACCTAAGCTAAGCACAACCTCAATATCGTTAAAAGTACTAAGTCAACACCATAAGCAACACAAGCACACAACCTAAGGCAAATAATACTAAGTTCACAACTAAGATAACACAACCTCAAAATCGTTAAAAATACTAAGTCCACACCATAAGCAACACAAGCACACAACCTAAGCTAAATAATACTAAGTCCACAACATAAGATACAAAACCGGTAAAAGAAAATTATTAAGTCCACACCATGATATCAACAAGCACACAACCATTTTCTAAATAATACTAAGTCCCCAACATAAGCTAAACATCTAATCCACACGATAATCAAACAAAGCTACACATCTAATCCACACGATAATCAACTAAACATCAAATCCACAAATGATTCAAACACAAGCTAAAGAAACATCTAAAATAAGCAAAATCAGTTAAGAATGAAAATGCATACCACGTTGTATTCGGCTTCGGTATGGGAGAACCGTAAGTACCTGATAATGCAAGATGGATATTCTGGTCTAGGAGTTCTTCAAAGATAAATGGAAGTATTCGTTCCATAAAAACATGGCAATCATGAATCTTCATACCAGAAAGTTTTCCCTTCTCTATATCAGCACAACTAGCTAAGTCGGATGCATAACCGTCTGGAAATTGTATGGCTTTCACACATTCTAGTAATCTTTTTTTTTGTCAGCTTCTTCTAATGTGTATACAGGAAAAGGAGCTCCACCATTTGCATTAATATGCAAGTGTGCCCGATCACAAAATTGTTCTATATCCAGTCTTGTCTTTCGATTTACCCCCCACACTCATAAGAGTATTCATGGTGTTGTCAAAGAAATTCTTTTCTATATGCATCACATCAAGATTATGTCGGAGATTAAGGTCCCTCCAATATGGCAACTCCCAGAATATACTTTCTTTGTGCCAATTATGCCACTTTCCGTAACCAGGTTTTTTTTTTCATGACCATTTCAACCATACTCAGACGTTTTCCCAGGATTCAGAGATTCTATCGGCTCAGAATAAATTTGCTCAGCAGTCAAAGACTCTGGTGGATAGTCATTCATGGCTTGTTTACCATTCAAAAAGTCTTTTCTATTATATCTTAATGGATGACTCTGTGAAATAATACTCTGTCTAGAGGGTAAATTATAAGGGGTCAAGATCACAGACTATAATGAATGATTACGAGACATGCCAAATGGATTGAACCCATCTGTACATAATCCAAGATAAACATTACGGGGTTTTTCGGAAAACTATGGATGTAGATCTTGAAAATATTTTCACTCTACAGCATCAGAGGGATGTGACATTTCTTCCTCCTTTGCATGGTGTTCAGCATGCCATCTCATTGTCGCTGCTGTCTTCTCGTTCTAATACATTCTCTTCAATTTATCGGCTATAGGCAGATACCACATACGGCTATATGGTATTTTATTTCGTGATCGCCATCCTTCGTTAGGCTTATATCTTGGTGCTTGAGAAAATTTACATTTCTCCTAATGTTCATCCTCTTTCCAGAAGATCATAAAATTGTTGATACAAACATCAATTTTATGAAAGGGAAGGCCCAGATTTCCCATCAATTTCTCTATCTCGTAATGAGAAATGGTTGCTTGATTTCCGTCTGGTAGATACTCTGAAAACAATGAGGCCCATGAATCCACACACTTTTCACTCATGTTATAATCTGCCTTATTTTGAATTAACCGAACAGCTAAGGATAACTGCAAATGACCTTCATAACAACCATCATATAATGGTTTTTTCCAGCTTCTAACAAGTCGTAAAACTTTTGGTGATGGTTGCATACGGGTTTTTGTACATTTTCATTACTTTCATCTAGATAATAACTATCATCTGGATGATAATAATCACAAAATGCATCATTCACCATGTGCACATATCTATATTCACCATATCCACCATATCCACCATATCCACAAAACTACATTATCCATTTGATATTCACTCCCACTTAACTAAGTTGTATTAACATAACTATTTCCATAATCTATAGTGATTTCTTCTCCATGCTTATACCAAACATAATAATTTGGAATGAACCCTTTACTATATAGATGATTCCAAATTTTTCTCCCTAACAAAAACTTGTTGTTTTTGCACTCACTACAAGGGCAATAAAATTTACCCCCATAACTTTGCGTTATGGACTGATTATTTGCAAAGTTCATGAATTGCTCCACCCCAGCTTTAAACTCATCCGAGAAATTACCCATCTCTTCATCGATCCGTTTATACATCCACTCTCTATAGTTAGTATAGTTATGATTTCCTGACATTTTGTGATAAAGAAAAACCTTCTTTACCACAAAGTCTAAATTATAACTCTTTTTAATTTTTGTAACCTTTTTTTTAAGAACTAAATCTCAAAAATAAGTACCAAAGGAATTTTATGGTATGATGTGGTTGTCGGTGACTTGATGTCGAGGGTTGTCAAGTTTTACCCTAATTAAAATCAATAACCGCAAGTGGACAGCTGATCGATTGTAGTACTTAGGGATCGAATCCACAGGGAAGGAGGATCTTTTCCTGCAAAAAGCCTTTGAAATAACTATAAAATAAGGAAGTCTAGAACCAAAACGGTTTTGTAGGGGTTTGGTAGTGTGTTTAAAATGTAAAAACGAAATATTAAAAGAGAATACGGGAATTAAATGACCTAATAACTTAACTTAACGAAAATGAATAAAAACGAGTAAAACGGATATTCTAATTGCTTAAATGAAAATGAACTAAAAAGGAAAGACAATATTGAACTAGAGCTTGAAAGAAAATCGGTGTAAATCAATAAGGAAGAAGGTGTTGGGCTTCAGGGAAGTTTTCTCAGGGGTACGAACGATTCAAAACATTGCTAGAGAGTAAAATTGATAAGATCTTAGCTTAAACTTTTTGAACTGGAGTCACGGACGTATGAATACGCCACTGTCGTGATCATAGACAACTATCTCTCTCAACCCTGACCACTAGGTTTCCACTCTGGCCCTGGAAGAGAAGAGATGCATTATGTTTAAGACTCGTCCTAATTCACAAATCGCCCATAGGTAGGTTTCCACTCCTATGTTTGTTTTGCTCTCCCAAACTAGATCTGATACCTGATGAACACTTTCGTGTCACCAAGCATCTGGATCAGATTGTAGTTCATGACGCTACTCTCATGCAGTAAAAACGAATTCAGAAGAAAAAGTTCTAAGATTCGGCTCAAAAGCTCATGGAATCCTCATCGAACATATAAATTCCCATCGAAAATCCCTTAATCCCAACAATAAAACTACTCAGACATAATGAACGAAATCAAAGACATAGTATTAAGAAGTAGAATAGAAACCGAAATTGAAAAAGAAAGAACAAGGGTTCAAGAGAACAAATCTCTCTCTCCCTAAAAGCTAAAGCAAAAACAATAAGAATATGAAGTAAATATTTCGGTAGTGATCGGTTCTCCGATTTAGGGTTCCTAAGACATGTATTTATAGTGCTCAAGACCTCTCTGGACGTCACTTAGGGTTTCTCCAAATGTGGGCTTCAGACATGGGCTTTTTGGGCTGGAGGTTGATGGCCGCGGTCGGGACAAGTGTGACCGTGGGGAACAAGTGTTTGGCAGCGGTCGGGATGCTCCTGACCGCGGGAAATTGCCTGTTGGCCGCGGGTGGAAGTGCTTGCCGGCTGGTTTACGGGACATCTTGCTCTTCGCGTATCTTTTGATTGAACCATTGGATTGCCAAGCTGTAAAGTGCACTAGAAAACTGATACTTCCATCTTTAAGGTCTCCAAATTTGAGCTGGATCAGACGGTGAGAAAGCCTTCAATCAGGGGTGAACTTCTGAAGGTTTGACTCTGAGCTGAAATCTGGTTTTCTATCCATTTTGTTAAGCTTTTCCCTAAGTTACCTGAAAAGAGTCTTGGAACTACATCCAGGGTAAACGGCGTTTGGCATTAAAGGGCTATTTAAGTGCTATTTAAGTGGTGGAGTTAAAGTGTTTCGGGTTACCTGAAGATCTGGAGGATGCATGATAATATGCAAAACTGCAAGAGAGATAAGGACATGTTGATGACCACAGTTTTCAATCACTTCTTCTTGCCAAATGTTGTTGCATAATCCTTCCTCCTTTGTTGTAAACAGCTATTCCCCCAGACTTAGATTCTTTCCGGGAATCAGAAAACAATCTTCAAAACTCCATAAAATCAAACTCCAGTTGCCTTGGGACTTAAAATTCGACCTCTCTAGACTCTCTAAGGCTTTTATTTCCTTTCTTTTCTTAGTTTTGGATTTTTCTTTTTTTTTTTTTTTTTTTGGAAAGGAAATGCCTTTTAAAGAGAGAGAGACTAGAGGACGAGATTATACCAAAATTTGAGATTTTTCTAAGGCAAACTGAGTTTCCTCTTGTGTTGAATCCTTCCGGGAACTTTTCCGGCAAATCGCAGGTCTCTGTCCTTGGTGACTGAAAACTGCGTCGTTCCTCTTTCTCTCCAACGTTTTTGCACTTATCTGCATATAAGACAATAGAAAACCAGAGTGCATGTGGTTTGAAAGAGGATTTGTTAAGGTGGGGAACTAGCTAAAGATGAACTAGCCATTCAGGATCAACAGAGAGTGGTAAAAGGATAAAGGAGTCCTGAATGTATGATTCGTTTCCCTGGTCTAATGCTTCAATGAGAAAAGTCCAAATAAAACAGAGCTAGTGTATCCCTTCATCTAAATCGAAATCATTCAAATTCCTCTGGGGTACTTCGTTTCAAATGTGCTTAGCTACCGCCTAGTCTAGTCCTAAATCATGAATGAGCATGTCACTAGGAACAGTCCAAAGCACACAGTCAACTATCATTGATTCATGTTCACCATTCCCTTTAAAACGTATTTTGTTTTGAAAACCGATTTTGAAAAACTTTAAGGAAAATGCAAAAAGTGTAGATAATGCAAGACTCATGAAAGAAAAGTGGTTAGAAAAGGATGAAATCCTCCCCCAGACTTAAATCACACTGTCCTCAGTGTGAAACAAGTCGAGATTATATGAGAAGAATGCATAGATAATCGAATTGGTAAGGACAAAGAGAACTTACCTGGATCCGGGATGCTGGTGGAGATGAACCGGATTCATTCGAAGGGGTTTGGGAAGGTGATTAGGTGGTGATGAAGGTGGTGGAAGGTGATGAATGAGGTGGAGGGTGATTGGTGAGGTGAAATGGGGTGAAAGGGGTGGTTTGGGTCGGGTTTGGATCTCAACGACCAAGTGCCGCGGTCAGGGGCCATACGACCGCGGTGAACCATTGCTTGGCCGCGGTCAGGACTACGCGACCGCGGTCGAAGGGTTGTAACCCGCGGTCCGAACGTCTGCGACCGCGGGGGCTTATATCGCGGCCTCTTCCTGCTTCTCCTTGGTTCCTACTGGGCCGAGCAGTCAGGTACCATTCTTCTTTTTGGTTTTTTCTGGTTTTTTGATTTTTTTGGCTTTTTTGTTTTATAAGAAACACCTGAAACTAAGAAAAAGAAAGAGATCAATAGAAAAAGAAAGAAAAATCCTAAAGAAAACAATACCTAAATGGGTTGCCTCCCATTAAGCGCTTCTGTTTTAAGTCGTTTAGCTCGACTTTTGGTGTTGGACGTGACTTATTCCAATGAAGAAGACCTTGTCCTGAGACAAGTCTTTTTCGACATCTCCTTGCTTTGCTTAGCAGGTTCTTCGTCACTCCAAAGTTCTTCTTCAAACTCTTCTGCTGCAGAATGTTTTCCTGCTTTGCTGTTGTATGGAACAGCTTCTGTGAAGACATCTTTGTCGATATTAGCAAATGAAATCCTCCGGTTTGGCCAGTCCATTATAGCTCCGGAAGTTGCTAGAAAAGACCATCCCAGAATCACTGGATATGTTGCATCTCTCGTTTCGACAATGTAGAAGTCGACATGCACTATGCAATCTCCTATTCTCAAAGGAATTTCATGAGCTATTCCTTGAGGTGTTGCATTGGAATCATCAGCTAGGCTAATCTTTGCTCTAGTCCTGCGCAGGTGTTTAATACCAAGTCTCAAAGAAATTGCCTTGGACATCATGTTAAGACAAGCTCCAGAATCACATAGCACGTTTTTAAACATTTCTCCTCTAATAGAACAAGAGATAAGAAACTGACCTACACCTTCTATTTTATGAAGTGTTCGAACAGGTTTACCTCTTCTGGCATGATTGAACAAGTCTTCTATCTCAGGGATTGATTCTTTGCTCTCACAGAAGTAGTGGCCTATTATAAAGTCCTTGCAAGCTCTGGCAAACGTGATTCCTTCAGGAAAATTTCGAACCACATCATTAAATTCATCGAGCTTTTCTTTGCTGATTTTGTTGGTGTAGTGGCTGCACTCTTCCGGTCTTTGGAGGTGGATTGAATAAACAGCAGCATCAGGTGATGTTCTGGGAAAAGTCAGACATCTGGCCCTCCCAAAGTAGGTTCGAATATCCTCCTTTGTCTCCTTGCTGTACCTAAAGAAAACTTGCAAACAACCAAGATGCCATATATCATCGAAACCTGTGTAAAGAGGGATTGATTTCACAAACTTGTTGAATTCAACGAGCCTTTCTCTGGAGATTGGTGCTCCTAATTCCGCCATTTTGTCTGGATTCCCTCCTTCTATGAACAGACGATAGTCTTCATCTTTGAGGTAGTTCCCTTCATATTCATCCTCATATGCTAAAACTATGTTGCAAGGGAGTACCTCATTTTCTTCTTGAGATGTTTTGGAGCTGATAGCATACACTGTTTGCTCATGAAGAGGGGCTTTGACCATCCCAGCAGATGTATCAAATAAGCATTGACCTGTAGGAGTATAAAAGGGCTGAAAGGTATCTGACGGAGTATTTGCCGCGGGTAGAGGCTTCACGACCGCGGGTGAAGAGGGTTTTGCCGCGGTCAGGATGCTCACGACCGCGGCTGGAAGCTTGTTGGCCGCGGTCACGAGAGTTCCGACCGCGGGAAGGAGGCTCCGAGTTGTTTCCTCCGTTTCGTCTGCTCCTTTGCCATCTGAACTGATTTCTGCACCTTCTAACTCTGTCTTCTCCTCTTTTAGGCTAAGATCTTCGATGAGAAGCATCGAACCATTCGTTTCACGTCCTTGCATAAGCTTTTCGACCTTCTCTTCGATTTCATCGAGGGTATAGACTATTTTGCCCACGGTTGAGTCTATTGCCTATGCTTTCTCTTGAACCTTGTGTACTCCATCCCAAATCTCTTCCACGCAAGAATAGGTTTGGTTGTTATGGTAGTTAATAGTCTCTTCTGCTTCACCAAGTTTGATCTCTAAGGTGCGGATGCTCCAACCGGCTTTGCGAATGCGAACTTCGTGTGCTCCAACTCGTTCTTCGATTGCTTCCATCCTCTCCTGGACGGTTTCAGCACCTTCGTTTAGTTGGCTTTCGATGGTCTTGACTTGAGCTGAAAGATCTTCAAGCTTTCTGTTAGAGCGCATTGACAAGTCGTCAATTTTCTCGTCGACTGTGGATCTTGCTTGAACGTCGAGTAAGTGCGAGATAGCCAATTCTAGTAGTTCCAATCGGTGAATGGGTTGGACGTTTTCATTCTTGTGAGGCATATGACGAGCAGGTTGTTCAGGGTTGGCCATTTGAGGTGCATAGGGTTCCTTCGCTTTGAGTTTTTTCATAGAGATCGCGTAGATGCTTCTCTCTGCGTCTGGTGGCTTGAGGAGTGTTATAGAAACCTTCCTCATTTTGTATATTTCGATTTATAGGATCCATATCTTCTGAAATGGAAACAAAATAACCGAAAAATGGAAAGTTGCAGAAAAGGGGGTTCTAGAGTCGATTTACTAACCTTTCTCAGGGTTTTGCAGAAAAGAAAACACGTGCCTTCCCCGGCAACGGCGCCAAAAACTTGATGTGGTTATCGGTGACTTGATGTCGAGGGTTGTCAAGTTTTACCCTAATTAAAATCAATAGCCGCAAGTGCACAGCTGATCGATTGTAGTACTTAGGGATCGAATCCATAGGGAATGACGATCTTTTCCTGCAAAAAGCCTTTGAAATAAGTATAAAGTAAGGAAATCTAGAACCAAAACGGTTTTGTAGGGGTTTGGTAGTGTGTTTAAAATGTAAAAACGAAATATTAAAAGAGAATACGGGAATTAAATGACCTAATAACTAAACTTAACGAAAATGAATAAAAACGAGTAAAACGGATAAAAGAAAATGAACTAAAAAGGAAAGACAATATTGAACTAGAGCTTGAAAGAAAATCGGTGTAAATCAATAAGGAAGAAGGTGTTGGGCTTCAGGGAAGTTTTCTCAGGGGTACAAACGATTCAAAACATTGCTAGAGAGTAAAATTGATAAGATCTTAGCTTAAACTTTCCGAACTGGAGTCACGGACGTATGAATATGCCACTGTCGTGATCATAGACAACTATCTCTCTCAACCCTGACCAGTAGGTTTCCACTTTGGCCCTGGAAGAGAAGAGATGCATTATGTTTAAGACTCGTCCTAATTCACAAATCGCCCATAGGTAGGTTTCCACTCCTATGTTTGTTTTGCTCTCCCAAACTAGATCTGATACCTGATGAACACTTTCGTGTCACCAAGCATCTGGATCAGATTGTAGTTCATGACGCTACTCTCATGCAGTACAAACGAATTCAGAAGAAAAAGTTCTAAGATTCGGCTCAAAAGCTCATGGAATCCTCATCGAACATATAAATCCCCATCGAAAATCCCTTAATCCCAACAATAAAACTACTCAGACATAATGAACGAAATCAAAGACATAGTATTAAGAAGTAGAATAGAAACCGAAAAAGAAAAAGAAAGAACAAGGGTTCAAGAGAACAAATCTCTCTCTCCCTAAAAGCTAAAGCAAAAACAATAAGAATATGAAGTAAATATTTCGGTGGTGATCGGTTCTCCGATTTAGGGTTCCTAAGACATGTATTTATAGTGCTCAAGACCTCTCTGGACGTCACTTAGGGTTTCTCCAAATGTGGGCTTCATAAATGGGCTTTTTGGGCTCGGAGGTTGATGGCCGCAGTCGGGACAAGTGTGACCGCGGGGAACAAGTGTTTGGCCGCGGTCGGGATGCTCCTTGACTAATTTTGATTAATTTTGATTAGGTTCAAATCCAGCTAAGAGGAATAATTTTAATTTTTTTTTTAAAACGACGTCGTTTTACTAAAGTGACAACGTGTCATGCCACGTCATATTCTGTCATGCCTCGTCAGCGTCTTTTAACTGTTGACTAACATCAAAATTAGTCAAGGTAGATTTTGATACTTATATTAGAGTTTGGATAGGAAATTTGAATAATTTGGAATTCAGATAGTTATTGGCACCATATTTTAGTTCGGATTTTTTTTGGCACATCGAATTTAGTTCGGGTTGGTTTTGGCCCTTTTCCCCTATGTGTGTCATTGGTTTAGGACAGATAAGTGGAGAAGGCTGTATGTAGATGGGATTGTTCCAATTAGAGGTGCAAAGTTTTGGCCTAGAGGAGAAGAGCCATCGATTGTTCATCCTGAGATCCCAAATATGTCTGGTCGGAAAAAGGATAAGGATAAGGCAAAGGAGAAGGTCACAAAGCAAGTTAAAAAGAGGAAGAGAGATAGGAATGAGTCTCCTACGAAGAGGGCAGACCCATTGGAAAAGAGGAGGGTCATGCATTGTGGTATTTGTGGAGCTGCTGGTCATAACTCTCGCTGGCATAATAAGAAGAAGAAAGGGTCAACATCTGAGGTAATATATGTGGTTCTTCTTTCTTTCTTATGACTTATATGATGTCTATGCTAATGTTAATTGTTCTTGTTTTTTCGCAGGTTCCTTTACTTGAAGCATTATCTCAAGTTGAACCCTCACAAGAAATTCTCAGTCAAGTGGATTGAAAGAGAAGAATTTTTATGTTTTTAGATGTCTTTTGATATTGTTTAGAAGATATTATGGCTGTCTTTTTGGTACTCTATCAGCTTGTTCTCGGCTTGTCTTTTTGGTATTATATCAGTTTGTTTTGCGGCATATGGTGTTATGGCTGTCTTTGTGGTACTCTATCAGCTAGTTTAGAATCTGTTTTATGTTATGATCAGGTGTATTTTATTCTACTTATGATCAGTTGTTTTAGTTATGAACCTGTTTTATGTTATAATCAGATGCTTTAGTTATATTGATCAGATGCTTTAGTTATCTTATGATCAGAAGCTTGCAATCAAACACAAAAAACAGACATCATTTTAACCAAATAACAAACTCTCAAATAACAAAGACATGAATGTCACAATCTCTAGCAATAACAAGGTCTGAAAAAGCAATAACAAGCTACCAAATAGCAATGACAAACACAAAACACACATCATACATCAAGCTTGCTAACAAAGCATCAACCTACAAGTTTGGTACACCCAACAACAATCATGCATCCAAAATAGATAATTAACATCATTTTCTTCATATCATATTTAGCTTCAGCTACAGCTTATTCCACTCTTTCATCGGTTTCTTTCTCTAGCTTCATTTGCAGCTCCTCAAACAGTTTCTTAGCCACCTCCATTGTCCCATTCGTAATATCGGCCACAACTTGCTCAAGTTTTTCAGTTCTTAGTGTCAATGCCTCAATCTCACTCAACAAAGCATCATTGACCCACTTGAAAATGTGGCTATCATCAGAAAGCTACAAAAAAACAAGACAATCACTAAACAATGACAACTCGGGATCTTACAAATGACAATAGGAGATATAGCAGTGTACCTTTTTCTCAATGGCAAATGCACATCAATAATATCTCCAGTATGGATTGGAATCAGACTTTGACATTCTCGCAATAATTTCTTCTCCACACCAGCACCTTTTCGGCACACCTGCACTTCTTCTTCTTTCCCGACCACCTGAGGTGACACTAGAAGACCCAGAGTCGTTGTTCGTCATCATAAGAGGCGTCTGGTTTTCGGAATTTATCTACTCAGTCGATTTGGGAATTTTTAGACTTTAGGGTTCTTAAATCGATTTGGGGATTTCAGAATGTTGTCGTTATAAGATGGATAGGGTTACAGATCGGGTTACAGATCGGTTTAGGTTCTGGGTCAGGTTGGTCGGGTCTTAAAATACTGTCTGCAATCGAGCAATAGGGTTTCATCTTCAGTTAAGCTCACAAACCAATTAAAGCAGCAGTAAAGGTTATATATGTTTTTAACTTTCAAATTGGAGGGAAATAGGTATTTAACTTTGCAGATGTGTGGATTTATGACGAACCTCAAAGATCATGTGGATCTGTTACCATGTGAAATTTGGTGGGGGAGAAATACGTTGTTTTCCTCCAACAACAGTAAAGTTACTTGTGGCTTGTGAGTTATCATGGGACTAAGTAAATAACACGCTTGCTTTTGTTTACATGGCGCTTCTTTAATTTTTCTTCGTTTTTTTATTTTTCTCCATTGATCATAAGTTCATAACTAACAATCTAAAGAGCTTAAAGAGATAGGTCAAAAAAAAAGAGCTTAAAGAGATGACTTTTAATCATACTAGGGTTTTGGATTGAGTTATATGAAGTAGGATTTTTAATATTCAATATAGTAGATTCTATGTTTAGTAGTGAATAATCAATGGGTTTGTGAATGTATTAATCAATGATTAAATACATAAACTGCACTAAGGTTTTTTGTTAATTTTAAATAGTAAAAAGTTAGTTTTCAAAGATTTTTTAAACTGGGTTAGTTTTCAAAATATATAAAAATTTTTAGAATATTAAACCAAATCTCCCACATAAGAATAACAGAAAAGGAGATATGTCAAATCTGTGAGATTTATTTACTGCAACAGTGTAGCGTCAATTTTGGATTTTACACACAAAAAGTTACAAATAATGCTTAGAGCATCTGGAACAGTGGCTCTTAAAAGAGTTTTAGGTGGGGTTCATTGGTTTTTTCCATTTAAAATAAATGAATGAAATCCAATTTTTATAAAGCAGATTTTAATTTTAAAACTTTTAGAGACAGGTTATGGGAGGTTCATGCGTAACGTGTCAGAATTCTATTGGTTGGTCTTTTTTCTCTTCCACCTTCTCTTTTTCTCTCTCTCTCTCTTTCTCTTTCTTCTCTTCCTCTCTTCTTAGACTTTCTTTCTTCTTTGACATTTTCTCTTTTTAAAATCTATACTATTAAAAGAGAAGGGTGTTTTGTGTCTAAACATAATTTTTACTAGATTCTAACCCCGTGCATCCGCACAGGAATATTTTTTTATTGTTTAACGAATTTTGTAATATAATTTGTGTTTTTAAGTTTAGATATAATTATTTTTATAAATATATTTTTTAATAAACAAAAATATTGATTTTTGTGTTTAGATATATTTTTATAGTATTAAAATTAATTATGATTATAAAAATATAATTTTAACCCGTCCGCTAATATTAATTCAAAATGGCCTATTATAAAAACATAATTCTATTTTTTCCGTTCATATTACCGTATAATATAAATATTTGTTAAAAGTTTGAGATGTATTAACAGTATTATTTAGCATTATAGTTTTCTAAAATTTAATCAACGAAGGGAGTGTACAACTGGTTTTTCAAACCACATTATAGTGTATGCAATAATTTTTAATTTGTTATGTTTTTATTTTGTATGAAAAATATATTTTCGATATATATGTATAATTCAAAATTAGTGATTTTGAATTATATGAACTCTCTCCATTGGTTTTTTCCATTTAAAATAAATGAATAAAATCCAATTTTTATAAAGCAGATTTTAATTTTAAAACTTTTAGAAACAGGTTATGGAAGGTTCATGTAACGTGTCAGAATTCTATTGGTTGGTCTTTTTTCTCTTCCACCTTCTCTTTTTCTCTCTCTCTTTCTTTCTCTTTCTTCTCTTCCTCTCTTCTTAGATTTTCCTTCTTCTTTGACATTTTCTCTTTTTAAAATCTATACTATTAAAAGAAAAGGGTGTTTTGTGTCTAAACATAATTTTTATTTGGTTTCCTAGTATGTTGTTTCTGGATAACTGTTGCCAAACAAAAATAATGTAATTTTATTTATATTTTAATATAAATCTAAAAATTTAGTTTTTAATTTAAATTTGTTATAGATTTCCTTAAATATAGGTTATATTATCAAAAATTATAAAATAAGTTGTTATTATTCTATCTTTACAAAAATAATAACTCAGATATTAATTTAGATTTAATTTAAATATTCAACGACAATGATGAAAATGATATAATATTGTATGTTTTTATTAATAAGTCTAAAATTTAAATATTTAAACTTAATAAATATTTAAAATATATAAATAGTGTGAACAAATATGTTAAATGTTTTAATAATCTCGGTTTTTTTGGATTAATATAAATGAACATGTTATAATAACATTTTTTATTTGTAGTACTTTTCAGATAATATGAACGGACGGACGGGTTAGAATAATATTTTTCTAATCGCGGTCATATATAATACTAGAAAGAATAAATCAATAGAAATAAATTATATTTAAATAAAAAAAAATTTATTATTTATTAGAAAATTATATATAATTTAAAAAAATTATATTATATTAAAAAAATTGTCGTGCAGACGCACGGGATAAAATCTAGTTTTATTATTTAAAAATTTAAGATGAACTCCATGAAAGGATTCGCCATTGTGGCTCTTACAAAGCAATGATCTTTAAGCTTCCTCGTCTCATGTTGATACAGTCGCCTCCAATAACTTACTTGGTCCAGACGCAGCCAGTAGCTCGTAATCCTGAAAAATCAGTAACTTAAATTAAAAAATTCGGACTAAGCAATATCTCTAAAGAACCGGAACAGTTCCATGGTGGGACAAAACACGGTTAATAAACGAAAACCGGATCATTTACTATACAGGGTCACTGGTTAACAGATGTATGCATTTTTGAATGGCAAGATAGTTATTCTTTACCTGCACAATAGACTGTGAGCAGAATTTGCCAGAGAGAACAGCACCTTCCATGGAAGCTAAGTACTTCTGCTTAGTGTAATCTCCAGCTAAGTAGAACCCTTGAATAGGGAGATCTCTGTAGAGGACGACATGGTTCACAGTTAGACAGGTCCATTTCTGGCCCATTTTAATAACTTTTGCGTTAGCCTAGACCGAGCTCCGATAGAAAACAATCGCAAATCGACGGAGATCCTTCTTCCGCCGCCGTCTCAGCTAGAACGGTATGTCAGGTTTTCTCTTTATCTTCTCCGGCTCTGATTCCTTCTCTGTCGATTTAAGAGTATTTTTATTTTTCTCAACTTGATCTGTAAATCTATGCATCGTTCTTGGGTCATCGTTACAGGAATGGCTGAAACCCTTCAAATCCCTAGTTTTATATTGATTTGATTTTGAGCTAATGATGATAACGACCTTTCGATATTGAAATATATGCTTTTATTTTAAACACGCAATCTACTATATGCATTCATGGAGAGTTAGATATTTGAACTATGATAGTGGATGAACCATATTCCTGTTTCATATATTAAGATATTAATGCTTGTATTCCTCTCTTTATGGAATTTCGAGTTTGGCTACACTACTTTTTTTTTTTTTTTGCAGAAATGATCTGTTCATTATCTTAGGGCTGTTTGGTGTCTTTGGTATTATTAGCTAAGTTATGATGTGGTGTGGCCATTGTAGTAAGCATGTTCCCGTAATACATCCCCTGGCCACGGTGGATTGTAAGTGTTTCAAGATTTTAGATTTGCGGTTTCTTCTTTTTAACTCCCAGTTATGAGCTTCGTTTATGTGATTTTTGTAGGGCATGTGACTTATGCGGGAAGGTATTGGAGAATTTCTATTTTCTGATGAAGTCACATTCACTAAGAATGCGGCTGGACAGGTATACTCAAACTCATTTAAACTTGATCCTTACCTCCATTTATATGATACATTTCAGTCAGGCTGTTATGACCAGATTATAGAAAAAAAAAAACAAAACTACAAAGTAACTAGCTTAATTGGCCACAATCGTTAATATACTCGATAGAAATTATATAATAGATAACGGATTTTAGTTTATAAGACTGCTGTCTTTTCAGTATTATCTAGAGAGTTGCTTCACTAGGATGCTATTTTTTTCGACCATTTGGTTTTGGTAGCTTTTGGTTTCTTAAAAAAAAATTTGGTTCAATCATACACATTGTTTATGTGCTTGTAGAGCCAAGCGTCAGGTAACATAGTGAAGAGTGTTCAGAGTGGGACTTCAAGCTCACGTGAAAGGAGACTTAGAATAGGTATGTCTTTTTTATCCTTTTTCTGGATAAGACTTTCTGTTCACTGTTGGCCTTAATAGTGCAACTGATACATGATCTACTCTTCAGTTTTTGTTTATGTTTGATTTGGTCTTACCATTTGCCACTTTGCACACATTCGCTGGCTCATATTTTAGCCTCACTCCTTATTCTGTATTTTCCATCCTTGGTTCTCCTGCCAAACTTGAGGCCATGTGTATGTCTGGAAAGTCATTGCATTGTTAATGTTGTGAATCAAGCACGAAGAAAGCAATAAAACTTAGAAAGAAATTGTAAATTGAGGCAAATACCCGTTTAGGGTTTTATTATTAATTGTGTGAATGAATAATTACAAACCCTTAAGCCCTGTATTTATAGCCTCAAAAAAACCCGACTCTTAAACCCACTAGAAAAAAGATTTTCCTTTTTCCTTTTTCCAAGCCTATCAGGAAACCGTACCACACCCCCAAGTGAATCTGCGTAAGCCCATGACCTAATGAAGCCCACTAAACCCTAGTTTATCTTTGTCACCAGAAACAACAATCTCCACCTTGACAAAGAATCTCCATGAAGTCACCTTTAAACTCCAATCACTTCCGAGGGAATTTCTTTTTCTTCAGCACTTGAAGACATAGAGCAAATCCAAGCAATGCTTGAACTTCTCCACAGTAACGGGCTTGGTCAACATATCAGCTGCATTCTCTGACGTGTGCACCTTCTCCAACAAGACTTCTCCAGATGCAGACAACTCTCTGATCTTATGAAATCTGACATGAATGTGCTTCGTCCTTGCATGATATACCGGGTTCTTGGCTAGTAACAACGCACTCTAGCTGTCGCTGTATAGCTGAACTCCACCTTGATCAACACCCAATTCTGTCACAAGTCCCTTAACCCAAAGTTCTTCCTTAGCTGCCTCTCCCATTGCCATATACTCAGCTTCGGTGGTAGACATAGCAACAACAGACTGTAGCACAGATCTCCAACAAATAGGACCTCCTGCAAGAGTAAAAACGTACCCTGTAGTAGATCGTCTGTTGTCTAGATCACCAGCATAATCTTAATCCACATATCCCACAACTGAGCCACTCTCTTGACCACCAAACATAAGCCCAATATCACTTGTACCCTTTAAGTATCTGAAAATCCATTTGACGGCTTTTCTCTTCCAGGATTGGACATGTACTTGCTCACTTGACTAACTGCTTGTGCTAAATCAGGTCTAGTGCACACCATAGCATACATCAAGCAACCAACTGCACTTGCATAAAGAACTTTCGACATATCTCTGATCTCTTGATCAGACTTAGGACACTGCATCGTCAAAGATGTAGACACTATCTTTGCATCTTTCATGTCAAACCTGTCTACAATCTTCTGAATATAGCTCTTTTGAGAAAGCCATAATCTCATTGAGCTTCTTTCTCTGTGAATTTCCATCCCAAGGATCTTCTTTGCAGCACCAAGATCCTTCATATCGAACTCATTCTTCAACAACTCTTTCAGCTTATCAATATCCTCCATATCTTTTGCAGCAATGAGCATATCATCAACATAAAGCAGTAGGTATATGGGAGAATGGTCGTCCAGATACTTTACATAGACGCAGCAATCATACTCACAACTTCTGTAGCCAATCTTCACCATGTAGGAGTCAAAACGTTTGTACCATTGCCTAGGAGCTTGCTTCAATCCATACAGAGACTTCTTAAGTCTGCACACAAGCTTCTCCTCTCCTGGTTTTACAAACCCTTCTGGTTGCTCCATATAAATCTCTTCGTCCAGATCTCCATGAAGAAATGCTGTCTTTACATCCATCTGATCAAGATGGAAATCCTAGCTCGCTACTAAACCCAGCACAACTCGAATAGAAGTGTGCCTAACTACTGGGGAGAATATTTCGTCATAATCAACCCTTTTCTTCTGTGAGTAACCTTTTGCCACCAACCTTGCCTTGTACTTCACTGGTTCCTTCTCAGACATCCCAGGTTTTACCTTGAAAACCCACTTGCATCCTATTGCCTTCTTGCCTTTTGGTAAAGGCGTTAGATCCCATGTTTGATTCCTGTCAAGGCTCTCATTCTCTTCTGTCATAGCTCCAATCCAGAAATCTTTTTCAAGACTTGAGATAGCCTCTCTAAAGTTTGCTGGATCACCTGAACCAACCATCAGAGCATAATTCGCCATGTCTTCAAACCCTAACCTTTCAGGCGGCTTAATGATGCGTCTTGGTCTTTGAAGTGCCAAACTCTCCTCTGCTTTTCTATGTTGAACGTCCTGCTCCACCTCAACAGGTTGCTCATCACGTTCTGCTGCTTGTCTAGGCTCACTAGACTCATCCTGTGATGTACCAGAATCCGCTTCAGTCTTAATGATCACAGGCACTCGTTCTGATCTCGCCTGCTGCACCATATATTGCTCATCAAAGACCACATATCGACTGAACACCCTCTTCTTATCAACAGGATCATATAACTTGAAGCCTTTCACTCCTTTTCCAAAACCCAGAAATATGCACTTCTTGGATTTTGAATCCAGCTTAGACCTTTCGTCACTTGGAACCAGCATGTAAGCTGGACATCCAAATATCTTCAAGTTTGACAGTCAACATCTGTCCTAGTCCAAATCTCTTCAGCGACTTTCCCTTCTAAGGAACTCCTAAGCGACCTGTTGATAAGGTAGACCGACATGTTTACTGCCTCTGCCCAGAACTGCTTAGGAAGCCCTGCATTCAACCTCAAACACCTTGCCCTCTGCAATTGTCCGGTTCATCCTCTCACTGACACCGTTTTGCTGAGGCGTTTTCTTGACAGTGAAGTGTCTTTGAATGCCATGCTCCTCACAGAACTTCTGAAACTCCCCGTCAGTATACTCTATGCCATTATCTGATCTCAGATACTTAATTTTTCTCTCCACCTAGTTTTCTACTTCAGCCTTCCAGACCTTGAAGTTTGTAAAAACTTCATATTTCTGCTTCATAAAGTACACCCAAACCTTCTTGGAAAACTCATCAATGAAGATGACAAAGTACCTAAACCCTCCCAATGACTGTACCCGAGTTGGACCCCACACATCAGAATGAACATAGTCTAAAAGACCATTTGTCGTGTGCTGTCCTGTCTTGAACGAAACTTTGGACTGCTTTCCCATCACACAGAACTTGCAGAAATCCATCTTGCAACTCTTTAACCCGTCCAGAAGACCCCTCTTATGGAGTTCAAACAACCCATGCTCTCCTATATGCCCCAGATGCATATGCCAAAGAGCTGTGCAATCGGATTCAGACACAGCAGCTGCAGCTCCACCTACAACTACACTCCCTAACATCTTATAGACGTTCCCGGCTGTCAAGTTTCCTTTAATCACCACCAAAGAACCCTTACAGACCTTCAACACGTCTTCATCTTCATCACCTCTGAGTCTGAATCCGTTTCTTTGAAGAGTCCCCAAAGAGATCAAAATTTTCTTCACTCCTGGAACGTGCCTAACATCAGTCAATGTTCTGATGATGTCATCATGCATACGAAACTTGATCTCTCCAGTACCAATGACACCACATGATATGTCGTTTGCCAACTGAACAGATCCCATATTTCCAGCCTTGTACGTCTCAAACCATTCTCTGTGAGGAGTCATATGGTATGATGCACCTGTATCTAGGATCCACAAGTCTGTGTGATTACCAGATGTCACAGCCAACAAATCGCCTATACTCTCATCTGAATCCTCCTTCTGAACTGCATTTGCAGAACCAGATCCACCGTTCTGTTTCTTGTTCGGACAATCCCTTCGATAATGGCCTTTCTAACCACAACCAAAGCACATCGAATTCTTTCCTGGTTTAGACTTCGACTTGTCCTTTTTAGTTCCATCCTGTTTCTTTTTCTGCCTTCCTCGTTGCTGGTTGCTACTCACGTACAAACCATCACCTTGAGACTTGTCACCCACGGTAGTGTTTTGCCGCCTTTCCCAATGAGATTGCAGCGAACTACAAACCGTCTCCAGCGATATAGTCGTTTTATCGACTGTAATAGCTGTCACCAACGTCTCGTATTGAGGAGGAAGAGAACACAGCAGAATCATGGCTTTATCCTTGTCCTCAATTTTCACATCCACACGCGTAAGATCTCCAATGATTTGGTTGAAACTGTTAATATGAGCAATAAGATCGCCTGATTCCGCCATCTTGAGCCCAAATAACTTCTGTTTCAAATACAGCTTGCTGGATAACGATTTTGACATGTACATCTTCTCCAACTTGTCCCACATCTCCTTGCAAGTCGTGATGTTAATCACTTGATTTGTAATATCGTCGGAGAGACAAAGTCGAATCGTTGAACAGCTTGATCCTGCATATCGTCCCAATCATCCTGCTCGATCTTGTCCGGTTTATTCTCTAACAACGCCTTTTTCATACCCTGCTGCGTCAGCAGATCCTTGACTTGACTTTGTCATAACCCGAAATTTCCCTTCCCATCGAATCTAGGTATATCGAACTTGAGAGAGTTTCTTTTCGTCATGACAATTCGCGGAAAAACTTTGAGCTCTGATACCACTTGTTGTGAATCAAGCACGAAGAAAGCAATAAAACTTAGAAAGAAATCGCAAATTGAGGCAAACACCCGTTTAGGGTTTTATTATTAATTGTGTGAATGAATAATTACAAACCCTTAAGCCCTGTATTTATAGCCCTAAAAAAACTCGACTCGCAAACCCACTAGAAAAAGGATTTTCCTTTTTCCTTTTTTCAAGAAGGAGACCGTACCACATCCCCAAGTGAATCCACGTAAGCCCATGACCTAATAAAGCCCACTAAACCCTAGTTTATCTTTGTCACCAGAAACAATATTTAGACTATTGCATTGTTAGAGATTTGATAGAGACATACCTTTTTGTTTTTGTTTTGACAGCTAGAGATGAGTTTATGAATTTGAAAGATGCCTTGGGAATTGGTGATGAGAGAGATGATGTGGTTAACATGGCTGTCCGATTCTTTACAGTATGTTTAGGTTTTACATATCTTCTAAACAGTAATCACTCACTATTCTTTCACCGTCTAACTCAATTTATCTTCTGAAGATGGCAGCTGAGCAAAACTTCACTAAAGGGCGCAGAACTGAACTAGTACAGTCTTCCTGTCTCTACTTAACTTGCAGGTTAGATTCTTAGCAATTGTCTTGCATAAATTTTCCCCTCCTTCTATATAATGCTTAGTTATGTTACGAGTGATGTGTTTATTCACCATATATTTATCAAAAATTTTCCTGATCTGTAGGGAAAAGAAAATTCCGTTACTTCTTATTGATTTTTCAAGCTACCTTCGAGTTAGCGTGTAAAATGAGTTGTTATTATTTCCATATTTTTCTCTTTATTTGATAGCCTTATTACCTGTTAAGTCTGCTGCAGAGTCGAGTAATGCGGGTATTTCTGTTTTTGGTTTCATCAAATTTTTCTGTAGTTACGAATTAGGTTCTGTGTACTTGCAACTCTGTGAACTGCTGTACATTGTGGAAAACAAGAACTACGAGAATCTTGTTGATCCTTCAATTTTCATTCCTCGATTCACAAACAGTAAGTATCTCGTCTTTTGACTAATTGACTCCCATTCCTTTGTGTATTGGGGGGACGCAGAACTTTACTGTATTCTAGTTGGTGTGAACATCAGTCAACATATAAATAGTTATATCAAATTCTTGTTTCATCATACACTCGCAGGCTTATTCAAAGGTGCACACAATAAAGCAAAAAGTGTCGTAACACGGCTAAAGTCATTATAGGTAGTATGAAGAGAGATTGGATGCAGGTGTCTTTTATTTTATTGTTAAATAGGATAATAACCTAAATGTTCTTTGTCATAGAGTTATTTATATTTATTATGGCTTGTGTTAATGTTGGCCATCTATATGCTTGCAGACCGGCCGGAAGCTAAGTGGAATATGTGGAGCAGAAATTTACATAGCTGCGCTTTCTCATGGTATCATGTGCGCCAGAACGGATATTGTAAGAATATGATTTAGCTTGTTAGAGATTATTGTTATAGATGAGAGCAACGGTGTTTCAAATAGTTGTGTTTTGAGCACTGCCCTTTGTTTCAGTAATTTTACTGCAGATTTGATGTGCTTTCTAAATATTCCAGGGGAAAATTGTGCATATGTGCGAAGCAACAATAACGAAAAGATTGATTGAGTTTGCTAATACCGAGGCTGCAAGTTTAAATGTGAGTTATTTCATTTGCAGGATATGTTACAATAATGCGTACTTCTCCGCTCAATTTTTTTTGCCCGCATGTTACTTGTTGTTTTAATGTTCATTCTTTTTCAATGGTTGTACATGCGTGGCTAGGTTGATGAGCTCACTGAAAGAGAAAGGGAATTGCATATTAATACTTTTAATTCGACACCAAATTCTGACAACGGAGTGAACTGTATACATAAAGATTGTAAACCTTTTCGTTGTGGATTATGTGAGAGCTGTTACAATGCTGTAAGTCTCCGTATTTTATGCCTAACTTTTCTCTTTCCATTTCTTGCTGCTTACGTGACAGTCAGATTTTTCTTTTTCAAAACTTTGTCGCCAGTTCGAGAAAGTTTCTGGTGGACTTGATGGTGGGTCGGATCCTCCTGCTTTCCAGCGAGCAGAGAAAGAGAGAATGGAAAAAGCAGCTAGACAAGAAGAAAACGAGGGAGGAACTGGTAGCTTAAACCACGATGAACAACTAAATGTAAGCAAAAGGGAAAGACAATGTCCGGGTGAATGTACTTCATATCTAATAGATAACTAGTGAAAAATAATATGATGTTCATGCTTCATATCTTTGCAATAATGTTCATGCTTTTTTTTAATATCAAGTAGAGATAACTAGTGAAAAATAATATGATGTCCATTCTCTTGTTCTATTTTCTCTCTTGATATAAGGAAAAGCAACAAAAGCGGGCTGAGGAAGCAAAGAACGCGCCTCCACCAGCCACAGCTATGGAAGCTGTTTGTAGAACGCTTGAGAAAAAGGTAAACGTGTGTATCAAATTATATTCAGCAACAATTAAAACCCCTGATACCGGAAGTTCATAGTCAAGAACATAGCTATGAAACATTTTGCTCTAGCATTGTCAAAATCAGCACACTTTAGAGTTTGTGTTTCTTCCTCTCTTTTTGACTGAGTCTTACTCTTACAGAGACTTAGTGGGTTAATCAACTACGATCTTTTGGAGGAGCTCTTTGATACATCAGTAAGTTTCTCTTAATGTGTGGCCTTAGTTCTCATGGCTTTATTTCAGGTCTATGATTACAACTTTCATCTCATTTCTTCTTTTAGCCAGTTGAGAAATCACCCAAGAGATCGAAAATCAAGACAGATATGGAGGAGAAGAAGAAGGAAGTGAAGAGCAATGAAAATGAAGACAGTGATGATGAAGAGATGAGCGTAATATTTCAATGAGCTGAACAGAATCATCAACGTTCAAAATTTTGGCCCAATGAACGAATCTGAGTATTTTTTTCAGGCCTTTTTTAATTATAAATCGTAGAAGAGGAGTAGTCTTGCCTACGATTTCAAATATTCTCTTTACGATTTTGTTACTTTTAGCACTAGCAGATAGACTGGTGGAAAAGCCATGGAAATAACATTTATTTGATGTGTTACAATAGCTCTTAAACAGTGTTTTAATGAAACCAAATACACATGAATGTCAGAGTTTTAGGATTAAAATCAACATCAAGATTTAAGAGGATTTGTATCCAGAAATACTTTTTGCTAGGAATTCTTTTTTTTTTTTTTGGTAAAAATGTTAAGATTTTATTATCATTTTTCGAGTTTTTGACAGAAATACAAAGAAGTCAGATTAACCGAAAACAAAAATTTACAGACAATAAAACCACAACCAAAATACAGCAGACACGAACGCTAAAAAAACAGCTAATGAAGAGAAAAAAATGTAAACCAAAGCAAAACCAAACGCGAAAACAACAATCACACGCCGCCGAAACATAGACCATCCCATTTTTGCTAAAGTGCTAGAATTCTCATCCTTTTGCCACAAGCATCACATCTGTGAGGCCAGTCTTCAAACCTCCAGAAAAAATGCTTACAGCTTCTCCAAGAACTAACAAGATTCCAAAATCCGTAACGGACTAACATGCATTTGTCGACAAGGGAGCTTGAGCGGGCGATCGAAAAGTCACTTCCAACCGCCATTCCCAAAAAGAACGAGTCTCCTCAAGAACCAGCCCTCACAGCTATACGCTATCCGCAATAACAAACCGACACCTCAACATCTCACGTCTAGAGTTGCTCCAGGATCTACACCGGACAACGCTGGAGCCAACACAAGCCGATCACAAGTCAATATTACAATTAATCATTTTTCGAGTTTATGATTTGCTCATCTATTTTTAATATGTTTTTATGTCATGTATGTTTAGAATTTTATGAAATGCAATAATTTTTAGTTATAAAATATTTATACTTCAAATCTTACAATTATTTTTTTAAAAAAACTTTATCTATTTTTAAGAATCTCACTTAGATTTCTACCATTGAAAGCTAATAAAATTAAAACTCTTAATAAGATTCTTATTTACAAAATTTACAAAAAAATATTATTAAAAAGATTCTTACTATTGGAAATGGTCTTATACTTTTATGAACGATTCTTGGGTTCATCTCTAGGGGTGAATCCTTTCATTCACCTCTAGGGGTGAATCCTTTCATTCACCCCCTCTTAGTTTAACCAATGAAAATATGCCATGTAATAAAATTAAAAATGTCAATTAACCAAAACTGCATATTTTAAAAATTCTTTTTTAATTGGACAAAACTAAACCCTAAATTGAAAATAGTGAACCCAAGCATAATATTAAACATAAAAGTTTTTAATTGAACAAAAATAAATCCTAAATTATACATAGTGAACTCAAGCATAATATTAAATTTAAATTTAAAACACAAAAGTTTTTAATTAGACAAAAATAAACCCTAAATTAGAATACTGAACCCAATCATAATAATAAACTTAAAATTTTAAACACAAAATTTTCTAATTGGACAAAAATAAACTTTAAATCGGAAATAGTGAACCCAAATATAATATTAAATTTTATTTATAATTTATTGTGGATTAACATATATTTTTATAAAACTATTTGATCTATTTTTAAAATTTTAAACACTAATCCTTAAAACTTAAACTTTAAACTTTAAACCCTAAATTATAATATTTATACCCTAAACCACATTATGTAAACTTAAAAATAAGTTAAAATAATAATAATAAACATTAATCCCTAAATTTTAATTTTTAAATCTTAAAAGAAAGTAGAATAAATTTTCAACCCTAAAACTCTAATCCCTAAATTCTAAATTTCAATCCATTAACCTTTAAAAAAATATTAATATTTATATATATATTATATATATATATATATATATTTTTATTAGAGATATATTACTTAATTACTTAATTTTTGTTTAATTACTTAATTTTCGTTTATTATTTTTATTTAAAAATAATATTACATGTCACATTTTAATTGGCTCAAATAAGAGGGATTCACCCCTAGGCCCTAGGGGTGAACCCAAAAATTTTCCTACTTTTATTGCTTGTTGTTTTCATTTCTCTAAAGCCAAAAGCAATTCAAGTTCGCTGCTCACATGACTTACAAGAGACTTTTTAGACCATACCACCAGTTTAAAAGATGACATGTTTTGTGCTTGGCAAAAAAACTTTATTTTCTTCTTAATTTTCTTATAACAACATACTGTATATTTTCATTTTTATTTTTCCAATGATCAATCAAAGATCCACCTATTAATATATATTCATACCAAGAAAAAAATAAAACATAAATGTTACAAAAGGGAAGACACAATGATTAAGAGTGATTTACAGTGAAATATACTTTCACAAATTCTTACAAAAAATACACTTTCAGATATAAGAGACTTTTTCTGTACTTTTAACACTATTCACACCAAAATAATCCAAAATTGTTTTTCGTATGGCCGTATTCATGAGAATAGTGGATGCAAACTCGTGGATACCGAATTAAACCCAGATTTCTAAAATAGTAATTATTTTTTCCCATCTGTTTTATTTTGTATTTTTATGTATTGTGAAAGATATAAAACAAATTTTTTGTTAGACTGAATTATAATTTTTGTCATTATTTTAAGATCCATTATACTATAGTTTATTTATCAAACAAGAAACGTTTTAAAAAGTATTTATAAAAAATTCAAAAGGAAAACAGAAGTGTAGTTTGATATCCATTCACAAAATAAGATGTGGATGATGTATGATGAACATATAACATGGATATGATGGCGTGAATTAGTTTATTGATATATTTGACATGGATATATATTTTATATTGTCCACAATGTGGGCATGATTACGTAGATGTGTTTTCATTGATATATTCGATATGGATATACATTTTATATTGTGTTTTAACCTATCCATATGATTATGTCCATGTTATGGACAAAGTAAAATATATATCCATATCGAATATATCAATTAAAACTAATCCACTCCATCATGTCCACAATATAGACAATGGAACATGTATATCACGTTAAATATATCAATTAGAACTAATCCATGACAACATATCCATGTTATATGTCAATCATAAATAATCCACATTGCATTTTGTGATGGATATCTAACTAGATTTCTGATTTTCTTAAAAAAGTTTATAAATGTTTTTCGAAAAGTTTCTTGATAAATAAACTATAGTATAATAGATATTATTTTTAATGGCAAAATAAAATTATAATTCATTCTAGCAAAAAATTGATTTTATATTTTTTACATTACAGAAAAATATAAAATAAAACAGATGAAAAAACAATAATTACTATTTTTAAAATCTGGATTTAATCCAGTATTCACGAGTTTACATCTACCATTATCTTGAACACGAGAGATAATTTTGAAATGACTCATGAAAAAATCATCTAATAGTTAGAAGTTGTTGTGAACTATAACCGATTTATATATTATAAAGTAAGATTGGTATTGTGTATATATGTGTATGTATTATGTATGAGAGAGGAAGAGAATAAGTGGAAAGAGACAAAGAGACGAGATGGTAGGGGGAGAGAACAATCTCTCTTCAATTAACTTCTTCTCTACATTACTTAGGTTCTTCACAATATATATATAAGGAAGGAAGAGGTAAGAAGTTGGTAACACCAACTCAATGACGTGGATGAATAATCACCACATATTATAACACTCTCCTTTGATTATCCATCACTACTAACGTATTATGTATTGCCTTGTTAAGAATCTTTATTATGAAAAAAAAAACCTTTTTGGGATAAAAAAACCATAACAAGAAGAAAAATGCAGTGATGCTTTCCCTGGAAAAGATATATATTCTTCTTTTCCTTCGAACGCTTAGATGATGGAGTCTCTCTCTTTGATAGATGAATTTGGACTTCTATGTCATTTGGATGTCTATCTTTTGCGTATTCTTTGATGTCTCGTTAAAAACCTTAGCATGGAAAACCCAGTGGGACAAAACCATGGTGAGGGAAAAAGAGTGCATCTACGCATATCATCATACTTCTTCTTTCAAAAGTATCCCTCTTTAGAGATCTATATTTTGTGTGTTCTTTGCTGCCTCGTTAAAAACTTTGTCATGGAAAAACCCATTGGGACAAAACCCATGAAAATGGAAAAAGAGTGCAGCCACGCACGTCTTCTAGACGATTCTCTTTATATGATTCTTATGGAACCCATTAATATATGTCTTCCGGACATATATCTTTGTATGGTTCTTTTAGAACCTTTTCATAAATGTCTTATGGACATTTTTCTCTATATGGTTCTTCTGAAACCTTTTTACAAATGTCTTTAGGACATCTTTATTTGATTCTTCTGAACCCTTTCACAAATGTCTTTAGGACATTTTCTCTATATAGTTCTTTTAGAACCTTTTTACTTAAGGGGGGATTTTACCTTATACGCCCATCGGCCTCCCGCACTTTAATTGAACCTGCGGTTCATTTGCTCTATTCTCATCAATAATTTGTTCCGGAACATTTCTTTTGATGGATTATTAGCAGCGGGGATATATGATTTCATCACCAATCTTATATCTTTGAACGCATCAACTAACTGGTTTGCCAAACTTTGCAAATATACAATTTTATGAACACCACCTCACGTTTATTGGTAGGAGGATCGAGATAAGCCAAAGTTTATGTACAATTTTGTGCTATCTTTTGGTGATTCTCTAGATCCTCCCCCTCAACGCAGGGAATTCATTTTTGTCAAAGTGGCGATTGGCAAAACGTGCCTTAAACATATCTCCAGTTACTGGTTCAAGATATCACCTCTGGAATAATCCTTTTTATTATACTACTCGAGAAAACTCTTTTCAGGAGTTTTGATGATCACCATTCTTTAATTCGATCGAGTAGTGTTCCCGGGAACAGAATTCCAATATAATACTTTAGGGATTAATTCCTCTAGAGGTTAATCTTTGGTTCCACTTTTTATAATGACATGGTGAATCGAGATCTTTTATCATCGATTTCATTCAGGTACCTGATTTTATTTCAAACCATGTCAACAATCTCTTCAGGAGATTAATCCTCTTTCACTCCTTTGCTTTTGAGAATCTGAAACCAAAGTTGTCTATCACGTTTTTTACGTGTCATAGACTCAAATAGACCGTCCTTCAGGGACATTTATTTTAAGTGGAGCTCAGCTGGGATATAAGATTTTGTTTTTTCACTCAATATGAACTTCAGGTTCATATGAGGATCCATCAGCTGTTTTCTATATGCCATACTACATATTTTATGTCACCACATGGAGATCACCATAATTGATTTTGCAATCTCTTGGATTTGCTTTATTTTAAGCTCATTTCGAGTGCGAACATAATCTTCTGGATGTTCAGCTTACTCTCGATGTGGGATTCTTGAATTCTCCCCCTCGAGATGATGACACTTTCAAGGTCTATCTATCTCGAATTGAATCCCACTCTAGGACCAATTATATTTTCAATGACCTTTAAACCAAAAGAAATGGTGATCCATCCATGAATGCTTTTCACGATGGCTTCATTTTTTTTTTATGACATGCACTAGTTGAAAAAGCTTCTGGTTTTTCAACATGTATTCTCAATGATCTTATATCATTGGAACTACCGGGATGACTTAACCGGTTATTCAATTAGAAAACTTCAGGTTTACTATGGTATATACCCTTGCCATATTTTTTTATTATCACATATATGCATGTCACCATCGTGTGCTCTTATGGAGCATTTTTCTCTTCCGGAGCTCCTAGCTCTTACAGGGCTTTTAGATTTTCCGGAGCTTCTAGTTCTTCCTGAGTTTTTAGCTCTTCCTGAGCTTAGCTATTCCGGAGATTAGCTCTTATCGGGCTTTTAGCTCTTTCGGGGCTTTTAGCTCTTTCGGGGCTTTTAGCTCTTTCGGGGCTTTTAGCTCTTCCGGAGCTTCTAGCTCTTACGGGGCTTTTAGCTCTTCCGGAGCTTCTAGCCCTTACGGGGCTTTTAGCTCTTACGGAGCTTTTAGCTCTTCCGGAAATTTCAAAAATTTTAGCTCTTCTGGAGCCTTTAGTTTTTAGAGCTTTTTAGCTCCTCCGGAAGTTTTCAACTTTTAAGACATGTTTCGATGTCTTTAACCCATATTATAATCGATAAAATATATCAAATAGTTAAACATATTAATTCATAATAATAACATACCTGGTATATATTCCATAGGTTTTGACGATGCCAAGCCTACCATAAAATAAGGAGGAGGCATAACCTTCCACTTCATCATTTTGTGTTCATGGAGAAGGCTTAACCTTCCACTCCATAAAATTTGATTAAGGAGGAGGATTAAACCATCAACTCCATAATTTAATGATCACATAAGAGTAACCATTATATTCCATAAATATATGATCAAGGAGGAGGCATAGCCTTCTACTCCATAATATTAGTAGGGAGGAGATTTAATCTTCCACTCCACAAAAATAAATTGAAATGTAAAAACATAAATATGGATTAGGAGAAAGATTAACCTTCCACTCCATTATTTTCTGATTATGGAGGAGGTTTAAACCATCAACTCTATAATTTTGTGATCATGGAGGAGGTTTAACCTTCCACTCCATGATTTTGTAGCAATGGAGGAGGCTAATATATAAACATAAATTAAACAAGGAGGAGGCACAACCTACAACTCCATAAATAAATTTAAATATATAAACATAAATTAAACAAGGAGGAGGTAGAACTTACCACTCCATAAATATAAATAAAGAGGAGACTTAACCTGCTACCCCATAATTATGATCGGAGGAGACATAGTCTACCATATGATCATATGATCGTGAAAGACAGCTTATAATAATGATCTCTTCGGGGAAGGCATAGCCTATCATCCCGTAAACTTGAAAATAAATTGAACATATATTTAAATCATCGGTTCGGGGAAAGCATAGCTTATCATCCCGAAATAATACGTAAACGAGAAGGCAAAGCCTATCTTTCCGTAATATATAAACAAAGAAAGCATAGCATATCTTTCTGTTTCCGTAAATAATATATAAACTTTAGATCGACTAAACATAAATAAAATCTTACCTCCAAATATATGAATGAATTACGAGTTGATCGTGCATATAACGTGTTGTAAACTATAACCGATTTATATATTATAAAGTAAGATTGGTATTGTATATATATGTGTATGTATTATGTATGAGAGAGGAAGAGAATAAGTGGAAAGAGACAAAGAGACGAGATGGTAAGGGGAGAGAACAATCTCTCTTCAATTAACTTCTTCTCTACATTACTTAGCTTCTTCACAACATATATATATATATATAAGGAAGGAAGAGGTAAGAAGTTGGTAATACCAACTCAATGATGTGGATGTTATAACAGAAGTGTCTAATTATAGTGTAATATAAATTTGAAAAAGTGTTTTTTAGTGTAATTGTCTCCAATGATCAATCACTTTGATTACAAAAGGAGACATCAAATCTGTGAGACTCGTTTACAGTGTAGCGTCAATTTTGGATTTTATACACAAAAAGTTACAAATAATGCTTACAAGCAATGATCTTTCATTCCTCGTCTCATGTTGATACAGTCGCCTCCGATAACTTTCTTGGTCCAGACGCAGCCAGTAGCTCGTAATCCTGAAGAATCAGTAAACCCAAAATTGAAATATTCGGACTAAGCAATATCTCTATGTAACCGGAACAGTTCCATGGTGGGACAAAACACGGTTAATAACGAAAACCGGATCATTTACTATACAGGGTCACTGGTTAACAGATGTATGCAATTTTGAATGGCAAGATAGTTATTGCTTACCTGCACAATAGACTGTGAGCAGAATTTGCCAGAGAGAACAGCACCTTCCATGGAAGCTAAGTACTTTTGTTTAGTGTAATCTCCAGCTAAGTAGAACCCTTGAATAGGAGATCTCTGTAGAGGACGACACGGTTCACAGTTTGGGATGGTTTTGTACACAGACCTGAGAAAGAGAGAGAAGGGGAGATATTGTATCCATCATCTAAATAAATGGGACTTTCCAAGACTGTTTTTTTCATATAACTTTATCAAACCTTGGAGTTTTTACGACATGGTACTTCAAAATTTTAGCTTTGCTTTGGTCAGCTGCGATTTCATCTGGGAAGAGTTTCTCGAGTTCTTTCATTGTTGCATCTATGATGTCAGCGTCGCTCCGTGATATCCATTCCTCTGCAGGTGCAAAGACTAGCTCCAGCATCGACCGGTTAGGATCATAATATTCCTAAAGTTAAGAAAAGAAAACTATCTTTAAAGTGCACCAAATTGTGCTCTTATGTTATATACAAAGTAGAGAAACACAACTAACTCGACGAGGCATCACATTCTTTACCTTACAAGTTAACGACATATCGGCATATACACTTAGAAGGTTACTCCTGCAAAAGACAAAAAAAAAAAAAAAACAAGACAGGATTCATTTCTCTGGTTGTTCAAGACAAGATTTATCATTTTCTTGACGATGAGTCACAGAACTAATGGATAAATTCTTTTATTGAAAACTATAGAAATGCATTAAAACTGTTGAGATAAGAAATCCACCTGCTAAAGAGTAGGTGATCATATGTGTTCTTCAGTTTTCGATCAAACCTGCGATATTAGTTCACAGCACGTAAGACCTACATGTGATCTCACACCAAAATGGCAGAAGAAGAAGAAGAAAACATGAGAAGTATCAGTCTCACTAACCATATATGAACGTTAATAACCGGTACTCCAACTAATTTCTCCAATTTCTTGAAGTATGGTATTTCTTTCCATGAATCAGGCAAAAGGAGCTTCAGGATATCGACTACAAGAGAAAAACGTAAAGATCATATAAGTCAGAAAAAAAGACAATGTAAATCCACAAAGAAAGCATAGAAGTGAAACCTGGAGCAGCAAACACATAAGCGTCTCCTTCGATAGTGCTTCCATCAGTGAGTAAGAAATTCTTAACAGTACCATCATTCTTGAGCTCAATTTTCCTTATCCTGGAATTAAGTCGTACTTCTCCACCTAGTGATCGAATATGTTCCACAATTGGCATACAAAGCCTTTCTGGAGGATTACCATCCAAGAATGCCATCTTGGAACCATGTTTTTCCTGTCAAATGTAGTTTCTATGATTTTTCATAGCAATTCTCAAAATCCTAGTCAGTTATTATAGCTCTACACCATATATATATATATGAGAAGAAGCTGATGATGGAGATGAGGTTACTACAAGTTTATCAACATTAAACAACTTCAGTGATGAGTGACCAACTAATAAACTCACTAAGAGAGTTAGCCATCATGTCAATTTCATTCAAAACTGCCACATAGAATGAATGGATTAAAATTAGATAAAGAGCTGGAGAGCCAAACCTGAAGAAACCGGTTCAAAGCTATCAATATGCATTGCATTGACAGTTCATCAGGGTTTATAAAGTTAAGTGCCTTCGACATAGCAATGAACACCTCATCAGTCACGCGATCAGGTACTCCCTGTAAAGAAAATATAGCCAGAGAAAAAAAGAAAATGAACACTTCACACAATTCATTTTTATCTGATGAGTAAAAGCATGCACGAGGAGGAGGAAGCAACAAAGAGTCAAAGACCCACATGAACTTGCGAAGCCAGCAATCGAAGTAGACAGCTAACCATTAGAAAGCATGCAAACAAACTACAAAATCTCACAGGAAAAATGAGCTTAGATCAAATAGCCACTACCTGCTTCCTCATCCATTCTTCAACTGATAAACCATCTTGGGCCTCAACATAAGCCTGACCGCCGACCATAGCCGGCAGAAGTCCAATAGCAAACTTTATCTTCTCCGGCCATGTCAGCATTTCATTGTTCCGCAAAATAGCCCAAATACCTACAAAGAAAATATCCACAAAAACAACTTAAACTATCTGACTGAACTGAAACAAATTACTTCCACCAGAAGACAAATCAGAACTATGCCACAACGGAGTTCATTTATCTTATCTACAATTTGAATTTCCCCTGTACACAAGTTGGTTTGGTTTTGTATGTTTAGTGGAAGCTCGAAACTAGAAAAGTAACATGTTCATTTCAACGTCTCAAATAGATGTATATCCATCTTACGTTCATGAGTTCTTTGAATAACGTTCATTAGCTAGAATTGACCACTAAAAATAAATTTATACAAAAATAGTTAGTAATCTACCTTTCTACTCCAATACATCATACCTAGTTTTACATTCAACATTATTTACAAATACGAACTTCTCGAACCTAACCAACGATGACATTAACTAAGGACTCATGCTTTGTTTTCATCAGATATGTTATGATCGAAAGTTTTCAAAAAACTTGAAGGAGTTTTACATATTAGCTGGCTAGCAGATAAGAATATACTAATAAGTTTATCCTCTCACCGTTTAAGGGTGCTGGTAGGACATCTGGGAAGTCAAATCTACTAAATTCTCCAGGTTTACTTGGCATGGCGAAAATCATGGAGTGTTCTTTCCACTGCAACCGATCATTAATCCCAAGTTCTCCAAATAAGTTCTGCACATTCGGATAAGCACCAACTTCCAGCAAGAACATGAAAAGAAATCAAGGAAAAATATTTTCAACTTTATTTTTACATCTTCAATCAAAGTAATGGAGAGTGTCTAAAAACGAGAGGGTCTTTCTTGCTGATCTCAACGAGCACATTCCAGAAGGAAACTTGTTACTATCATATCGAACTCTAAATGCTAATGCTCTCATTGATATCACTTAATTTTCCATAGTGTCACTTTGCAAATGGTAAATATACGTGTTGCTAAAAGATATCTTATTCAGCTATCCATTATCAGAGTCGAAGCCAAAAAATTGGTAAATCACATGTAATACAAATTCAAGTCGTCAAAAATCAACCGCAACAACTTATAATATATACATTGGAGGAGCATGCAGGGAAGAGGTTATGAGTTTGAAACTTACAAAATATATGTAAACCCGTTTCATACCAATCACCATCTTCATCCTTCCATGCAGCTATCTGGAGGAACACAAACTTCACAACGTTAGTAGATGCTATCAAATAAGAAACGTAAAGGAACGAACAAGAACCCTATAACCCAAGAGCCAGAGAACACAAAAACTATGTAATAAAATATACAATCATAAAAAGAAATTCCAGTAAAATACTCTATATTGCTTCACATAAAGCCTAGAGTTTGAAAGGGTTTGTGCGGTGTGTAGCGAACAACAGAAGACATAAGAACAATGAAAAGACTGGGTAGTAAAAGGCTAACACAACAAACAAGAGACAGATACATGTACAAAGTTTTTGTACCTAAGAGCTGTAACACTCTAAACATTAGTTATATCTCATAGTCTCACAAGCTCCTTGGCTGCAGACTCGGAAACTAACAAGTGTAATCAGAATGGTAAACGACTACGTAAAACGAGTGAGACCAATCGAAAGTACCTTTCCACCAAGAACATCTCTTGCTTCAAGCAACAGAGGTTTATGGCCTGCATCAGCCAGGTACTTTGCAGTTGACAATCCAGCCAATCCTGCAATTATTTGAGATGTAAAGAGCTTCATCGCATGAAAATGCATAACATATTGAAATTAACTTGATCAGAACCCGAACGGAGCAGGAAGCAATTAAATTTTGACACATACCAGCACCAGCAATTACAACTTTTAAAGGCTTTGCTGGACGAGGAGCACTACGGAAAGATGCAGATAAACTTGCAGCTTCCAAGAAATTCACAGTGTCCTCTAGCTCTGGCCTTGGAATATCCACACAAACTACCTAGGCACAGGAAAAAACTTATTCTTCTATCATAAAAACATTAACAATTAGATAAAAAAAAAATCGAGGATTTAAGTAAGAAACCAGACGGGCACCTGCAAAGGACCAGCACTCCTCCTCCTTGTTCTTGTCTTAATTGTTTGTGAAGAAGTCGGAATTCTGAAGCTATGTCCCATTAATTCACAACCTCCAGATGAAATTGACTCCAAAAACCCACTTTGATAAGGCAAATTCGCCGCAGAAACATTCCCAAACACAACCATTTTTTTTTCACAACCTTGATTTCACAACTCCTTCAAGGGAATCTGAAAGTCATAAAAGAAGAGAATATACAAAAACCCAAAAAGACGAAAATGAGTATCTGAGAGTTGTAGGGGAAAAGCGATAGCAGCAATTACGACAAAAGTTTGTGTCTGACCACACTCAATTTGACAAGAAGAAGAACAAAAAAGCGTACTTGATTTTAAAGGGTAACAGTTTCCCAGTATCTCACAAAGCGAGCGACTCTGAAGAAGCAGGAGACACAGGAAGAAGAAGCAAAAGAAGAAGAGAGCAGGCCTAGTGGAAGTAGCCGATAACAAAATGGAGGCCTTGAGTGCCCATATTGTCTTGGTTGGTTTTCAGACCACGCTTTTTGGTGACGAAAAAGAGATTAGATTACCATATAAATTAATTAAAAATTAGGTGAGGACTATAAAAAAACCGATTACAATTTTTTTTATAATGGTGAAAAGTTTATAACTTTATGTAAACTTCTTTTTTTTTTTTGTATCACAATAAAATATTATACTTAGTACAAATCCGCTATGGTGAATTTTCAACATCTAACCAGAGAGGCACTGATGTGCTCACATAAAAGAAAACACGATTCTGTGTGCGAGCACTTCTAGCAAGGAAGTTTGCTTATCGATTTCTGGTTCTCGGCTCAAAAACAATATTGACATCATGGGCGAAACCCACCCAGATCCTCGAGTTCGAGCAGCTCCATTACAAATGTGGGCCATTCTTTTGGATTAGTAATCATTTGTATTAATTCCTTGGAATCAGTAGCAAAATAGTTACAATACTTATTGTGGCTATTTAAACATTTGAATGCCCAAATCAGGCTGAAGAGCTCCATGTGGAGAGGAGAAATGCCTCGACGAGTCCCTTGAAGACCTAGGAGGTCTATGGAGCCATCTTGAAGTTGTATAATCCAACCCACCCCGTTTGTGAGACTATCTCCTTTCCAAAATCCATCTATTTTACATATGAAAACCGGTGGATCAATAATTACATGGCCAATATCTTCCATTGGAGGATCAACAGGATATGTAACTTGGTTAGCTGAAAACCATGCTTTACTTTCTCGAAGAGCGAGATCAAGTGTTTCCGATGGAAGTCGGTCCTGTCCATTGTACAACTTGTCATTGCGGACTTTCCAAATGTACCAGACAATCCAAGGGAAAACTCTAATGGACTCTATTATGCTCTCCCGATTGAGAATTCTGGATAATAGGTAATCCACATTCTCGAACAGATTTTGTGACGGAAACACCTTTGTCGCTGAGGGAATCGATGAAAGGGCCCAACACTGAAGAGCTTGTGGACATAGGAATATATTATGGTTAATCGTTTCTTCCGCCTCTCCACATCTAGGGCAACTAGGATCATTTCCTAGATGTCTTATGGCTAGGCGTTCGTTCACCGTCACCGCACCTAATAGCATTTGCTATAGGAAATGACACATCTTCTTTGGTGCTTTAAGCTTCCATATTTTCTCGTTAAGGGGGTTTAGCAAAGGTTGTTGGCAGAAGAAAGTTGTTTCTTCGTCTAGTTCCGGCGCTAATGTGTAACCCGATCTTACAGAGTATGCTCCCGTTTTTGAGAGATTCCAGCAGTATCCATCTTCTTTAGGCGTGTGACTAATGTGGATACTGAGTATCAACGGTATATCTCGAGGGTCTATGATATCCCGAATGAGATGAATATCCCATGTTTTGTGTCTGGGTTAATGAGGTCTGAGACTAGTAAGTGAGGGTCATTCATTCCTGGAACACTTTTCGGTGGCCAAGCTAATGTGTCAGGTAACCACGGATCATCCCAAACTAAGGTTTGGGTTCCCGTACCAATAGTACGACGTGCACCCTTCAGAACTAGGTTTTTGGCCGCACACATACTTCTCCAGCCATATGAAGGCCTAGAGGCTTTGGGAGCTTTGAAAGGGTGCGAGTTCTTAAAGTATCTGCCTTTTAGAACTCTGGCCACTAGAGAATTTGAGTGTTGGTCAAGGCGCCACAATTGTTTTGCCAGTAGGGCGCGATTAAACTTTTCAAAAGATCGAAATCCTAAACCTCCATCTACTTTTGGCAAGCAGAGTTTGTTCCATGCGATCCAGTGCATTCCTTTGGAACTAGAGGCTGAGTTTCACCAAAAATTTGAAATTGCACTGGTTAGCTTTTTACATAGCTCTTTTGGAAATAGGTAGCATGACACTGCAAATGTCGGGATAGCTAAACCTACAGACTTGATCATAATTTCATTCCCGGCTCTTGAGAGAAGTTTTGCCGTCCATCCGTTAATTCTTTGATGAAGACGGTCCCGAATATAAGCAAAGACTTGGGTCTTTGATCCTTGGAGCTGCTCTGGGAGACCCAGGTATTTTCCTGAACCTCCCTCTGTCATGATGCTCAAAATGTTTTTAAAAGTTCCCTACTTTGAGGAGAGACTTTTTTCCTAAAAGTGATGGCTGACTTTTCAAAATTTATTCTTTGGCCAGATGCATTGCCATAGATTCTGAGGATATCTAGGAATGAGTTGCATTCTTTAGGGTCAGCTTTACAGAAGAAAAGGCTATCGTCTGCAAATAGCAGGTGAGAGATCGCAGGACTTGCCTGAGAAACTTTCAAGCCAGAGATATGCCCTGCTAACTCTGCCGCCTGAATATTAGCAATTAGAACTTTCGTACATAGAATGAATAGGTATGGCGATAAAGGGTCTCCTTGTCGTATTCCTCTAGATGGAATAATATGCCGCGTAGGACTTCCATTTACGAGTATACTATAGGAGACTGACCGCACACACCTCATTATCCATGATACCCATTTATTATGAAATCCCATTTTAGTCAACAGAGCTTCCAAGAAGTTCCATTCTACTCTGTCATATGCTTTACTCATGTCCGTCTTAATGGCTAAAAACTCGTTCTTGCTTCTTAGATGAGTGTTCAGAGCGTGGAAAGCTTCTTGAGCTAACAAGATATTGTCTGAGATTAATCTCCCTGCAACAAATGCAGATTGTGTCTCCGATACAATTTTTGGGAGGATAGCTTTTAGCCTTTGGCAGAGTACCTTGGAAATAATTTTGTAGTTGACATTGCATAGGCTAATGGGGCGAAAGTTGGCCATATCTCTAGGACGTTCTGTTTTTGGTACAAGGCAGAGATTTGTCTCGTTTAATTTGGCCTCAAAGATCCCTAAGACAAAGAATTCTTGTACCATCTTGATTACATGAGGTTCAGTAGTCGACCAATACTTTTGGTAAAACAAAGCTGTCATACCATCAGGACCTGGAGTTTTCCTAGGATGTATTGAGAATAAAGCATTTTTTATCTCAAGGGGGGTGAATTCCTTACACAATCTCTCATTCATCTCAGGGGAGATGCGATTTGGTAGATTGTTAAGAGAGACTTCAATATCTGAAGTCGATGAAGATTGGAACATCTTGCAGAAGTAGTCTACCGCAATGGATTTGATTTTTTGCTCAATTTGTGTCCAAACACCTCCAGAATCATTGAGTCCAATGATGCGATTTTATGCTCTTCTTTGCTTAGTTGAGGCATGGAAGAATTTTGTGTTCCTATCTCCATCTTTCAACCAGAGATTCCGGCTTTTTTGTTGCCAAAAAATATCTTCTTCCTTATAAGCTTTTATAAGTTGGTTTTGGATTAATGTGACATCCTCTGTTGATAAATTCTCATCGGATTGATCTTTGTCTAATTTAGACTGAAGGTCTTCTAAGGTTTTAGCAGAGTTTTGTTGATCTTCTCTACGCCAGCGTGATATAGAGGATCAACACTTAGTAATTCGTTCATGGAGAGATACGTTTCTTCCCTCTTCATTTGACATCCATCCCTCTCGAATGATCTCTTCAAAGCCTGGTTTAGAGATCCATCGTTTATCAAAAAGAAAGTTCTTTTTTCCTTTAGTTTTGCATGAAGAGATGTATGTGAGGACCGGACGGTGATCTGATCCCATGAATTTCAGATACTTCGAAGAAGATCTCGAGAATAAATTGAACTAATCCTCATTTCCCATCGCTCGATCCAGTCGACAACGAATGAGATGTTTTTTCCTTCGTCCCACCCATGATAGGCAATCTCCTGTGAAAGGAAGATCAATCATGCCACAATTTTGTTGCATGAGACGAAAGTCAAGGAAAGAGTTTTCACTACGGATACGGCCACCCGATTTTTCATAGTTTCCATTAATCTCGTTAAATCACCAGTCATCAACCATGTATCATATCGAGAAGTGCTAATACGAGATAAAAACTTTATTGTCACCAATCGTAGCTGATACATCGATGACTCTATTATTGGAAAATAAAACTTGAACATTAAACTCAGATAACGCAAACAAAGCAAGACCGCCACTATGGCCAATAGGATCAACAGTAAAAAGAAAATCATAACCAAGATGATACTGCAGGTCTTGGAGGAAGACACGTTCATTCTTGGTCTCCATAAGAAACATAATACCTGAAAAAGTCTTTTGACGGATTTCCCGCAGGTGCCGAATTGCCAAGTAACTACCAGCTCCTTGGCAATTCCAGCTTAGGATCATTATGGCTTAGCAGGTGGTTTCTCCTTAACCACCAGCTCTTTGGGTTCCTCCAAATTTTTCCCCTGAGAGGGGTCCGGCTTCGAGGACGACGGATTTTCAATACACTGAGAGATGATCAAATCTGCATTCACTATTTTTTTAGAGGGTTCTGCGAGAGAAGGTGCGCTCCATTTCTTGGACAGCAGCCCCATCGTGGGACTCCTTGTGATTTTCTTCTTGACTTGGAGGGTCACATTTGAGCGTGGACCAAGACGGCTTTTAATGGATCTGCCTCTTCTTCCACCACGTTCATCAAGAGATTCTGCAATAATTGGAATTTTTAATGCCATCATCTCTTTCATGGGGGAGATTACCTCTTCTAGATCACAGGAGTTTGAGTCCATCACTTGGCTGCATGTGCTCACGGGAGGCTGGAGAGCTCGACCTTTATCTTCGTTCCTTTGGGAGCGCTTGATCGGACTCGGTGATGGGGATCTCTGGTAACGAACTTTTCCAGGGTCTGAGGCAGATTTACCCTTTCCAAGATTTGGATCACGTTACCATGAAGCAGGTTTGAAGGGCTTGTTTTTTCCATCTATGAAGGTCTCTTTATGATCTGAACCTTTGGATGGTGCACCCACGGCTTTTGGCTTATCCTCATCTGCGATCAAAATCTCAGATCCACTACAGCCAGAGAGTTTGTTGTTCTGAGATTGACCAGAGTTTGTTGATTTTCCTCCAAAGGATCTTTCAACCCAGCTTTTGGTAGATTCCCGACTTTGTTTACCTTGCGTCTTTTCTTGATTTCTACGTGGTCGGTCCTCCTTTTCAGCAAAGAGTTCACGACAAACAGAGGGCTTTTGTTTTCCTTGAGCCATATCAGTTTTCCATGTTTCATGTATGGGCCTTCTTCTCCTCTCAAGATAGCTTGTTGCCTCTGGTTCGTGTCCTTGTTCCCGTGTTTTGTCTTGAACGCACACTTTTCTTCTTCCAAGTCGGGGCAATGACAACAGTCGTGAGAAAGTCTCTGACATATGAAGCAGAATTTTTGAAGCTTTTCATATCTGAATGTAACAATCACCTCGTCCCCTGTGTAGAAAATTACACGCCTTTCAAATTGCAGTGGGATTTCACATTCCACTGATACACGAACTCTGGCGGAGGTGGTCTCCCATTCAATCAAATCTCCAAGTTTTTCACTGATACCTTTGACAGTCTCCTCCTTTTGGTAGTGGGGAGGAATGCCATCGATACGTATCCAAAACAGCATTGTCGACAGGAAGTCCGCTCTTACACTGGGAGCCCATCGCTCAAGTGGAAACATCCACTGATCGAAGAAGAAAGGCCTCTTCTCCAGTACTGATTTGAGCTCCTCTTCTGATTGGAATCGGAAATGGAATCTGCCTCTTCCCAAATCTACTCCTTGGACTTGTCCTTCCAGATTCCATGCTTAAGGCATCAGAGCAATCAGTGCCCTCACACGGTGAGCTTCATTTCGCTGTTGAGAACACGACCCACCAGAGTGAGCTCGTAGGATGCCAACAGGTCTGAGTTGTCAAAGGCTAGGATCACAATTGGGTCGAGTTGCAGAGAGGATTTTCCTTTGGCTGAGATAAGGTCAGATTGTCTCGACATGGTGAGATTGGTGCTGATATTTGGAACAGATTTTTGCAGGATGATAACAGGAGATTGATTTGGTGATATCGGTGAGGAGAGAAGAAGATTAGTGGCCAATTTATAGCTACAGGGTATGGAGGCTCCTTCCCAGCTTCAATTTCCTTCATAAATGCCTCTCAAATCTCATGATTTCTGATTATGATTGTGGAGAGATGATCACGTACTGAGTATAATTTTTGGATTACCTCTGCCGTGATTTTTTCTCCTCCTAATTGAATTATTGGATGTAATGGTCGCAGATCTGATTTCAGAAGGAGATAAATCTGCTCCAGAATTGTATATCTGACGTTGAAAGGGGTTTCCTTTTCCAAACATTTCCCATATTTGAAAGCCATTTGGCTTTTATTCCTCCGTGAGAAACCCAAATCTTCAAAGATACCATCAATATTAAGGGAATTGATGAGAGAAAGGTTGGGCTGGATTAGATCATCTTTGAACCAGCTAAAAATCCTCTTTTGTGTCTTTGAAGGAGGCGGAGAATCTGGGTTTAGGTGTTGAAAAGTGCTCGAAGATTCCGAGGTGTGAGTGAAAGGACGCACGTTACGGCGGAGTGTTTGAAAAGTTCTTGAAATGAAATGTGGCATCCGTTATCGAAGGCTCCCTAGAGAGAACATCGAATACACAGTCTCACCCTGACTTCAGAAATCGGGTTTTGAACATTATAACTTTATGTAAACATTTAAAATTTAAAGAGTATTCGTTATTATTGTGATCTGTATCGTTAATAGACTCATAAATTTTGATAGTTGAATAATGTACTTTTGAAAAAATTCATCACTTTGTCAATCGTGATCATTATCGTTATGTGCATCAATATTTGCTGTGTAAATACTGCAGATTTTTAAGTTACAGTTTGTTTCAGTGTGTATTGTTCAAACATCATTATGGTTTTGTACTCACTTTCCTTTATGGTTTAATAAAAATATCAATTCTCGACAATCAGGACAACCATTTATGAAAAAAAAAAAGAATATCAATTCTAAAGCATAAATAAACTAAAATGTCATTAAAATAAACCATCTAATTAGTAAAATATTAAACCAAAACAAATAAAATATACTATTGTTTCCTTACATTCTGGAAGAAGACCTTGTATACAACGTTTAAAGTATTGGTTTGTGACTTATCCATATTATCCGTTATCAGAATCTTTAAACCAGCTATCGAAGTAACACGTAACATAGCCACATAAAATTGTCTATGGGAAAATATGAGTTGTGGTAAATACAATCCAACCTTTTGCAAAGTCTAACATTGGCTCTTATTAATAGTCATTGCATAGGTGATGGCTACATGGAATTGTCTACGCCTCATTCTAAAAAGAAATATTGTCTCGGTGGGGAAAACAAACATTTATGAGATCATGACTTTTTGACAATTATACTCACAAGTTATGCACAAGACGCGCATATAAAGGGTTAAAAACATACAACATAATTTAATGTTATAAACTGGTCTACAAAAAAATTAAAACAACTATTTAAAACATACATGATAAATAAAACAAATTCAAAAAATAAACACTATCCAAAATTAAAGACCTAAATGATTACCAAATAAGTGTATGAAATTCACAAAACCAATGGAATTAAGAAAAAAGTGAGTGAGAGTTATTCGTCTCCACATAATCGCTTTTCATCATTTTCTTTTTTTCTTCTTATTTATCTTTTCGTTTTTCTTCTTTATCGTATTTTTCTTATCTTTCTTCATAGTCTTCCACCTTTATCTCTTCTTATCTCCTACGTATTCTTAGTTTCCTTTTATTTTCTTTTATTTCTTCTTCATTTTATATGTTTTTCTTAATTTTTAATTCTTTTGGTTTTTTTTATCACGTCTTCTTCTTCTTCGTGTTTTCCACATCTTATCATAATCTTCTTCTTCTTCTACTTCTTCTTTGATAACACCGTATTTTGACCACTTTTATGGATTGTTTTGAAATATTTTTTCTATGTTTTTAATTGCTTTTAAGTACTTTTATTACGTTTTTCTAGTATTTGTAGTTCCAAGACTCTTTTCAGGAAACTTAGGGAAAAGCTTAACAAAATGGATAGAAGACCAGATTTCAGCTCACAGTCAAACCGTCAGAAGTTCACCCCCGATTGAAGGCCTTCTCACCGTCTGATCCAGCTCAAATTTGGAGATCTTAAAGATGGAAGTACCAGCTTTCCTGCACACTTTACAGCTTAGCAATCCAACGTTTCAATCAAAAGATACGCGAAGAGCAAGATGTCCCGTAAACCAGCCGGCAAGCGTTTCCACCCACGGCCAACAGGCTATTCCCCGCGGTCACAACCACCGTGACCGCGGCCAGCCACCCATTCCCCGCGGTCACAACCATTCCGACCGCGGCCAGCTAACTCTGACTCCGAAGGCCCATTTCTGAAGCCCATATCATTTTCTCAGCCTTGATTCCAGAACCCTAGACCCTAGACATGTCTTGAGAACTATAAATACATGTTTTAGGAACCCTAATTCGTATCATCTCATATGCTCTTATTGTTTTAGAATACTTTTTAAGTTTTAGGTTTTAGGGAGAGAGAGATTTGTCTCTTGAACCCTTGTTCTTTCTTTTTCAATTTCGGTTTCTATTCTACTTTTTAATACTATGTTTTTGATTTCGTTCATCATGTCTGAGTAGTTTTATTGTTGGTATTAAGGGATTTTCGATGGGGATATATATGTTCGGTGAGGATTCCATTGGCTATTGAGCCGAATCTTAGAACTTTTTCTTCTGAATTCGTTTCTACTGCATGAGAGTAGCGTCATGAACTACAATCTGATCCAGATGCTTGGTGACACGAAAGTGTTCATCCGGTGTCAGATCTAGTTTGGGAGAGCAAAACAAACATAGGAGTGGAAACCTGCCTATGGGCGATTTGTGAATGCTGACGAGTCTTAAACATAATGCATCTCTTCTTTTCCAGGGCCAGAGTGGAAACCTACTGGTCAGGGTTGAGAGAGATAGTTGTCTATGATCACGACAATGGCGTATTCATACGTTCGTGACTCCAGTTCGAAAAGTTTAAGCTAAGATCTTATCAAATTTACTCTCTAGCAATGTTTTGAATCGTTCGTACCCCTGAGAAAACTTCACTGAACCCCAACGCCTCTTTTCTTATAGATTTACACCGATTTTCATTCAAGCTTTAATCTAGTTTCTTTACTCTTTCAATCGATTTTCACTTAGCAATTAGGTCTAGCCTTTTTTCTCGTTTTTACCCTTTTTCGTTAAGTTTAGTTATTAGGTCATTTTAATTCCCGTAGTTTCTCTTTAAAATTAGTTTTACGTTTTAAACACACCACCAAAACCCTCACAAAACTCGCCTGGTTCTAAACTTCCTTACTTTATATTTCTTTCGAAAGCTTTTGCAGGAAAGATTCTCCTTCCCTGTGGATTTGATCCCTAAGTACTACAATCGATCAGCTGTGCACTTGCGGCTATTGATTTCATTTAGGGTAAAACTTGACACCCTCACGACACACCGCATCATTCTTCTTCTTCTTCTTTATCGCCTTTGTGTTCTTTGTTCTCTGTGACTTTATATTCTTTTTGTTTCCCTATCATTCTCTATCTCTCCCTCCCTTTGTTTCAGTATTTCTCTCTCACTCTCTCCCTTCCTCCCTCGTCCTAAGTTGAATATCATACGATTTAGACAACTACATTTAAAGTAAAACGTGTTTCGAATATAGAAAAATAAGAACACATAACAGATGAACTAACATAGATTTAATGTTATGTACTTGAAATGTTTAACTCTCTCTTTCCCATTTCTCTTACTCTCTCTCTCTCTCTCTATTCTCTCACTCACTGTTTCTCTTTCTCCATCAACATGTCCCTGAAAGCATTAACTCAATTTCTCTATCTCTTTCTCCAAATTCATCATCCTCTTCCCATTCTTATTTTCAACATTTTCGTCTTGTCATAACTTTTGTCATTATGATTTCCTTTTCTTTTTTTAGTCTTCTTCTTCGTCTTTTTGCTTCTTTATCATCGACTCAAATTTTCTTATTCTTTATGTTGTTTTTCTCTTCTTCATCGTCTTCAACTTCTATTTCAATTCCCTCTTCAGATTTGTCTCCTTTTTCTTGCTCTTCTATTTTGTTCTACTCTTCTTTTTACTCTTTATCTTTTGGTTTAGTTTTTCTTTGTATTCTCCTTATTCTTTTTTTCCTTTGGTTTTTATTCGTTTTCTTCTTCATTCTCTAATTTAAAAGCCTTTGTTTCTTTTTCTGACTCAGATTCTTCATCTTCTTCTACCTCATATTTTGCTTCTTCTTCTTCATCGTCTTTGACTTCTATTTTTTTTCCTTCTTCATATCTTCATCATCGTCTTTGACTTCTTCTTTATCATCCCTGTATTCTCTAAGTTCTTCTTCTTCTTCTTCTTTGATTTTATTGCCTTCTTTATTCTTTACTTCTCATTCCTCTTTGGTCTTCGTCAAACTTATTTTCTTCTGGTTTTTCTTCATCTTTTTTTTCATCTTCACCTACTTTATTTTTCCATTTCTTCTTCTTTTACTTTGTTTCTTCATCTTTCATTTTTTTCCTCTGGTTTTATCTTCAACTCCAACTTCCTTTCTTCTTTACTATTTCCTGTTCTCATCTTCTTCTTATTCTCAATGGTTTTATTCAAATTTTTATTCGTTTTTTTCTTTAGTTCTTATCATCAACCACATCTTCTTCTTTATATTTTGATTTATCTTTTTTTCTCCTCTTCTTCTACTTCTTCTTTTTCCATTTTTTCTTCTACTTTGTCTTCTATATTTTCATCATCTTCGTACCCTCCGACTTCATCGCTCGTCTTCATCTTTTTATTAGATTTTATAATAAATACTAATTTTCAGAGCATAGTTAAACAATCCCTAAATATATATTGTTTACTTTGATCATAACATATGCATATATTATATAATAAATAATCATTTTCAGAGCTTAGGTACAATCACAATCATATCTAATAAAACCGTAGACATATCAGAAATCATAAACACCACAAAAAAACCAATAAATAAATATATTACATCTTTGAAAAAATAAACTATCGTAAAAATGGAAAAAAAAAGAATTTTGACTAAAAACCACACACACACAAATATATGTGTATATATATATATGATAGTGTAATAATTAAACAACAAAATATATAACCAACACGCACCAAATATTAATCTAACCAACCGAAAAAAATATAAAACCAAATTCAAAGACCCAAACAAAAGATTACCAACTGAACCACTAAGGACACAAATCCTTAGCTATTGGATATCATCTATATATAAGCGTGAGCACCAAGACTAACAACTTCCAATAAAAATACCTAACAATGTCCAACAAAAGTCTCAAATAGTAAACCTCTCTCGAAACCAGGCAGAACAGAATGAAAAAAGATCTAAAAACTAGTTAAAATAATATAACTAAACAAAAGAAAATCAATGACAATGCAAAAAATGGACGAAACTTATACTAAAAGACATTGAATGGATTTCCATAGACGAAAGAAATTCATCATAGCACCTGCACGTAACAAAGCAGTGAACCTCATTCGAAGAAAGCAGCGGGAACCCCATTGACTTGCCTTATAGAAAGCTTAGACATACTCGTTATCATCATGAATTAAACCTTAAACATAACATGCATCTTTAAAAGTAAGGTGGAAAACACCATTTATAGACTGCAAACAACGTGGAATAAAACCCTTAAGTAGTAAGCTTCACCAGTATTAGGGTTACAGTTGGATATAATACTCCGTGTGAAGATGCCGCAGAGACGGGAATGCCATGATATTTTTAAAAATCTCAAAGCCAACGTGTCAGAAATTCAGAATACATATATGATATGGTTTATGGATACTTCTGATTACACTTCAACCAACCGGTAAATTTATCGTTGTAAACACCAGCAGAAGAATTTTCATCTTGTGGAAAAACGATTTGAGATGGAGGCAGATTATACGGAAAAATCTGAGAATCATGAAGGGGACGATTGCTAGTCGCTACATAAAATTCATAAAAGTTTTGAAGCAAATAACTATTAGGCAATGGATTTACAATAGAAAACTTTCTAGAATCTGAAAAAAAAAATTTAAAGGACGAACGAAAATAAAAATATAAATTTGTATTTACCTGACGATTCCATTGTAAGGCGAGAGATAAATTACAGAACCAGCAAAGTATCAATTACACAAAAAATAGAACGTTACGTTGTCATTAGGAATAGACATAAATTATAGTAGAGATTGTTTTTTTTTAAAGAGCTCGACGATTTTTTAAAAAAAATACTATGATTGTTTTTTTTTTAAGAGGTGGACGTTTTTTTTAAAAAAATATTACGATATCTTTTTTTTTTTAAAAGATCCATAATCGAGAAAAAAGCCATGTCACATATATTTACATGTAAGGTTAATGGTCGACTTATCAGAATTAAGTAAAACGCCACATAGTTTTTTTTAATATTGACACATAAGCGAATCGTTGTGCAGACGACACATAGGATTTCTGACTTCGCAAATAATAGTATAGATAAATAATACATGTTTGGGTTTTGTTAAGAATAATGATCATTAGCTAAAAATTGTTTAAAAGTAGCTTGTAACTGTTTGTTCTGCCTCACACGTGGGGTATATTTATATTTCTTCTCAAATGGATAGATTCAGGGCAACAATATATGAGTTAGCACACTCTAGTAATAAAGCAGGAGTACATGGTAACTCAAAAATATTGGTTCTCCTACTCTGTTAATAGCAAATTTTGAAAAATGTTGGTGTTAATGAATCCTAGAAAAAGACCTATAATCTTTTTCGATTTTTCCAAGAAGTGGTCGAAGAATGTGCAATGAGTGCAAATACGAAAAAATATTTTACTTTAGACATTGAATTACAAGCATTCATATGAGTCATACATCTCTCAGATCAAAAGATAGTTTTCACATGAGTCATACATTGGATGAACATTAATCAAAAGATGAAAGGACTGTACCACAAAAACATATAGTAGAACACACAAATATTGCAAAACTCTTTTGCTTTTATTAGAAATCACTTAGACAATCTTTACAGATCTGTCTAATCAGTTTTACACGACCTTACACTGCAATCCGTCACTGAGCAATTCCTAATCTACCCAATCTAACAAAACAACAGTTGTGATTCTACTAACAAGACTCTCACCAAAAACCCGAATCTTTTTGTTAGTCTCTCGTGAACTGTCTTGCTCTTTTTTCATAAAACAGCTAACCCTACTCTGGGTTCACCTTCAGGAATATATATGCCACATCTCGATAGAAGTATGTGTATATATCATTTCCTTGTTGTTATGATCTTCAAATCTTCTTACAGTCATTTCCAAAAGATCTTCACACCAGCTTTGAATCTTCAGTGCCACGTCACTTTACTCCCTTTGCTCCCACGTGCCTTTTCATATGAAATTCCCACGCTTGCATTTCTATGTGTGACACACATCTGATGAATTGATCTCTTAACTCTTACATTCTCCCCCTTTTTTTATCTGAATATGACTCTCCAAGCTCCCTGTGTACACACGCAGCAAACATACACGAACCACAAGACATAGATAGGCACAATAACACAAGTTCAAAAACAAAACACCATGCAATAACCCTTGCATCCAAATTCAAACATCCAGGTCTGAAGCAAAATAGATAATAGTCTTAAAGAAAAGAGATAAGACTTAAGTAAAAAAAGATGACACATGCATTGTTTTTCTTAATAGAAACTTGTCCTAAGATCTAGCTGGCAGCCCAGTCATTTTTGTCCTCCGATACACCATCGTACTCCCCCCTCAGCATCTGCCTCCCCATCTGCACCTCCAACTTTGGCATCAATCTCTCCATGAGACACAGTTAGTGGAGCTCGCATGGCGTATTCTCTTCCTGCTTAAGTGAATATTCATATAAAAACAACAAAAGAGCACACTCGGAAGAGAAAATAGAAGGCATGTACTTACCTTTGACAGGCAGCTGAATGCAGCACAGCCAAGTGGCAGTTGGTCCAAGTTAGCTTCTAGTGATGGTGCAGTAACATGTTCATCATCTCCTGACCCCTTTCCAGCCTTCGGATCCAGAGTAATCTTCATCGGAAACCCTTGAAGCTCACGATCGCCACGATGACCATTGGAAACGGAGTAGTTGAAATATGAGATTTGGAAACATCAACTTCCGATCTACCATCTCAGGAGTACGAGCCGCAACTACAATCTGATCAAACACTAAATTTCCAATGTTGAAGCGATTGCCCTGAATTATGTAGGCGATAAGACGAATCCGGTCTTTCACCATAGTGGTGTTATTCTGGCATCCAGTTGCAGCAGCACAATTTGTACAAAACACCATGTGTGTGATAGTAAGGTTTTGAGATCGGAAATCTTACTAGCGGTGTTTACGGCCACCCAAGACCACCCGCACCGCGGTGTTAATGTTGAGCTTTTCCCACTCGGCATGAGGAAGAGAGTCATCGTTTAGAAACATCTTATTGATGATCTCAGGGGTGAACTCAAACATGCAACCATGAATGTAGATGAGATCCATGTCATCGTGATACTCCAGGTCTGGGACATTCGCATAGAACTCCTGAACGACTGTAGGACGATAGGGCTCAACATCGGTCATAGTGTACACCAGACCCGCAATGTCAAGAAATTTGCAAGCATCGACTAACTTCAGATCATCCAGGGACAAATACTTCTGATCATGGAAATGGTTGTTGTTGATGAGAAGGTATACTATCTATGTTACTTTAAAGCATTTCTACTAATCAATATATTTTACCACTGTCATCATTTTATTTTTCAGTTTCCTACAAATCTACATGGAACTTTAAAGCATTAATACTCTTTTTTATATATACACAGAATAAAACCATGCATGTAACTTTGAAGAAGGATTTCATCAAGAAAAATGAAAAATTTGTTAGAGGAAGGTGCATTTAGAATTATCACAAATTTTCAGGTTGCTCATAATGGTGGTAAGTTCAGGACCAGCCCTCACGTTTACAACATCCTTTTCGCATCAACAACTTCTGTCAAACTGGCAGAAGAAATGGATCCAAGAATCCTAGGTTTCAAGTTCTTCAAGTTTAGTGATATTCACGATGGCAAAATGAATCCAGATTTCTTGATAGGAAAGTCTTTCTTTCAATTACTAATTTATATATTGGATATATAGATTGTGTTGGTTATTTCAAAGTATTTAAATGATTTGGATAACCTCAGATGCTATTGGACAAATTGTGAGCATTGGGGAGGTGGAGATCTTGAATGTTGGAAAGAGACAGACAAAGAGGCTTACTATGGAGATATGTGATACAGAGTTAGCCTTTACATTATTCCTCTATCACCACAGCTCTAACACCTTACTTAATGAAAACATTATCCTGTTTTTTTTCTCAATTTATTTATGCATTATATGTAGAAATGTTCAACTTAATTGTGTTCTTTGGAAACAATTTGCTGAAAATCTTGAAAGTGTGGCTCAACATGCTAATGATGTTGTGATCGTTGCTGTTTTATGTTTTGAGAAGTTAAAACTTTATCGAGGTGTTTGGAGTGTTGGCAATTGCTACAACTGTTCGATGGTCATTACTGATCCAATGTTCTCATAGAGTTTGCCTTTTAAAGAGAGGTGAACCTACTTACTCACATATTTTTTATTTATTTCTTATAGTTTTTATTCTTATAGGTATATAGGGTCTGATTGGAAAAAGCTGTGGCTGTAGGTTTTAATTTTGAACTGTTGCTGTAAAAACTTTGGCTGTTAAATTATAACTTTAACTTTGAAAAAAAAAGCCACATTTTGAGGCTTTTAAAAAAAAAGTGTCGATTAACAAAGAAAAAATGAGAGAGAAAGCTGTGAGATTTTTTAGGATGGAAGTTATGGCTTTTAAGACTTTAAAATCATTAAAGTCTGATTGGTTAAAACTTGGCTTTAAAAACTTTATTTTTATTTCAAAGCCCTAAAAGCATTTAAAGTTAATTTGCCAATCAGACCCATAATCTAAACTATACATCTTGCCAAAAGATGATTTTAACTCTGTCCTATATCCATCCAAATCAGTTGACTATTGTCAACTCAGTATCAGTGAGGGACGATTTTTTCTTGCATAGTCCTCGAAGGACTATTAGCGAGATTATTGCTGCGTCTGAGGTAATTATATTTTCTGTCATTTTAATTAATCTAACTTATATTTTATTCTAATATCATTATGCACTTTTAAAGGTTGTCAAATGTGTTACAATGGCTATTATTATGTCAATAGACAATAAGTTTGGATGGTATTACATGTCATGCGAAGCCTGTGCTAAAAAAGTTCTCCTTCATTATATGGATTACTTAAAATAATTATATCCTGGAAATACTTTTAAAAAACAGTTGTGGCAATGCAAAAAATGCAATGAGGATGTTGATAATGTTGTGTCATCGTAAGCCTTTATTGTTTTTGTGATATAGTAATGTTTTCATATCTAATAAATTTTAACTTATCCCATTTTCAAATGATGATAGGTTCATGTTGCCATTCTGTGTCATGGACAATACAGGTGAAACGAAATTCCTCTTATTTGATCAAGAGGCAAAGGATGATGTCAACCAAACTGCTGCTCAGCCAATCCTGATCTTATTTTTCTTAACTATCTTTTATTTCAAGTCAGTAATCAAAGGAATAATGTCATCCTACTTTGTTGAATGTTAAAACTTAAGTTTTATTTTTGGATTTCGTTTAAGTTAAACTATTTTCTGTTACCTTTTTTTATTATAAATATTTTAAATATATTTTATGTTATCATAATTGTTGCATGGTTTACACAATTTTATAAATTATGCTAACTAAATGAACCTCATAAACCTAAGACAATGTTTGCATTGTCATTTTACGGTATCACCTAATTTGATATTTATTTTAATTTGAATACTTTCGAAGTAACTTCAACTATGAAATAATAAGATAGTTAATAATGAATTTTTTTTAATTATTATGTTATCTAATTAATAGAAATATTTGATTAGATACTAAAAATTTTAATGTTGGTTAGTTATTCTTACTTGGTCTTTACTTAAACAGAGATGTTTATGCTGTGCTATATCTCCAAGCTTTTGCCTCCTTATATTTCAGCATTGGGAAAATAGAATGATTAGTTTTCTGAAAAAATTGGGATATGATAGTAATATTAATAGAAACATTTTTGTTTAAAGAAAACCATTCCTTAAATTCCTCATCGTTAATATTTGATTACATATTGTATAATCATCTTTCTTTATTTATTTGAGATAACACATATATTGAGTATATTCTTTAATGTTTTATTTTCCTAAACATTTACCTATATGATTTTCCTAAATTTTTCATATTCCTTATTGCAAGGTTATAAAAATATACGATAATATTTAATTCTATAATCTGTTAAATATATCTTAACTATCACAAACAAACTTTGGAAATCTTTTTAAAAACTATCCAGAATCGTTATTTATGCCATATAAGATACAACTAACAGTAATTCAAATAATTTTGGAACGTCGCATCCTTAAAATTACTAACTTACTCCTATATAAACCTATTTCACAAACCAATTTATTCATCCTTAATCGAAAACACAAACACAATGCGTGACTACCAAATGGTTCATGAGTTATACTCTTGGGAGGATGGTTGGACAATTAAGGTCAAGATTTTAAAGAGATGGGGGGCCTTTGACGCTGAAGGACTTTTCATGATGAATTTAATATTGGTTTATGAGAATGTAAGTTTGATACTCAACTCTATCAATGTTTCATACTATTACTACTTCATATCATTTTACTAATAATGTTTTATGTCAATTACCCTTACAGGGTGCCGAATTTCTACCTACGTTGGTAACCTCAACATATCCTATTTTGAATATGTTTCGCAAGAAGGAAATTGGGTGCAGTTATCAAACTTCAAACTAATTCCTTCTAAATGGGAAGAACGGACTACAAGACATGTTAAGCAAATCATTTTGGATGGTGAAAATAAGGTCAATTCCATCCGACCTTTGACTGGAGATCCTTTCCTTCGTTTTGTTGATTTCAGCCATGTTTACAATAAGTCTTACAGCCACTTTTACCCAGTTGGTAAGTATTAACGTTTATTTTGATTAATTATGTATTTCACTATTTTAGGGTACTAAATTATACTATTGTATGATTAATTGTGTAATATTGATTAGTTTTGGTAGTACAATATTTTTGATAACAGATTTGATTGGTGTTCTGGATCATGTCGTCGATATGGTAACAATTGTTTATCCTGATGACAAAAGTGTTCCAACTCTGAGATTCTGAATTAAAGACCTAGAATAAGTTATATAATGGTTTCATGTTTTAATATCATTATTTGACATTAAATGTAATCAGAATACCTATAATGTGTAGGAATTGTACTCTTAACTGTGTTGCACATCATGATTTGGCTTAAGAGATTGAAGGAAAATGCAAAGGTCCTGTAGGGAAGAGTCTATTTGCTATTTGTGTCTTAACAGATTAGTTGGTTAAGAAAAACATTGATGCATTTATATGATTTTTATATTTCTAAGACAACCTTATTCATTGTCAAAACTTGATTCACTTATCTTATCTCTATATTATTATTTGAGTAGACATTTACATAAATGAACTTTTCTTTGTAAGATATTACAAAATATTTTACATAAATAAATATTTATTTATAAAATATTACATAAATAAACTTTTACTTATAAAATATTACATAAATAAACTTTATAAATATAGAAAGCTCAATTAAATATTCCTCCGTAAGAGAGAGTTAAATATAGAGCTTACAGATTTGTTTTGAATATATATGGGTATAAATCAAAACTGTATTTAGTTTCTTTATCTATTAAAATATTAAAATACATTCTATTATTTTAAATAATAATCAGTCCATATATATGAAAAATATATCTATACTTTTGAAATATTTTTAATTTGTATTTCATAATTTATGAATATCATTTTTAAAAATCAATTCAATTATTTTATATAAAAAAAACTGAAATATGTTTTCAAAATTTCAATTGTAGATAGGTTTGTCCACTTTGACAATCCCATATATAATTACAATTAACACATATTATAGAATTCATTAACTAAAAATGATAGTCTGATTTCTAATAATATATATATATATATATATAAACATCATATCACTTTCACATATAAAAACTACTAATAATTAAACCGCCTAATAAAACTAGCTCAAAGTTATTTTTGATAGATATATATACAAGTAAATATCGGTTGTGTAATATTCATATATGTATTGTTATCTAATTATCATCAATTTTATTTATTTATATTTTTTGTTAAAGGTTTTTTTACCACCAATTTTAGTTTAACCAAAAATAATTAAAATTAAATATAAAGACAATTTAAAAATCATTATCCCGCACAATGTGCGAGTTAATTCTTAGTTTATATATTAGATGAAATGACAATCAAAAATTACGAGGAGGGATCGATTTCACGTTTTGCTATTGCTCCGCCATTGGATGAAGTTAAAAGCTTTGGGATCAAGTAATAATTTTTTTCAAAAATCCGTAGTTTCAGATAATGATTTTTTTTGTATACGGACTAACTATATTTTGGTTATCCTTTTCAGGCTTGCAAAGAAGATATCTGAAGGATACGAGATTGTTCAAGTTCCCAAGGAAGAAAAGCTTAAGACTTCTTTTATGCTATGTTTGAATTTATATTCAAGATTTATTTTATTAGGTGTACTCCTAAGTTTGTTTTAATTAAGACTTTGTTTCTCCTACTATGATATTTAATTTGATTTCAATAAAGTGTATTATTTGGAAAATATATATTTTCTTTATTTGTTAGTCATCTGTTTTGCCACTGATAAATAGTAGAATCTTAATTTCTACATGTATTAACAATCCTTAACGATTACATGAAACAAACATAAATAAGTTTTATTCAATTATATGATACAGTTTATATATTGTTGTACTTCTACATAAATCGTACTATCATACTTTGTATATAAATAAATGAATCACTTATATTTATAACATCTCACATATATGTATTGATTAATGAATATTTAGTTACTAAACTTGAAACTATCTATATAGATTTCCAGATCCTGAAAAATATTCATGCGATTTCTTCGGTTTTCATTAAATAAATTTATTTAAATGTATTATTATAAACCTATAGCCTCATATATATATATATATATATATTGGATATTGCAGTTGTCTCAAAACCTAGATACCACATCATACCCTTTCACCATGGAACTCTATCACCGAGTTTCCAATTTGCATTCATGGAGATCGGACTGGAAAATCAAAACATTGGTTTTAAAAAAATGGAAAACTCTTGGTCCACAAGGAATAGAAGGTTTGGAATTTATTCTGGTGGATGAAGATAAGTTATTGTTATTAACTTCTTATCGATATTATTATTCATAAACATCTCAATATATGTAAACTCAATTTTTTAGGGATGTAAAATTCAAGCTTCAATGACTAATCCTGTGTTGACTATGATCAAGCTTTACAAGAAGAATAGTGGAATATTCTAAATGATTTTTTCGTAAATGATTCATTTTGGTTTCAGAAAATAACTCCTCATAAATGGAGAATTTTCCTACTTCAGAGCACTACTGTCAAAAGGCTATTTGACATCCGCACAGATAATCAGTTTATTTTTTTCTCAGAGTTTGAGAATATTTTGGATGGGACTATTGATCATAAGTATCCTATTGATATTTTTCTTATACAATTCTCAATGATTTTCAATTTAAAATCTTTCAAATATGTTTTTGATACTTAATGTGATATTAGATTTACTTGGTGCTGTTGTCCACGTTGGACGAATTACAAGGATTAAGGATTACAGACTAAATACTGATTTTCGTAAATACTATAGTCGACTACGATTTACTTTGAGAAATCACAAGTAAGTATTTTTAATCGTAACCCATTTCATTGCATGTTATTAAGATATGTTGATACTTTGTTCATATATTGTAGGAATGTCGAAATTAGTTGTGTTGCTTATAGTAACTTGGCTGATGATTTCCAATCACAATGGTGGACTGTGTGTGGTTCTAACATAATCAGATTGGCGTATAGTCTACAATAATGGTTTGTTTCTAACTAATTTATTCATATTTATTGATGCTAACAGTTCATATTATGGTTAGATCCATGACGTTTTATAATCTTTTTTTTAGGGACATTGACTGTTTCAGATGCAAGAATGATTTCAAAGTTTCTTTTTGATCCCCTAATTGTCGAAGTCGACAATTTCAAAGAGAGGTAATTACTAAATAAAACTTTGATCTTTTTCTAAATACCATTAATAACATATCTATATCTATATATATATATATATATATATATATATATGTACTTCAAAACCAATAAGATGGATAACAATGACATTGAGATAGATGACTAAACTCATATATCATATTCATCTGATAGTTATAAGTGGAGGTTCAACTATCCATGTCATTTAGCTATTAAGGTGACCAAATGAAGTATTTCAAGTTTTTCATTTTACGAATGTCTTTCAAATTTAGTATTTATAAAGAAGAAATATTACTTTCATTGTCCTGTATTGATATTTTCTCATTACGGGATATATATATATATATATATACATATGAAACTATTCCTCTGCTGCTCTATACCTATATATTATGTATACAATATTGAAAATTAAATCACTATCCACTTTAATTATAATTAACCAAAACCATATTAATTTATTACATATTCAATTTATGCAATACAAATATAGCATGATATTCATAAACTAAGTAAAATCATACAAGCAAAAACAAATTTAAATTGTATATGATATGAACTTAATTTTTTCTTAAAAACAAATATCTCCGTGCATAGCACGGATCTAAATCTAGTTTATATATTTATATTAGATTTTGTTTATAATCATTATTAATTTATAATAATTTATATAAGAGTGAATTTGTTGTATATCAATGGTTAATCAAAAAATTAAGTTTATAGCATTGATAATTTGATAATTAGGTAACTAGCAAAGACAATATATTGTTTTATCCAATTATATCCTTCTTACTTTGTTTATTTACAAAATTGCTATCGATAACTTTTTTTTCCAAAAGATTATACTGAAAATACTGTTCATCCACTGACTGGTAACACTGTCCATAAAACGTCCGACGATACTATTCATTACCGGAAATCATCTTGTTAACATGCTAACAATAATTAACATGATAACAATTATTTTGTTAACGTCTAATATAAAATGTTAACGTGCTAATATTAACATAATGTTATATAATTAGTTAACATGATAACAATTATAATAACATATTATATAAATATTAATGTGTTAACACTAATATCTGGTATTTATAACGTATTAACAATAATATCCGATACTTGTTGTGTGTTGACATATATAAATCTGAATAGTATTTGTGCTAACTTAGTTATCATAACAAGATTTATACAAAATTATATCGAGAACTCATTTGCTAATTGCTAACAACGTTATCGATAACATATCATTACCATCTTACTGTCAGTGGTGACATCACCACCATCATTAACACCATCGTCGTTGCACTATAACCAACCTCCATCTCCATTTCTATCTTCACTTTCATCCATCTTCTTTCTTCTCTTCTTTCTTCTTTTTTTTTGGTTCTATTTTTCTCTTCTTCTTTGCATTTTTCTTTCATGGAAAATTGATGAAGAAAGATAAAAATAAAAATTGATTGGAAAGAGAAGGGCAAAATTAATTTTTGACAATGAACAATACACGATGAATAGTGGTGAGGAGAGAGAACTAATTTTCAATTTATTGATTACTAGTTTTTGCAATTTTTCTTTATATAAGAGTTTTGTTATAATTATATCTTATCGAATTGTGTTATATTTTTAATCTATTTAAATTCAGAATTATAAAAAATTATTAATTTATATTGTTTATTAATTTATTGAATATTAATTTATAGATAGAGTTTCTAATATAATGTGTTATTTATTTTTTTGACTAATATATATAGATAACACCATTTTTTCACACCAAAGTTACAAAGAAAAAAAAAATCTTCACCGCTTTTTTTGTTTTTTCTTCATTCCTCCCTCTGCATCACGCCGTCTTCTCTCTCTCAGAAAATCGCTCAGGTAAGCAAAAGCTTCTTATTGTTCTTCGCATTTCTTTCTTCTCTTCAAGTTCATACCAGTCTTCCTAAATGTTCGCATTCTCTTTTAGAGAGATTTGACATAGACTACGTCAAAATTTTATCGGAATCTATTCGTTGCGTTCGAATCGATCACTACGATGTAGAATCCCTAATTTCGGGAGCTTTCTATCTAGAATTGATGTTTCGTTATCGATTTTGTTGTTGATTTCTAGGTCACTTCTTCTTTTGTGGCCTGAGAGGATTTGAAAGCTTAACGATTGGATAACCATGGCGACGGCTTCAGGTACCGATTTCATTCACTTCTTTCTTCTAAGGTTCCAGTAGAAAACAGTCGATATGTTTCTTGAATGTATGTTACCGTGGGGGTTTTGCAGTTGCGTTTAAGTCTAGGGAAGATCACAGGAAGCAAATCGAATTAGAGGAAGCTCGTAAAGCTGGGCTTGCTCCAGCTGAGTTAGATGAGGATGGAAAGGAAATCAATCCTCACATTCCTCAGTATATGTCCTCTGCTCCGTGGTATCTCAACTCTGAAAAACCGGTAAGCTATGGTTTACTTGCTTCTTGGCATTGCTTTGCTTTGAACATGCTCGCTGAATTCTCTGGTAATTGCTCTTTTTTGTTTTACAGAGTTTGAAGCATCAAAGGAAATGGAAGAGTGATCCCAATTACACAAAGTCATGGTATGACAGAGGTGCAAAGATCTATCAAGCCGAAAAATACCGCAAGGGAGCATGTCAAAAGTATGTGTTTCAGTTTTTACTTCTGTTTCTCTCGATTTTGAAACATTGGCTATATTGATAAATGGAAAATTTGCTTTTTATAGTTTTGAGTTTTGTTTCAGTCTCTAACTTGGCATGTCTTGTTTTTGAAGTTGTGGTGCAATGACGCACAATGCTAAAGCGTGTATGGATAGACCTCGCAAGGTTGGAGCGAAATACACAAACAAGAACATTGCGCCTGATGAAAAAATTGAGAGTTTTGAACTTGACTATGATGGTAAAAGGGATCGATGGAATGGGTATGATCCTTCGACCTACCATCGTGTGATAGAGCTTTATGAAGCTAAAGAGGATGCAAGAAAGAAGTACCTGAAGGAGCAGCAGATTAAGAAACTAGAGGAGAAGAACAATAACCAAGAAGGTGATGATGCAACCAGTGATGGGGACGAAGACGATGACGACCTAAGGGTCGATGAAGCCAAGGTTGATGAGAGTAGGCAGATGGACTTTGCAAAGGTTGAGAAGCGTGTGCGAACAACTGGTGGTGGTAGCACAGGAACTGTAAGGTATATGGACTACAAAATGTCATATCTCTCATTACATATGTTTAATTGTTTGGATGCTTATATTTGATGCACTAATGGTGTAACCTTTTATATTGATTTTAGGAACCTGCGTATCAGAGAAGACACAGCAAAATACCTGCTGAACCTTGATGTCAATTCGGCTCATTATGACCCTAAAACTCGATCCATGCGTGAAGACCCGCTTCCAGATGCTGATCCGAATGATAAATTTTATTTGGTTAGTCGTGATTCATTATTATCATTACCTGTATCTTATATTTTGATAATTTAGATATAACCATTGTTTTGGTTATCATCATCCATTCAGGGAGATAATCAATATAGAAACAGCGGTCAAGCTCTAGAGTTCAAACAGCTGAACATCCACTCATGGGAAGCATTTGACAAGGGACAGGACATGCATATGCAAGCGGCTCCATCCCAAGCTGAGTTGCTCTACAAGAACTTCAAGGTTGCAAAGGACAAACTAAAGTCTCAGACAAAGGACACAATCATGGAGAAGTACGGGAATGCCTCTACAGAAGATGAAATTCCAATGGAGCTTTTGCTTGGACAAAGCGAAAGACAAGTGGAGTATGACCGAGCAGGGAGGATTATAAAGGGACAGGTATTGGTTTTTGTGGTTTGTGAGATAAGTTGTGCTTTTGCTTTGAGTCCATTTATTTCATTTTTAATACATGTTTGTTGTGTACAGGAGGTTATACTGCCAAAGAGCAAATACGAAGAAGACGTTCACGCAAACAATCACACTAGTGTTTGGGGCTCATGGTGGAAAGACCATCAATGGGGATATAAATGTTGCCAGCAGACCATTCGCAACAGTTACTGCACAGGGTCTGCTGGAATTGAAGCTGCAGAGGCTGCTCTTGATCTTATGAAGGCTAATATTGCTCGCAAAGAAGCCTCTCAAGGTTTGGTATTGCTGAATCTACCAATTTTTTTATATCTTCCTATTGAATTGATTGAAAACAAAAATGCTCATGACTAACAAAAAAAAATGAATTGGTATGCTTATGATCAGAGAGCCCAAAGAAGGTTGAAGAGAAGAGAATGGCCACATGGGGAACCGATGTTCCTGAAGATATGGAATTGAACGAGGAGGCACTTACTAATGCTCTTAAAAAGGTTAAAAGGGCACTCATATTTTCTCCTGTAAAGATGTGTTTTTATGTATCTGAGACGTTAATACATATGTGTGCAGGAGGATGAGCGTAAGAGGGAAGAAAAAGATGAGAGGAAACGCAAATACAATGTCAAATACAGCAACGATGTAATGATGATCTTTAGCTCACTCTAATAGCATCTACGAACCATAAATTAACGGATTTTTATTGATCAAAATTCTCACATTTCATTGCAGGTGACTCCGGAAGAGATGGAAGCTTACAGAATGAAGAGAGTTCACCACGAGGATCCAATGAAAGATTTCCTCTAAAAGATTTTTTGTTTTTGTATTTTCCGTTTTCCTGTTTGCCATGTTGACCTGAAGAATTTGTACTGCGTTTTATGTTGTAACGTTGTCTCAGAGTGTTAAAGTGAGTACTAGTCCTCCATTTTACTCGCAACACTTGTATAGTACTAGTAGTAATAAAGTGAGTCCTTTCCTTGTATATTTGTGCTTTGTGAAAGTTGGCTACAACTAGTAGTAGCTAATAAGTTATAACTAGGCTCGAAAAACCATGAACATAAATAATTGAACGGTTTTTTTAGAGTGAATTAGCTAGATGGAATTTGTGACAATGACCAGGAGGATCCTAAAACTATCTGTGGGAATGGTTATCAGTAAATATGGGAATAGTTATCAGTAAATACCATATTATTCTTATAAAATCGTTTTGTTATAGTTACCAGTAAATACCATATTATTCTTATAAAGTTTGTTAAATTCTGACAAGAGATATAATGATTTTTTAGGATAGTTGGGAAGATTATGTAGAGTTTGGGAAATATCTTTCAAATCTACTTTATATAAATCTCAGCCACACAATATATTCCAAATCTAACTTCTACAGACATTATAATAACGAGTTACATATTTTGTTATGAATTAACAATTATTATATCACATTTTTTTTTCTGTTACCCATCTATTACAATCACATTTGGCCTATCGTAATAGTGATATGTGGAACACCATCGATTGACTCGTTATGATTGATTTGGGAAAAGATAACTCCTCTTGCTCGAGCTCCTTTTGCAAGACTATCCGCCCGGACATTTAGATCCCTCGGAATATAAGATAAAAATGAACTATGTGAAGCTTTTTTGCAGGAGACGGAAGGTATCCAACTCTGCATTGAAAAACGGCCAATCAACTGGGAATTCAGTCATACGCACCAGATCTGAACAGTCGGTCTGAAAGTGAACAGAAAGTATCCTTCTTTCTCTCAAGCACGACATAGCCCAAAGGAGGCAATCCATCTCGGCATGAAGGACCGAGAGGCTTTTACGGCATCCTTGTAGTCCAATTAGTTCATTTCTTCCGCCATCCACAAAACTCCATCCGAGGCAGCTAACCTGCCCGTGATTGATCCAAGAGGCGTCAATCCGGCATATTGGGATTTGTGGTACCTCGGGTATCGCAGTCGTGTCCAGTGGGAGGGCTACTTCCTCAACTTGAGCGTCGTTGCTGTCCTCAGGTTGGTTCGCAACTCTCCAACTCTCTGCTTCCTTCCGGGGAAATTTCTTTCCCTTTGAAGATCTTCTCGTTCCTTGCTTTCCAAATAAATCATAGGATCCAAGGATAAACATCCTTTAAAGGATCCGTCATGCCTATCTCTTTTGTTTTCCAAAAGAGGAAGCTCATATTTGATAAATAGAGATACTCCGGAAGAAACCCGGAAGGGACGGGAAGTCCGATAACGCCCAGACTTGTAAGGCCGGGGGACACAAAAACAGAAGATGGTTTATAGTCTCCTCAGGATCCCCACATCGGGGACAACGTTTATCAGAGCCCATATGTCGGTAGGTAAGGTTTTGGCATGTCGCGACACACCCTGACAGAGATTGCCACATAAAGTGTTTCATCTTTTCAGGTGCACGGACTTTCCAGACATGCCGTTGAAGAGCCGTAATACTCGGTTCCCTCATCGCTCCAGCTTCCTGAATAAGCTTTGTTCTCCTAATAAGATCATAACCCGATTTAACCGAATACAATCCCGATTTGGAATGATTCCATGCGTAACCATCCAATGTACGAGTTCGGCTAGGTCTCAACCCAAGGATAAGAGAAACATCCTTGGGTTGGAAAAATTCTCTGAGAAGAGGAACATCCAAAGCTTCGTATCTTGTCGGATGAAGGAGTATACCAATATTCTAGGGTCTAGAAATCCAATCTGTTGGGCTGCTCTTGGAGGCCGGTCTCTAAGATCTAGAATCCACGGTTCGCTCCACACTCTCATATTCAGGCCCGAACCAATAGTTTTTCTCAAGCCCATCTTCAAGAACGGTTTTGCGGCCATTATACTCCGCCACACATAGGATGGTGAGTAGACGTTTTGGTCCTCAAGAGGATCAGATCTTCTGTAATATCTGCCTCTTAAAACCCGAGCCAAGAGAGAAGAAGGGTATTGGATAAGGCGCCATAGCTGTTTGGCTAGAAGGGCTAAGTTGAAGTCTTGTAGATCTCTAAATCCAAGGCCTCCCATATCTTGGGGAATACAGATTTTATCCCAGGCAATCCAGTTTATACCGCTGCTGTTTTGCTTTGAAATTCACCAAAAATTGACTATAGCACTTCGCAGTTTGTCAGTCAAGCCTTGCGGTAATAGAAAGCATGACATGACGTAGGTGGGAATAGCTTGTGCAACTGATTTAATTTGAATTTCTTTTCCTCCTTTGGAAAGAAGCCTCGCAGACCAATTGTTGACACAACTATTTAGTCGGTCATGAACATAAGAAAAAACTTTTTTCTTTGATCCGTAGATTTGTTCTGGAAGGCCCAGATACATACCCATACCGCCTTCTGAGGTTATTCCAATTGCATTCTTGATATCTCTCTTCAAATTCGGTGCTACTCTGTTTCCGAACATAATGGAGGATTTTCCGGTGTTTAATTGTTGACCAGAGGCTGCTCCATAAGTATCAATAATCTTGAGGACCTCTGTTCCCTGATGGATATCCGCTATCATCAGCGAATAGGAGATGTGAAACCGGTGGGCTTTCTTGAGCTACTTTTAGCCCAGAGATGCGATTTTCTTTCTCTGCTCCATAGAGTAGGGAGATGAGTGCCTCAGTACACAAGATGAAGAGGAATGGTGAGAGGGGGTCTCCTTGATGGTATGATCTTTCCCCTCGGTTCTCCATTTATAAGGACTTGGTATGATACCGAGAAAATACAGAACATCAATAGTCTGACCCATTATTCAGAGAATCCCATCTTGATCATGAGGGCTTCTATAAAGCTCCATTCGATACGATCATACGCTTTACTCATATCTGTCTTAATGGCCATGAAGTTTTCTCTACAGGTTGTATTGGTGCGGAGGGCATGGAAATTCTCTTGTGACAACAGAATATTATCAGTAATAAGTCGTCTAGCCATGAAGGCCGATTGAGTTTCCGAGATAAGGTTTGGTAATGTCTTTTTTAGTCTCTTACACATAAGCTTAGAGATGATCTTGTAGCTTACGTTGCATAGACTAATTGGCTGGAATTCTGTCATGGCTCTCGGTTTTTCTTTTTTGGGGATCAGACATATGTTTTTCTGATTAAGTCTAGGATCGAAGGATCCCGAAGTAAAAAAATCTTTCACCAATTTTACTATATCATGGCGGAAGTCCTGCCAGAATTTTTGGTAGAATTTACTTGTCATGTCATCTGGTCTGGGCGCTTTATCCGGGTTGATATCAAAGAGGGCTTCTTTGATCTCTGCCTCCGAGGGATCCATTAAGAGGAGCTGATTAGCAGAATCTGGAACTTTCTTGGCTATAAAATGAAGAGCATTTTCTGGTTCAGAAGGTCGTGATGATGTGAAAAGGTATGTGAAGTATCTCGAGGCCACTCGTTCTATGCCTTTCGCATTCTCCACCAAGTTTCCATTATCATCTTTCAGGGAGATGATGCGGTTTTGGCTTCTTCTTTGTTTGGTCAGAGCATGGAAAATTTTTGTATTTTTGTCCCCATATCTATGCCATTTCTCACGGCTCTTCTGTTTCCAGTAAGTTTCTTCCTCCCGTAAGGCTATACATAGTTTTCTCCTTATGTATTCGATCTCTTCTGTAGTTGTATTCTCGTCGTCTTGTGCCAAATCTAGTTGGTTTTTTAAGTCTTCTATCATTTTTTCTGAGTTCGTTGGAAGGGATCTTTTCCAGATACATATACTCTTGCGGAAATTTACTACTTTTTGATGGAAATCCCTACGTGGGATTCCATTAAAAGAGCCCTATCCTGATGTCACTGCCTCTTTGAAGCCTGGTTTTCCTAGCCAACGCTTATCAAACTTAAATGATTTCTTCCTCTTCCGATTGTCAGTTTTGATCATAGCTAAGACAGGACGATGGTCTGAGCCCCATAATTTAAGGTACTCCACAATGGTGTGGGAAAATTTGGATTGCCACTCTTCATTTCCAACGGCTCTATCAAGCCTACACTTGACTTTACCCGAGCGTCTTCTTCCGACCCACGAGAAAGAATTCCCTTTATATGGCAGGTCTAGCATCCCACAGTTTTCTAACATAGTCCGAAAGGGGATGAAGGAGTATACAGGTCTTCTGCGACCCCCTCGTTTCTCGTGATTTCCGGTTATATCATTGAAATCGCCGATCATAAACCAGGCCCCTTTCGGGATAGGCTCATCCTTGTGAGACGCTCCCAAACATAATCTCAATTTTTTACAACCGGATCACCATAGACGAAAGTCAAAAAGATCTTATGTCCGTCTAGAGAAGTTTCAATATCAATTAAATGTTCATCTGAATAAGTAATAAAAACTAAAGGTTCATCCATATAAAAAAGGGCTAGACCGCTGCTAAGACCTCTCGGTTCAACGGTACAGACATGATCATAGCCAAAATACATTTGCATATCTTGCATAAATATCCGATTGTTTTTTGTTTCTGATAGAAATAAAAAGCAAGGAAAAAAACATTTATGGAGCTCTTCGAGATGATCTTTCGTCAGGTCGGCTCCCGCGCCCTGACAGTTCCATCCAATCACATTCATTTGGGCCTGTTTGCTGGTTTCTGGGTCCCATCCAAACCAGAAGAAGTTGGGCCATTAGAAGTTTGGCCCTGAATTCTTTTCCTTTTTTGCTTTTTCATGCTTCTCTCCTTTCGGGCTTGGGCCTGGATGTGAAGCTTTTCCAGATACCTTAAACTTAGGTGATGTGCGGCCCAACTGGAAGCTTCGTTTCTTCAGCGACACACCGATTGGAGCCGGCGATTTCGGAATTTTGGTTTTCTTCCCGGTGTTCCGCCCAAGTTTTCCGGCCATCTCAGATTGGACTTGTTGATCATCCGACTTCGGCGGGCTTCTCCACCAAGATGATCTCTGCCTCGTTGAGTTTTCCTCAGTCGGATTCACCGTATCAGCACCCATTGGAGCCTGTTCTTCTTGCCCTGAGTCAACACCGAGCAGATCATCATCTTTTAGCAATTCGTCGAGTTGTCCTTCGTCAAACAAATCATCATCATCCATCCATTCGTCCTCTTCAGCGATTCCTTCGACTGTTTCAGAAGGCATCACACCCTCGGGATCAGCCAGAATTTCTTCCTCCATAAGCACCTCTTCCGCAATTTTAAGATTTCGTTGTAGATCAGGGTCGGCTACCTCAAAAGCCACAGATGGGTTCTCCGCTACAGACATGAGAATTTGGTCTTCATCCATTGGGTCAGCTGCTTCATCTTCTTCTTCTTCGAGAGTCTGTTCGTACCAACTCTTGGTAGATAGAGGTTGAGGAGGGATGGAGCTTACAATGTTGTTCTGGTTTTGGTTCAGCGAGAGATGGTGGTGACGTCGCTTGTGGTATTAGGTGCAAAAGAGAGAGAGATTTCTTTGCAGAACTAACTGCATAGGAGGATTCTCCAGCCTCAGAGCCTATTCCTCTATTCAGACTTGCAGCTTTGCTGAGGAGATTGAGCCGGAATGGTCTGCTGCGAATGAGTTCCGGAGAGGAGGTATTCTGCTTGGCTTTACCCTTTTCATGGAGAGTAGGAGGGTCAGAGAAGGTTCTTTGCGAATCAAAGGATTTAGTAGGATTAGGGGGTTTTTTTGCACAGGCTTATCACCCCGAGAGTCTTTTGAGGTTACAGGGTCCTTTTCCTTATGTTTTCCCTCCTTCTTTTTACTCGCCAAAAAGGAATCCTCATAATGCCGCTTTCTGTAAACGTTCTCAGACTGAATGGGGGGGATCTCTGTGTCGAAAGTTCTGCTCCTCCTCTGAAGCGGCCCGGTGTTCATATCTTCTAGCTTCAGATCGGTAATCTCTGGATGGTTCAATATGATTCCACATGCTGTCACTTCTTCTATCTTCTCCTCTTCTTTCGTCAGGAGCACGAGACTCTCTCTGAGTTCTCTGCACGTCTGCTCTATCTTTGTTAGAGGAGGGAGGAGGTAAACGAGGCTCTTCAGACGGGTAGGAGATGTTAGAATATTTAGAGACTAAGCGGAATAAAGAGATTTGAGAGAGTGTGCAAAAGAGATGAGAGAAAGAGTTCCCAAAGTAGTGTGTTTATTCATTCTCGTCTTTGATACATATATAGAGGAGACAGAATAGAAACTAGGTTTTGGCTAAGCTACAATACAAAAGAAAGTGGTTAGAGACATAAGGAAACATGTGAGTCTTGAGCATGGATCCCGAGAGATAGTGACAGCTCAAACGGTCACAAGACCAAGTGTAAACGACGCGCCAAGGGGGGACCATTGTACGGACACCAACTCTCTTCTTCCTTAAACATCACACGTGATCCCTTGAGCCTTCTCTCCTTATTAAAGACTAACACCGATTCAAGCCCTAAAGCATAGAACCTTTCTTGACCAATACTCCCCCTCAAGCTTGGCCATCGAAGTTGTTTAGATTGCTAAGCTTGAAGACCCATGAGCATCACCTCATTAAAAACCTTAACAAGGAAAACCTCATGGGACAAAACCTTGTTAAGGGAAAAAGAGTGTGATGTCCATGGATCAAGGACTATGATCAAGGGCGACTAAGGTCCACAAGTCCTAGCTTGCTAAAGAGATTGTTGCAAACTTTAAGACTTGCGGCCTTAGTGAAAATATCAGCCAACTGGTCTTCACTTCTTGTGTAGCACGGTAACACCACACCTTCCTCAATCTTCTCACGGACCTTGTGGCAATCTATTTCAATAGACTTTGTTCTCTCATGAAACACCGAGTTTGTTGCAATGTGTATAGCAGCTTGGTTATCACAATGCATTGTAATCGGACCTTCTTGCTCAATGTCAAGGTCTTTAAGGAGCGCCTTAAGCCAGGTTAATTCACTTGTAAGCTTCCTCATTGCCCTATATTCAGCTTCTGTGGTTGAGCATGAGACCACCTTTTTCTTCTTAGTCTTCCAGGTTACAAGATTTCCACCAATGAAAGTACAATACCCACTTGTTGACTTTCTATCAACACGATCACCAGCCCAATCTGAGTCACAATATCCCACAATCTCTGTATTATTGTTCTTTCCCATCCAAATGCCTTGTCCTGGACTCCCTTTGAGGTATCTGAGAATTCTTTCCACCATACCCCAATGATACACTGTCGGAGCTTGCATATGTTGGCTTACTTGATTCACGGCGAAGCAGAGATCTGGCCTTGTGAGAGTGAGATAGATCAATTTGCCAACAAGTCGTCGATACCTAAATACATCCTTGAAGGCTTCATCTGATTTCTCCCCCTTTCGATTGACTTTGTAGCCCTCTTCAAGCGGCGTTTTGGCTGGTTTAGCTCCAAGTTTTCCTGTCTCTTTGAGAAGATCAACTGTGTATTTCCTCTGAGACAGAAAGAGACCCTCAGGGGACCTACATACCTCAATGCCAAGGAAATACTTGAGCTCGCCGAGGTCTTTAATGTCGAATACCGAGTTAAGAAAGGCTTTTGTAGACTGAATTCCCTCCTTGTCATCTCCAGAAATGATAAGATCGTCTACATAAACAAGAACAACCACCAGACCTTGAGAACTTTGGAGGGTAAACAAAGAATGATCCGAGTGAGACTTCTTGAACCTCTTTTCCATCAGAGTGGTACTAAGCTTGTTATACCAGGCTCTTGGAGATTGTTTCAATCCATATATAGCTTTCCTCAATCTCAAAACGTTACCGGGTGCAACAATATCCTCTAAGCCTGGAGGAGGGGTCATATACACTTCTTCCTGAAGTTCCCCTTGAAGGAATGCATTTTTCACATCCATTTGCCACAGATCCCACGAGAGGTTAGTAGCGAGTGAGAGGACTACTCTTACAGTATGGAGCTTGGCAACCGGAGCAAACGTGTCTGTATAATCTTCTCCAAAGGTCTGAGTGAACCCTCTTGCAACCAACCGAGCCTTGTATCTCTCAATTTCACCGTTACTCTTATACTTGATAGTGAAAACCCACTTTGAGCTCACAGCACGCTTCCCTGGTGGTAACTCGGCTTCATCCCAAGTATGGTTGCGCTCCATAGCTCCTCTCTCGTCACCTATAGCTTCAATCCACTCCTTCTTGTCTTTAGCTTCTTCATAGCTTTGAGGAATTTCGTGTTCCTCAATTTTTCCCATGAACGCTTGATGATCAGAGGGCAACAAGGCAAGAGAACAAACAGCCTGAATTGGATGAGCTACAGCTTGACTATTGTAGTAGACTTTGGTGTTCTTGCTGAGCCTAGTACTTCTTCTTAATGGCTGAACAGGTTCCTCTACAATACAATTAGATGGATCCTTGATGAGCCTAGTACTTCTTCTTAATGGCTGAACAGGTTCCTCTACAACCGCCTCTCCTTGTTCTTGTGGGACTGATTCCTCTGCCTCCACTTCTAAGTCATCTGGAGTTGGCTCTTGACTCTGCTCCTCTTCTTGATTTACTTCTGAACTCAATGGTACCGGCTCAGCTTCTTCTTGAGTACTTGTAGGAACCGGCTTATGCACTTGCTTGGGCAGGACTGGGTTCCCAAGGTGATCCAGCAAGAACCGCAGACTGGTAGCGAGATCTGATGGAGAGCTTGACAGGTCTTTGAGACTCTCCCAATTCTTCTTGTCATAGTATCCCTGGTTCTCAAAAAATTTGACCTCCCTGGACACATAAGTGCGGCTATTAACAGGATCATAGCACTTGTACCCCTTCTGAGTTGTTGAATACCCAAGGAATATACACTTTATGCTTTTGGCCTCAAGTTTGTTTCTCTGTTCACCTGGAACAAACACAAAACAAACACACCCAAAAAACATGTAAGTGATCTAATGAGGGTCTAGTTTTGTTAAGTACCTCAAATGGTGATGAGTCTTGTAAGACTTTTGTTGGGGTCCGGTTAATGAGATAGCATGCGGCTAAGACAGCATCTCCCCAAAAACGTTTAGGCACATTTGTATGGAACATCATCGACCTGGCCACCTCCATTAAATGTCTATTCTTCCTCTCAGCAACTCCATTTTGTTGTGGAGTGTAAGGGCAACTGGTTTGGTGTAAGATGCCATGCTTTGCTAGATGTTCTTTGAATCTTTGACTTGTATACTCACCGCCATTATCTGATCTAAGAATCTTAATCTTGGCATTAAAATGATTAGTCACATAATTTTGAAAGTTTGTGAATGCTTCAAATACACGATCTTTAGAGGGAAGTAAAGTTATCCAGGTATATTTTGATTTTTCATCAATGAAGGTCACAAAGTATTTATTACTATCCCTAGACATGCAAGGTGAAGTCCACACATCAGAATGAACCAAGTCAAAGCAATGTTCATAAATAGTAGATGATTTAGGGAAAATAACTTGACAATGTTTACCAAGAATACAAGATTCACAACTTGTGTGATCAAAAGCAACATCAGGTAACATTAATTCAAGAGCACGCGAGTGAGGGTGACCTAATCTAGCATGCCAAATAGAGTTCAAACTTGCAGAAAAACATGAATTAAAAGAGAAAGCATTTGAGTCGCTTGGTGAAGAATCCTCGAGAACATATAGATCATCTTTGGTTCCCCCTTTTCCAAGTACCTTCCCATTCTTAATATCCTGAAAGTGAACATCATTAGGACCAAATATTGCATAACAGTCTAAGTCCTTGGTAGCTCTACTAACCGATAATAAGTTAGAAGTGAACTTAGGCACAAACAATGCTTTACTATCTTTATCAAATAACTTTAGGTTACCAGTTCTTTCTATGGGAATTCCATCACCATTAGCTATCACAACATTTCCTAAAGCCGGTTTTATGTTTTTTAACAGTTCAGGGTTACTAATCATATGATGAGATGCACCTGAATCTACAACTAAAGCGGTTTTAGGTTTATTAGAGAAGAAGGTGATACCAGACTGTTTTGCGGCTAAGGCTTTGATAAGAGCCTCAAGGTCGGTCTTTCTCACAAACTCAGTCGAGACATTCATGGCACCATCTCCACCTTGTGTCAATGCACCGGCTCCTTCTTGAGCAAAGCTAGCTCTTGCATCCTTGAACTTGCTCGGCTTCAGGTGGGGATGAAGAATCCAACATTTATCTTTGATGTGGCCCTTCTTCTTGCAATGGTCACAGATCCATGCTTCTTGTCATCGGGTTTAAAGACACCTTTGTTGGCCGAGATGAGCTCTTGCTTCTTGAAGAGACCAATAGAACCTTGCTCCTTTTGGATCCTTGCACAAACGTCTTCAAGGCTTGGGAGCTTATCCTCTCTCAAAATGTGCATGATGAGGTCGTTGAAGATGGGATTTAGCGTGAGAAGGAGTCCAAAGACTTTGTCTTGCTCTCGCCTTTCATTGAGAACTTTAGGATCCAAAGTGCTCGGCCTCAGCATCTCTAGCTCAGCCCACAAGGATCTGAACTTCCCAAAGTGAGCTTTGAACTCCATGTCTTCCTGGCTCAGGTCATTAATCGCCTTCTTGACTTCAAAGACTCTGCTCAGGTTTGTATCATTACCGAACACATTCTTGAGAGTTTTCCACAGAGATTTTGCTGTCTCACAGTAGGAGTAAGCTTCAAGAATCGTCGGCTCAAGGGAGTTTTGAATGATGCCAAGCACGGTCTGATCTTCTTGGAACCATTTTGCTTCCACAGCTTTGGCTTCTTCATCCTTCTTTCCGTCTTTGGTGGCGTCTTCTTCGGGAATCTGTTCTTCTAAGACGTGATTCCAAAGCCCTCGTCCACACAACGCCGTCTTTGTGGTTCTAGACCACAACAAGTAGTTTCCTCCTTTGAGGATAACAGGAATCACCACCGGTTTTGAGATCTCAGTGTTTGCATCGTTTGAACTCATTTGTTCTTGAGGAGTTTTGAGAAACAAGAGAATAAGAGATGAGCGAACTAGAGAATGAGAGATTTAGAGAATAAGGTTGGAAGAATAGAGAAAAGAAACTCAGGAAATCGGAACCAATCGCTCTGATACCATGTTAGAATATTTAGAGACTAAGCGGAATAAAGAGATTTGAGAGAGTGTGCAAAAGAGATGAGAGAAAGAGTTCCCAAAGTAGTGTGTTTATTCATTCTCGTCTTTGATACATATATAGAGGAGACAGAATAGAAACTAGGTTTTGGCTAAGCTACAATACAAAAGAAAGTGGTTAGAGACATAAGGAAACATGTGAGTCTTGAGCATGGATCCCGAGAGATAGTGACAGCTCCAACGGTCACAAGACCAAGTGTAAACGACGCGCCAAGGGGGGACCATTGTACGGACACCAACTCTCTTCTTCCTTAAACATCACACGTGATCCCTTGAGCCTTCTCTCCTTATTAAAGACTAACACCGATTCAAGCCCTAAAGCATAGAACCTTTCTTGACCAATAGGAGATAGGAGCTCTCTCACGGAGAGGAACCGAGATTTGCCCGGCTTGGCGACGAAGATGGAGGATATCCGTGTCTCTGGTTTGATCTTCTCGAGCGACTTGTTGCAGGTTTCTTTCAGCTTCCCTTTCTAACATCTTTTCTCTTCTTTGTTCTTCAGTCAGTAGAGGAAAAGTTTTCTCATCATGGGATATGTGTTTGCACGTAAGGCACCATCGATCCAATCTCTCATACTTCAAGTCCACCTTAACAACTTCACCAGTTTGCAGTCTGGCTCGGGCCTTGAACTTAAGAGGTTCATCGGCATTGATAGAAACTTGAACCCTGGCTGCTCTAGCATCAACCACCACCACCTCTCCAAGCGTTTTCCCAATGGTTCTGAAGTTCTCCTCCAGCCAGAAGTGAGTTGGGATGCCTGAAACTCTAATCCAAAAGGTCATATTGCTTGGAAAAGTTTCTCCTACATGAGGGATCCAGCGCTCAAGTGAGAAGGACCACTTGTTGAAGTGGCAAGGCCTTTTGTTCAGAACTTTTTGCAGATCTGCTTCAGAATCAAAGTCAAATTGAAACCTGGAGTTGCCCAGATCTATGCCATGAACTCTCCCTTCCACATCCCAAATGTTTTGTCTTGGCATAAAAGCAATAAGAGCTTCAGTGCTCCTGATTTCTTGGTTAAACATCCGACCCACAAGACTTCTGCTGAATCTGGCTAAGAGGTGAGAGTTGTCTACATGAGAGAGCTCAATAATCTCATCTTCATCCTCTTCCAGGTACGAGTTCTTGAGGATATCCTTCGACTTCTCCATTATTGTTAGACTGAGTTGATTTTTTATGATGGTGGTGATAAATAATATAACGACGAAAGCTTTGTAGATTAGGTGGCCCGTAAAACTGAAAAAAAACTCTTAGCGCGTAGCTAGAAGGATGGTAAGCTTCAAGAGGAATTTTTTTGCATCACCAGGATTGAGGAACAGGGATTTGGTTTTGAGATATGTTCTTGCGACTTATCTTTTGAGAAATGACTTTCAGTAGAAGGAAGAGTGTGGCACAGTACCAGAGAAGGCTCGGGTATAAGACATCTTCAAGCGACTCCAAAACGTAGCATTAGCTAGAGGATAAAGCGTGGTCTTGAAAGTCTTTGTCATTGACAGACAAGAGAGCAGAGAAGCGTAGACATGATTCTGACGTAGTCAAGCGGCGGAATACGGCGAGGACCAAAGGTTCAGAGAGAGGAGCTCTCTACTTCTGGTAAACGTTCAAGATTTGGAAAGAGAAAGGCCGAGATTCAAACATTTTCGGAAAGCCTCGAAACCCGTGTCTGAGAGCGTTTTTGTTCTCTTTCGTATTCCATTTGTTTGACTCCTTATTATTATATCACATATAAACATATAAATTTATATATAATATTATGATTTACATAGTAAGGTTAATGTTAGATTGATAACAATAATGAGCTATATAAATAATTAAAGATGTTATTGATATACTTAGCACGTTACATATATATAAATTAACATCAAACACTATAATTTACTAGGTAAAAAATATGTTAGATTGATAACAATAATGAGTTATCGATGATTAAAAATGATATTGATATATTTAGCACGTTACAGATAAATTAATGTCTAACATTATAATTAACTAAGTAAAAACATGTTATATTAATAACAATAATGAATTACATAGATTGTTAAATGTATTATTTTAGTAGTTAGTGCGCTACAAATACATTTAACATTCTGTTTAGGGGATTTTTGATCCTCTTGTGGGGGCAAGTATCCTGCAAAACCGAGAAACACATGAAGGCCCATAACACAATGGGGGGTGTGTTTTTCGAATGCTCTCCAACACTCAAGTAATAATTCAACCAAAAATACCACTAAGTAGCTAATCGAAAAGCTGAAAGAGATCGGAAAACTGAAGGAAGAAAATGGGATGAGTGTTCATGAGAAAGGTGGAATCAACTCCGACCTTTGGCGATGATGGGCTCTTTGTGGTAAAAAGAGAAGAAGAGAAGAGTTTGTTGGTGGAAAAGCTCCACGGCTTCGGGACCACCGGGAGAAGAAGTGAAAAGATGGTTGGAGTAGTGACCGGAAAGTATAAGGTGCCAGCATCTAAGACTTACAAGTATATAGAGAGATATTGTGAACCTTATGATAGCTAAAAATGTGTGTCCCCCTCCTCATTGGAATGGATAAATTATTTATAGAATTTTACCTGATCCGGATTAGTATACCGGGTTGATCCGCAGATGATGAATCGGGTGGGTTGGACCATGGCCCAACTTGACTGGGTTCGAATCTTGTGCTTGCATCATGCTTCTGATGGTCTCATCAACTTTTCTTGGTATATTCTGTCTGCCACGAGACCGTTCATCAGCGTGTCCCTTACGCCCTAAGTGTACGGATTAGTTTGGCGGTTCAGGCGCGGTATGGCTCTCGCTGAACCTCTGCTTTTCCCTCTGGCTCCTGCGAAAGGTCACTGTCGCCTGATACATGTAAGAACAATGGATTAAATACCAATCTCGTGGGTTTGTAAGGGTATGAGTAATCAAATCATTCTAAGGCATATTTCTATTTTCAAATGGCAGGAAATTTGAATAGTGTTTTCCGCTTATGGATTTATTCATATCTGGCCCGGATCCCTCAATACTAGGACCGGGTTACCGAAGTTGCTTAAATGAATGGCTCCGCTCTCTGGCCATGGGTACCTGTGTGAGCCACCCTTCCTTATATTCCGACCCTTTCGGATCATCGAGCTTAGATCTAAGACATAGAGAAGGTGATCTCTCCTTCTCCTGACCATTCAGCATGGCCTATGCTGTCAGATACGAGGAACCCGAGAACATGTGGCCTATCGTACTGGATTTCCCGAATCCGAATGGATTCGAAGTCTGGTGCTATATGTTTATGTGTCTTATGTAGAAGAGGATGAAGAATTTGATGATGGAGATAAGACATTACCTTCTTTTAAGTCAATTGTTGATGATGAAGATTGATATTTATTGCTGCTTGAGTTTAAGTTCATGATTTTTCTTATAAGATTTTTAGAAATCCTTGCATATGACTAAGTTTACTGTACTGTTTCGTTTTGTTCCGGTTTTTTTTTTTTTAAAAACTTAATAAATTATTACAATAGTTTTCTTGATTTTTTTTTTATTAGCTCGTTTTTTATTTATTTATTATTTGCTGGTTTTCTGAGAACATATGAATTTAGAAAACACTAAACATTTTAATGAAATTTAAATTTTCATAAAATAAATTAATTTTAAATAGAAATTTATATTATCTGTTGGGCTTAGTGGGACGGATTTAGATATAGTTTTGTTGTCTATAATCTTAGGATGCTGGCCCATTAAAGACCATAAAATATAAAAATTTGCAGCGGATCTGGTTCGTTGGACACTGACTGGCCCGTTGGATGCTGACTGGCCGTTTGACACCTTTATCCGAAACCGATGAATTGAACCCCCAGAAAGGAAATTACCCGAATCGATACTAAACTTCTTATACCAAAAAATCTGAAACCCTGATAGAATCGAACCCGAACCACCGGTATCTGATAGGTCAGGCCCATTAAGATACAATATCTGAATGGTCAGGCCTATTAATAAAGTCAAAAAATTAAAATTCCAGGAAGAAAAAGTAAAAGTGGAACAGACGAACTGTCGAATCGAACTTTACTCCCTGCAATTTCTTTTGACTTTTCCTCATCATTCTTTTCTTTGACTTGTCAGTCTTCTTTTTTTTTTTTTTTGATCAATCCCTCTTCTTCCTCCTCCTCCTCATCCTCTTGATCTCAATCCTGTGCTTCTTCTTCTTCATCATCATCATCCCTCTTCGCTCATCACCCAACAATGTCTAATTTCACTTATACTTCTGCTTTCAACTTATCTGAGTCTCCTTTTAATCCTGCCATTGGTTCTTCTTCTTCTTCGTCGTCTTCCTCTGCGTTCGTATCCCCCGATGATGATACCGACGACGCTTGCAGCATCTGTCTCGAGCCTTTCACTGTCCAGGACCCTTCCACTGTGAGATTATCTCTCCTCTCTCTCTCTTTCTCTCTCTTTCTCTTTTCAATTCTACATTTGACAGCTCTTGATGGGTTTTAGCGATCTCCTTCTCACTTTGCTTGAAATCTGGGATAACATGATTGTGACATGAGAAATTAATACGAGATCGTTCGATTGTGACAATTTATTCTTGAACCGTCGTTGAAAGGATCAAAAGAATGTTTATGCAAATTGACAATGATTGCTCAACTGATACTCTCGATTTTCTCATCTGACCCTTTTAAATCTAAGTTTCAATGTTGTTACCTTTGCCGATTATTGTTCCAGTATCTAATCTGCCGATGGATGCTTATGAATTATGATTTTTCATTTTTCAGGTTACCAGTTGCAAACATGAATATCACCTTCAGTGCATCGTTGAATGGTACTTATGTTTTGTGTCACATTCAATTGCTAAAACATCTTGTGGTCTGTTGTAGATTTGAGTCTTGTTCTTGATTGTCATATATCAGTGATTGATTCGTAATTGGGGATTTTACACAGGACACAGAGAAGCAAAGAGTGTCCTATTTGCTGGCAATTGTTTGTTTTGAAAGATCCTGCTAGGTAATCATCATCTAAACTCTTACTGATCTTGTCTGGCTAGAAAAGATTTTGATTCTGATGATTTAGGTCTTAATAGTATTGGTTACTTCTTTTCTTTGTAGCCAAGAGCTTTTGTCAGCTGTGGAGAAGGAAAGGCTGATGAAAACCAGGAACGTATCTTCATCCTCACCAAGGTCTATTCATCACTCCCATGAAGATTTTCACTCAGATGAGGTTAGAAAAGTATCCATTGTGATATTATATTCAAGAGTTTTTGCCATTGTAGTTGACTAGATAATGATTTACTTTTTTTAAGGAGGAATCACAGTTTAGCAGCTTTGATGAACAATTCTTGAGGCAGCTCACTGAAGCTGCTCATAGACGTTGTTTGCTTCGAAGGAGGGAGACTCAGATATCCTCAAGTCTTGTTTCTCCTAGTGATCTCACTACGGTTCATCCTACTGATATGGCCAATCTTGATCACAATTCTGCTGTTATTTCCAATGTTGAACATCGGAACACAAACCTTTGTCTGACTCCTGGATCAACAACTCCTGCCTCTGATCACACTTCTAATCCTGCAGATAGCAACAACGGATCCAGGTATTGGCATATTCAAAACCTAGTAAAAATAGAAGGAGATGCTCTTATATCTTCTAGTTTCACTTAGTTACTGATTTGGTGAATTCGAGACCATGTATGTTCTTTTTTTTTTTTTTTTTTTTTGGTCAAAAGACCATATATGTTCATTATGCAGCTTCTTCTTGGAGAATGCTCGAGCCTTTAATATGTTATAACTTACCTAAACGGCTAAACCTTTTGTAACGTATCCTTATTTTTTTCTCTTGTATCTGTAATCAGAATCTCCCCTGGCTTTTCTCCATCTCGTTCATCTCAAAGTCCAAATTCACCTGAAGCATCCTCTCTTCCGGAAGCCATTAAATCCAAATTAGCTGCTGCTTCCGCAAGGTAATGCCATTCTCAATCCAACTTCGTTTGTTCAGAAGTCAGTAATAAAAAACTGATTAGGGCATGCCTTCCAGGTACAAAGAGTCAATCTCGAAAAGTAAACAAGGTCTTAAGGAGAAGCTACTTGCACGCAATAACTCTGTGAAAGAACTGAGCAAAGGAGTTCACCGTGAGATGAACGCAGGAATAGCTGGGGTTGCACGGATGATCGAACGCTTGGATCTTGCTTCGAAACGTTTTGGAGGTTCTACTCATGTATCAACAACCTCCACTACTACTTCTGCTTCTGGATTCAACTTCTCATTCAAAGGGAAGCGTGTTGAAGCCAATTCCAAGTCTACCAACGATGGGGACAAAACCGAATCTCATTAACATAAGCTGCAGGTTTCAGACATGTCCACATATCCTATGTTGTGATGCTTATCTGTTTGTTTGCTATTGATGGGTTTTGCTAATGAGAATCGTTAAATTTCTATCTCAGGGAGAAGAATCATGCTAAGTAAAATCAAACGAAGGGATAAGACCTATAATGCAAGCGATGTACGTTTTCAAGTGAATCAACTTTACTCGTTGGTCTTCGCATCCTGCATTGTTCAGAGCTAATGGTCTCTCTCTCTGTGTTCTCGTTTTTGCTATTGGTACGTAGAAGACTAAAATAAGCAAAATCCTTCTCTGAGTAATCTTCTTCACTACTCAGATTTTCAAGGAGGCAAACTTTTTATTAATTAATTTTCAGAGGATAATGTTTTATGTTTTTCACTCTTAGACTGGAATTGGATTAGTCGGCTGTTAATCATTATTCCATTAAGATTCTATCTTAAGACAAGTCCATCAAAAAAAAAAAATTAATTGAAATCCAAATACTTATTTGCTTAGTACATAAAACACCTGAATACTGGCAGGAGTATGACCTCTTAGTTATTTATTTATTAACAACTCTTATATAACCTCAAGACATACAAAGTTGCAGACATCAAACTAGATTGAGCCAAAACAGAACATTGCAAAGACTGAGACATTGAAATTTGCAAACTAAGATTAGATTGTGAAGAGCCAAACCAAACAAACAAGGCAAAAGACAGAGAGAGAGGGAGAGAGAGATACAAAGTTGCCGTTGCAGTCATAAAAATTAGACAGAGAAACTATGACAGGAGAGCCTTCTCTATGCATTAAAGGATGTGGCTTCTTCAGCACGTCACGGACCAAGAACCTCTGTTCTAAGTGCTACAACGATTTCTTAAAAGATGAGTCTAACAGATACTTAGCTTCTTTGAGCATTGAAACGGAAACAGCGGCGGTGGTGAAGGAGACTGAAGAGGCGCCGACGGCGGAGGCTGAGGCGGTTGTGAAAGAGAAGAAGAAGAAGAGTTGTAGATGCAATGTGTGCAAGAAGAAGGTAGGGTTGCTAGGGTTTCAATGTAGATGCGGCCATGTGTTCTGCGGGTCCCACCGGTACCCGGAGGAGCATTCTTGTCCATCGGATTACAAATCTGCCGCCATTAACGACTTGATCATCGAAAACCCCATCATTAAGGGAGATAAACTGTATAAACTTTAAATTGTATAGAAACTATAGACTTTGCTTCTTTTTCTTTTCTTTTTTTTTTTTTTTTTGTCTATAGTTTTACAATTTTTTTTATGTTTTAAAATTGAAATATAGTTTTTTTTTTTTGGTAAAATATAAAGATTATATTACCAATTTTCGGTTTTTGACAGAAATCATATATATTATAAGCAAAGTAAAATTTTGAGTTAAAGCTCTCTCATTCAATTTCAAGATGGCTAATTACCCTTTACTCCTCCTTATATTTTTTAAAAATAAATTTAATAAAAATTATTAAAAATCGTAAATTAATTAAAAAAATGTTAAAAATCGTAAATTAAATAAAATTATTAAAAATAGTAAATTAATTAAAAATCGTAAATTAAATAAAAATATTAAAAATCGTGAATTAATAAAAAATTGTTAAAAATCGAAATTTAATCAAAAAACATTTAAATTTAATAAAAATTATCAAAAATTAAAATTTAATCAAAAAATATTTAAAATAGAAATTAACGAAAATTTAAAAATTGAAATTAAATAAAAAAAAACATTTAAAATCATATCATATATAATATATGCGAAGTAAATTTTTCGCTATAAGGTCTCTCATTCAATCTAGATAACTAATTCCCCTTTATTCGTTAATAAAATCTTTTTAAATATCCTTAATCAATTAATTTATTTTTGTAGTTTATATAACAATTTTGTTGCCACTTTTAGTTATTTTGATAATATTAAGATAATTTCAGTCGGATTCTCTGTTGAGCGAGATTATCTAGAAAAAAAATGTACATGTGATGTGAGAAATCCTAGCTTAAGTTGAGAGCTATATATAAATATATTACTTTTTAATATGTGTCTTAAGCTCAATTATAGTTTGGTTTCTACATTGGTCGGCTTTTCGTTGTATTGTTTACCGTCTTTATTTTTTATAAATCAATTTTCGATTTTTTCTATAGTCTTTTCCGTTTTTCAGTACCAATAGTAGTGTTCCTCGATTATATGTTGTTGTTTTGTGTTGTCAGTTATTCTTCTTTACTTAACGTTATTAAAACCATGTCAACATATCATAAATCATCTTCATTGTCTAATGAACAGGTTTTAAGTCTTTTTGTTTTTTTTGTTTTTTTTAAATATGGCTTTCTTAATTCTGTTTATTTTTGGAATAATGTAAGAGATGCCAAATACTCTAGCAGGACACAGAGGAAAAAACCGAAAAAGAAAACAGAAAAAGGGAAAAACGAAGTAGAAAAAGAAGAGAAAAAATATAAATTTTAACATATAGAAGAACATAGAGTTGACGAAAACGTAAAAAAATGAGGAAAAAATGAACCAAAAGTCCTAGACCATGAACGTTAAGATCAAGATGGGTAACACAAAATAGTGAAAAAGAAAAATGATAAGGAGGAACTCAAAGTTAAAGAAGAAAACTGAAAGAAAAAGAAGAACAAAAATGGTAGATGAAGAAAATAAAG
>NW_006256909.1:14203483-14463502 GCF_000478725.1 Eutrema salsugineum | reverse complement strand
GATGAAAAAGAAAATAAAAAGAAGAAAGTAAAGATGCGAAAAAGACAAACAAAAATTAGAAAAAAAAAAGTTTGGATAGGACAAAAATGACCAAGAAAAAGTAAAAAACAGAAGATAAAAACGGCTAATAAAACCAGAAGAAGAATAGTAGAAGATGTTGAAGAATAAGAATTTAGAGAATACAAAGACAATAAAATAAAACTAAGAAGAAGTAGTAGACAAATAAAACAAAAAAAATCAACAGAAAAAACGAAGAAAAAACCGAATGAAAAAAAATCAAGAAGTCAAAGAAGATGAATACAATACATAATAAGAAATAGTCAAAAACAATGAAAGATAAGAAGGAAAAAACAAAGAATAGAAAAGCTAAAAAATAAAGAAAAAGGAGAAGAATAAGAAAACAACGATAATATGAACAAAAAATAATACAGTGAACAAATAAGATAAAAAAAATAGTCGGATAAGTCGAAGACGATGAACAAAAAAAATTAAATGATAGAAGAAAAAAGATAATCAGAAAAAGAAGTCATAAAAGAAAACCAGTAGATAGTAGAGGAAGTGAAAGAAAAATATAATAAAATGGAAGAAAACTAGAAGATGAAGAAGACAAAGTAGAAAAAGGTAAATATGATGAAAAAAGGAAGACAAATCAGATGAATAAGAAGTAAAAAAAATATGAAGATAATAAAGAAGAACAATTTGAAAAGGAATAACGATAAAAAAGAACTCAAAAATATAAGGAAAAAACTAAAAAAGAGAAAATAAAAACCATGAGAGGAATAAAAAGATAGATAAGACAAAGATCTTTAAAATATGATGAAGAATTTGGAGAGAGGAAAAATAATTGGAAGAAGAGGAATAAGAATCTGTTGAAGGAGAAAAATAAAATAAAATAGAAGACAAAGTAGAAGAAGAAGAAGATAGGGAAGAGAAAAAATTGGATGAAAACCTTAAAAGTTGAGGAATTAGAGAAAGTAGAAGAATATGAAGATGAGGTAAAAGCCGAAAAATACCAGAAGAATAGGAAGTTGGTGATAACGAAGAAGACGATGGTAATGAAAAAGGAAAAAAAAAGAAAGAGAATAATAAAACATTGAAGAAGAAGAAGAAAGAGAATAAAACCTGGAAGAGAAGAAAATCAAAAGATGTATGAGAGGAAAAAGGAAAAGATGTGAATAAGAAGAAGAAAACGTGAAAAAGAAAAACCAGCAGAATAAAAAGTAAAAAAAGACATAGAAAATAAAGAAGAAAAAAAAAGACAAAAAAAGAAAGAAAAAATAAAATGATAAAAATAAAAAATTAAAAGATAAAAAGAGAAAAAGATGAATAATTCATATTAATTTAATTTTTTAGTTTGGTGGTTATTGATTTCATACATTTATTAGTATTGATTTTAAAGTTTTTAATGTTAGACAATGATTACTTTCATAGGTTAGCTTTATTTTAATTTTTGTATGTATCAAATTTTTGATCTAATTATTTTTGATTTATGACATAAAATTTTATTTTATGTTTCAATAAAACTTTTGGTCCGCGCAAGTCGCGGGCTAAACACCTAGTTACATGGAAAACAAAAAAAGCAGATTAAACAAAAACTACGAAACAACGACAAATAAGCAGCAACTCACAACAAAAGACTAAGAAAAATGGCTCGAGAGATTAAAGAAAATTAAACCGAACAATACCAAATGAGACCACAGCAATCACACGCCGAAACGCCTATCTAGGAGCATTTTGCCATAACTCTGAAAAACTAGAATTCTCATCTTAGTTGCCATGAGCATCGACCGGAGGCCAGCCCCTCAAACCTCATTCTATCGTTTTTTGTGATAACAGAACAAATCGTGCTTGTAAGTTGGGATTTTTACTCATTCTATCGTTTTTTTCTTACAAAACTCGTGAGTAACAGAATATGTCCATCAAAACTTGTTCATAATGTTTTGTCAATCAAAGTTTGTCCACTAAAACTTGTCAATCGAAGTTTGTCCACTAAACTTGTCAGTCAAAACATTAACAACTCAAATTGTGACCGATTTTATTCAAAATAGGTTAAAAATAGGTCAAAAATACATATTAAAACCACAAAAGGGTATTATAGTATAAATCTGCTGCCATTAACGACTTAATCATCTAAACCCCATCATCAAGGGTGATAAATTGTTTAGTCTTTAAATTGTATAGACTTTTGTCAACGTTTTGATCGATGTTTTCTTTTTGTCTATAATTTTACAATTTTTTTTTTTACTTAATAGAGTTACTATTACTCATTCTATCGATTTCTTATAAATTTTGTGGATCTACCACTTATAGAAAGTTAGGTATTTTTTGTACATTTCCATCAAAACTTGTTCATAATGTGTTTTGTCAATCAAAGTTTGTCCACTAAAACTTGTCCATCAAAACATAACAACTAAAATTTTGACCGATTCAAACGAAAGAATTAGCTTATTGAGGATAAAAAGGGCTGAAACTAAATCCACAATAGATTATAAATTCAAATTCTTTTTCTTTATATATATAAAAAAATACAAATTCATGCAAGGATAAAGTGATGTCTTCGTTGACATAGTATTTGTTGGGAAAATCTTTCTATCAATACCATAAAAGGGTTTGATAGTACAACTCGATGTTTTATACATGTCTTCTCCGAGTAAACATTTAATATCTCCGAGTAAACATCTAACATGAATGAGTGGTGTAGCATCAATTGCACTTATAAAATCTTTATTTTCTGTCTGAAGGCAAATTTTCTTTACAAACTTCACACCAATTTCGTTTACTTGGCTCATCTCCATAGCCATGTGTGAGAAATTGTTTGTCATGCTTATACCTTGCCATATATTGTATGGTAAAGTAACACAATCGAAACATATTATGAAATCGCATTAGATGCAATTTAGGACAACTTTGTTGGCAAAACCTGAAAATATTTATGTTCATGGCCTGGGTAATCATAGGGTTCTGAAATAACATCCTTTTGTGCTACACTCATAGATGAAACCAGAACCTTCACATTAACAAGCTTAACATTTTGAAGTAACTTTTGCCATCGTTTCGATTGATGACCTTGAGTGTAAGTGGATGTGCTGGGGATTCAGAGGAAGTCAGTTTCCTAAGCGCATGTATCATGGAGAATGAAGTCACATTCCTTACCGCAATGGTAAACCAATTTGCCTGAACATTGTTATTTGAATGAATTTCTTAATACTAGTTACACAATCCACATAGTGAACAAATTAGTTCATTGTATCAATATTTCCAAATCACGTCCAAAAACTTTTCTGTGTGCTAAGGATGCTAGACATCGACCAAAACGTACGTATGTAACCACTTTATGTGAACACTGGCTTTATTTTACTTATGAAAGGAAAAGGGAGATACGAAAAAAGAATATACAAATGAATAGATTCCGAGTAAAACAAGTTTTAATGTATATGTAGATCATATCTTATACCTACATGTATATGCTCAAGAATTGATCTAAGTTTTTAAAAACCTTGTTTATTACTCACATCTCAAGCCAAAAAAAACTGAACACCTGAAAAAATCATCGTTCCGATTGGTTTATCCTGTTTTGGGAGCAGAGGACACCTTTGGCGTTTTTGGTCCTCCCTACAAAAACACAAAACCGGTTCTTATCTCTACACATCATTTTTTTCACTTAAACATGTTTTTTTCCAAGAGATTGTCGTCACTTACACTTCCCTTTTGGCCAAGTAACCTCCGGCCAGAAGGAGCTCTAGCTAATGATGAGATGGCCACTGCTGCTACAGTCGCCACACGAATCCTTTTATGCACGTCTACATACTCATCTGTTTCATCCACAATCTCCTCCTGCAAAAGCTCTTCAAACACATCTTCCAATGTGATGATACCAATCACTTCTCCATCCTCAATCTCCTCTGACGTATCTGAGAACCCGTTCCTACCGGTCTCGTTGTTTGGTAACGAAGATTGCCGACTAATCTTGTCGATATCGACAATGACATCTTCTTGCTTTCCTTCCCGCTTTAGCAAGAGAGGTGCCTTCAACTCAGAGTCATTACTTGGGGCATTGCTTTCGAAAGTGTTTTCTTCAAGCAAAGTCGAAAGAGGTCCCTTGCTTTTCCCCTTAACGTTCACAACTGCAGCCATGTGACTGCTCCCTTTTTGAAACTCATTCAGTATATCATACAAAGGCATATCACCCGGAACCCTGTTTAGGCATTTACAACAATAAGAACTTTGCGTTCTAAACAGAGATGCGCAGGGAAAACGAGCAGCCATAATAACAATGGAAATACCTTGGCATGCGGCGTATACCAACTGCGCTGACAAGGGTATCTGTTTCAGGACGAACTGTAAGGAGACTCTTCACCTAACAAACAAAAGAGTTTTCTTGATTAGAGTTTGCAAAAACATGATAAGCCACCGTTGGAAAAAAAATGCAAACTTGAAAAAGGGTCAACAACACCTACCAAGAGAAGTCCGATAACATTTTTGGGATTCTCGTAGTAGACAGGAACGCGGCTGTGGCCTCGTGTTTGAATCTTATCCATAGCTTCCCTGGGAGATATAACCACAAGCCAATCAGTTTAGGATACAGAGTCAAATAAGTTGTATGGAGATAGTTTCAGAATCAAGAATCCAAATAACCATATACATGACCGGTGAAACAATATATGAACAATGAGATAACAGGATATAATACTATAACATTCAGAGAACCAAACTCACCAGTCCAACTTTGAGTTTACATCCAAGGAAAAGATCGATTCGATCGGTGTCATGGCTTCTCGAGCAGTCTTCTCAGTCAAATCAAGTGCTCCACTTATGATTGTGGTCTCATCATGCGTAAGCTCACCTCCTTTACCAGCCGCTTCGCCGTGAATGGACACAAGAGCTTTTAACTGAGCTCGCCTAAACAAAGGGTCACCGTGTCCCAACACGCAATCCAACATCTTTGCAACGGGAAAAGATATCGGGTACGAGAGAGTCATCAAGATGCGGACAAGCCAGACCAAATTCGCTCCCACTGCTAATCCATACCTAGAGCATATAGCTTGAGGAATAACCTGAAAAAACAAAGTTCAAATCAGTGAAAAGCCTTCAAAAAAACCTAAACTTTGTAGGTAGAGAAGAACAAAGAAAACGTACCTCTCCAACAAAGAGAACGAAAGTAACCGAGAGGATGATTGCAACATACTCGTTGAATATCTTATCCAAGTAAATAGGAAGTCCCTGCAAATTTCAAAACAAGTGAGACCTTGTTCATCATCATCATCAATAGCATAAACAAGAGAGACTTTGAATTCGAGATTTACCTCCATTGCAAGAGCATTGAAGAGGAGCAATGTGACTAAAAGCTGATGCTGTTTCTGGACAACCGGAAAAATCGCAGCTGAAATCAATCATTCGAAGGCAAAATTAAACAGTAAATTCCGAGAATTCAAGCAAAAATCAGGATTTTTAATAATTAAGCAATTCAAGATAAGTAATCGAGGATGAAGAAGAAGAAGAAGAGTCACCGGCTTGTTTCTTCTCCCTTGGAGAGCCACTGCGTTGGAGGATTTCGAGATCGACGATACCGAGAGACATGAGACCTAAAGTGAGACCGGACATGATTCCGGCGAAGAGGACGAGGAAACAAGAGACTCCGGCGTAGATGCTCCACCATAACGATCCGAAAGGGATCGTCTCGTTTCCTAAGCCGTTAGATTTTCCGACGGAGGATAACATCCTCGCCGATAAGAGCGCGTTAACCCAATGCATCTTCTCGTCTCTCTCGGCAACTTCCTACGCTTTTGTTTTTTTGTTTGATTTGAACAAAAAAAGAAAGATATTTTCTCCTTCTTTTTATCTCGTCGTCGACCTTTACAGGTTCGGTTCAGTACAATTTTGATTTCCTAAGATAAACAGGAAAATTTTTGTTTTTGTTTTTGTTATTTAGCCCCTAATAGTTTTTACAATTTTAAATCCACCCCTTTACTTATCGATTAAATTCCTAGAATTTTGCTTATCTTTGAAGATATGCCTGCGACTTTTATTTGTTTTCGACCTACTCTTTTTCAATATTAATTTTACTATAAATTAGTAACAAGATATATACGTAATATGGTACGAACAAAAAAAACGTAATATGGTTTTTGATGAAAATCAATAGTTTATTTTTTAACGTGATAACAAATGACAGCTTTATATATATATAATTTTTCGAAATTATTGTCAAAAAGTGTAATTACTATATATATATATTTTGAATAGAATTATAAAATGTTAAATTTTATTCAAAAAAAAAGACTTTTTACAACACTTTAGTCTTTAAACAATGTTTGAAAAGCTTTTAAAACTGATTAACACTTTAAAAGGGTGGTGGATTCCTTCTTGTAGCAAAGCAGATGCAAAGTCCATCTTCAAATCGCCTTACACCATTTGTTTTCAGTGTGCTTAGTCTGTTCCTTATTATGATGTCAATCCTCTTTGCTAGAAGCTCCTTCGGCGTTCTCTTTTCTCCATGTCTGCGGCGATTTCTTTCGCACCAAATGGTATGAACAGTGGCTTGAAAGATATACCGCAGAATGAAAGAAATGACTGCATTATGCGGAGGCTGTGTAATGCAAGCTATCAGCTCCGACCATGTTGATGTGAAATCAGTTCCCATAAGGTCTCCAACCAACTCTTTCCAGATAGCTTTTGTGTAAGGACAAGCAAAGAAGAGATATTCTCTGCTTTCTAAGGTTTCATCACAGAACTAGCAGACATTCCACCATTGCGTAAGAGTTCCTGTTGTGAGTCTGTTTTCTGCCGCCAGCGATACTATAAAAGAAAATTTGGAAATTGATCTCGAGAACTAAATGCCGGGGTAAGTTGGCATTAGACTATATTTTTCATTAAATAGTAGTAAGATAATTGAGAAAAAATGAAAAAAGAAAAATAATGTTAATGTTTCGAGGTTTTTGTTATCTAGGAAACCAAGTCTCTTGTGTAAAAAACAGTATGTTATAGCCCAAAAAAACACTATGAATAATCTTTTCTGAGGATTCTCCGATATTCAAGACAATAAACAAGAGAGAATAAGTTTAGTCAAGTGGAATTAAGTTCAAAAGAAGATGGATCTGCAAAATATTTGTCATACGTTAGAACATTTTTATTGGAGGTATCTTAATAGCTATCTCAACTTTAAAAGCTATTAAAATAAAGAAAAAAAAATTAGAAAAAAAAATGAGAACTAGTTTTCAACTGAGAACTTTCAAACTTCTTGAAAACTCCTCTTATTAGACACATGTGAATCTTTAAATGGTTCTTTTTTTTATATAAATCATATATCCAACACTTTAAAATACAAGTAAATAGTTTAAATGTTATTATTTTTTATTTTTATAATTTTATAAATCGTAAAGTTAAATTATCTATCTATCAATATCTATTATGCATAAGATTAAATTTTATATTAAAATAATTTTAATTAATATTAGTTAAAGTTATATAATATAAATTAGTAATATTTTAATTAATATAATTAAATAATATTAATAATGCAATAAATTATAAATAATATAATTAAAAAGTTACATTATAATGAAAAAATCTAATTTAAAATAATATTGAACATAGTTTTTAATAAATTACAATTAAATAGAAAATTATATAAAATGATATACTTTAATTAACTTCATAAATAAAAACGTAAAAATATAATTTTAATATAGAAAACAAACATAGAATAATTTAACAAACAATTAAAATTCAAAATACATAATTAATATCATAAATAAAGATAAAAAACAACAAATGAAATTAACAAAAGCTTGGTTTTTTTGTAAAATAAACTTAACATTATAGAGTAATGACAAATCAATCCAATATAGATATTTTGACAAGACAATGACAAATTAATTATAATGCTATAAACCCTTATAAGTATGATTATAAATCATTATAATTAATCTTATAACCTTATAAGTAATCTTATAAATATTTATAAGAAATCTTATAAATCCTTATTTGTAATGTATTGTAGTATTAATATTTTTGTTAACATTATTAATATTTATGATTGTAATACTTTTTATATTATAGATAATATAAATAAATATACTAAATTACCATAATTAGATATATTGAAGATGTAATTGAATATGTTTTATAAAAAATAAAAGTTTTTTTTTTAATTTAAGATAAGATTTAACCTAAGTTTTTAATATTAACTACACTAAAATATAATTTTTTACAAAATTAATAATATTATATAGATGAGATATTTTAGTAGATATCTAACCAAGGAAGGTAAAATTTGTGATGGGTTTTTCAAAAAAATTTGTTCTCAAAATATTAATATTACATTTTTGAGATATTTTTAGAGTATCTCACCAATGGAGATGCTTTTAGGCAATTTGAATTTTAAAAAGAGAAGATAATAGTTTTAAAAGTAACGACTGTAAAATGGCCGGAAAGAGAGTGAGACTAGATCCCGAGAACTAAAAGAAGGCTAAGTATTTTTTAGAGTGTATACGTGAGGAGAAAAATATATGAAATAAGCTTAAAAATTTATATGAATTCTCTCATCCTCTTTCTTTGTGTAGAGGATGGGATATATATAGCGAATACATGACTCGAGTAGTATATCAGGTCGTATATATCAATATGTTGCGTGTGTGGAGAGAATGAAATATATATAGAAAATACATGACCCGAGTATAATATATAGGTCGGGTCATACTGCGTTGGATTTTGATCCTCTAAGAAGACGATCGTACGAGTACTCTAGTGCCTTGCTTGTCGTGTCTGACCAGCTATCAAACAATTCTATTCGGTAATGCAATGTACACATGTTTCTCGACGGTTTTAGAGCTGCATGGTCTGGACATCCCACATATTGCTCTTCTCTATACCCTTTGACTAGTCCTTTTCATTTTGTCACATTTCTGAATAACAGATGGTTTTTATTTTGGCCTTGACATGAGTTTTTTTCAAGGGTTTGAATATAGAAAAATGGAAAGGATATTTCCGGGTACTCGTTTGAGGATCTCCAAGTTTAACTCACCTTTTTAGGTATTTCCATTCAATTATTCTGATTTACTTTTTTAGGCATGTCTTTCTGGTAACAGATTTTGGTTGAAGTTGTCGAGGATCCAGCCTGTTCATGTTGAGTCATTCATCTTTCTATTATCTTGCTCTCTAGATGACATGGCATAAGTTGGCAGACTCACGAAAATGTGATTCTTGTTGGCACAAGTTGTAGTTCGAGTCGATAGTTTTGGGAAAAGATGACCGTATGTAACTTGCCATATCTGCCTTATATATATCAAAAAAGGTAATTGTCTTAGGGCACCAAATTTTTTTCTAATTTTAAGAGCCATATTTTTTTTATAACTTTAACCAAAAATATAAGATACATGATTTTGTTTGTTATGTATAGTAAACAAATATTATGTAGTTATATATATATATATATATATATATTTGAGAGACAACTAGAACAAGGGTGTTATGATATTTAAAATTAGATTTTGTTTTAAAAAACTATAATAATATGAACAATAAATCAACTATAAATACAAATTCAAATTTAAATAAAATAAAATAATAATACATATGTTATAATTTGCCTTAGGCCTCTTTAAAGCTAGGCACGACACTGCATATCATATCCTATATTTCAATACCCAGCCTTGTAACCACAGTTTCTTTTTAATTGTGGTTTTCATGTACTGTACATTTCTCTGTACTTTAGGGTCTGTTTTTTTTTTGGGTAAAAATAGGCTTTGTTTGGTACTATTATCAACATTTCTAAATGTATAATATCATTTTTGACTCATTTTAGAGTAATACCAAAATGAAGTTGGGTTTTACTCTAACTCCACTAGAGTAAAAAAAAAAAAACAGAATAGAGTTGAAGAGAATTTTGCTTTAAACTCTATTTTAGAGTGAAATTTAGAGTGATATTAGAGATGTCTATGGGTTATCAATTTTTTTGGAATATTAATCTTTTATTTCACATATTATACGGATTCAAAGTAATTTAACTTAAATATTTATGTGAAAGAGTTAATTTGCTATATATACCCAAAAGGCAAGACCAGTCAAAATTTGCTAAAAGAGAAAAGCAGTGAATTAGGGAAAATATTCAAATTCGAAATGGTGGGAAAACACCTTTGGTTCGAGTTTCCCTAAGTTGTGCCCCTATTTTTGATTTAAACTAAATAACACTATAGAAGATAATATTTGTCGTTTTAGGTTCTTGTCGAAGGTATAGGTCTGCTCGTAGGCTTCTGCACAACACAAAATATTACTGCTCCTGAAGCTACATTTAATGCTGTATTTGGAAGATTTTGTTGATGTATATGACATGAACATGTATGCATGTATATACATGTTATTAGGGTTTTTTATCCTCTATATAAAGAGGTATCGTCCACTCTTCTGAAATTATCAGCCTCCAAGAAAAAAGCCAGATAAAAGCCAAAAGTAAAAATTGTCTTCTAGTTTGAGTAAGTCGAGAAAGATACAACCATTTTTCTTTGGTCTTCAATATATTCCTTTTGTAGCTGACTTAATTCGTCTCTCTGTGCAATACACAATTAATGCTGAATCTTTGCTTATATCAAAATAAAACAGAGTAGCAAACAAATATATATATATATATATATATATATGATGGATGTAATGTTGTATATTAACTGTTTTGATTGTGATTTGTAGATGGTTGGAAGACTTATTATGCTAGTTCGGGGAGTGTGGGAGAAAACGGAAGCTGGGTCATGGAGCTTTAAGGTTGATAACCAGGGAAAAATTAATCTACAGTGTCATGGTTCATGAAAATGGGAGCTTCGATGGCTTGCTGAACAATGTTAGGGCTCGATACCAGATGGATGGGGAAACAGATTGCTGCTTTGACGTACCAGTTTCCTGACTGGATGTTGGTACCAACGGAGCTACCGACGCTACCAGTCGATATTCTGAAAAACTCTGATGTGGAGGTATTCATGGCTGTTCGAGTGGAGGTGTCAGAGTTACCACTGTTTGTCACAATAGACACAAATGCTGTTAACTTGTACAATTTCCAGAAGAGGTATGTGTTTGATGTTGGAGGCCCATCGCAGTCTGTAGCGGCACCAACTATTCTGTTAACTTTTGGGAGTTTTGATTATTGAGGTAAGAATAATCTTACGTCTTTGGTATTTGGTATGGTAACTTTACGTATTTTTCTGACAGTTTTTCCTCATGTGTCAGGTTTGTTCTCCAGAGACTATTTTCCCTGTAGCTACAAAATTTTACAAGAAATCTGCACACCGGAAGAACTGATGCATTTGGAGAAATTGGCGGCAAAACTAGAGGCACAGCTGATGAGGAAAACCTTTGAAGCCCCACTTAACACCATAGCACTCAGCAGTGATGGACATTCATCTGTAGGGTCCAGCAACATTCCAATGAATGCAGCTACACCGGTCGAGGGAATCATTAGGCTTGCTGACGATGAGGAAACTAACATGGGTTCGGGTAGCTTCGACGCTGCACTTGCAATTGCTTTAATGATCCCAGTGAAAGGTACACAAAACAATAGTTGCTTGTAATGAAAATAACAAACAACATATTTGTCGTAAATGTGAGTGTTATTTGGTCATGCAGCTGTTACTTTTGGATCTGCGGGACATGTGAACCCAACGACTCTTAAGTTTAGGGAATAGTGAAGAAAAAGGAAAAGAAAAGGTGACGGGAAACAACTGGGAAGGTGGGTCTGAACTCGCGCTCACATTGGCGTGTCCTTCTTCGGATAATAATGACCTCATGACAGAAGAAAGCGAGGAAGAAAACTTAGAGGATGCTGTGTTTGTGGGTAAGATGAATTGTAACCAAATTTGATGGTATCTGCTAATATAATTAGTAGATGGATATGAATTTAAATAGCACGTAACTAAATATGGTGACAGGTTAATCTAAGATAATACCACTAACATTACAGGGGACGGGCTGACCAAGACCAAGAAAGTGGCTGTGGGTATGATGTTCAAAAATCGAGAAACTTTCAAGCTACACATGGCTATGTACGCACTGAACCACAAGTTCCGGTTCACACACAAGAAGTCGACTACAGCCGTTATGGTGCTAGAATGTGTAGGGAAAAAACTACTTGTGGAGAGTTTATGCTGTGAAGATGAGTGACTCTGAATGGTACCAAGTGAGGCGAGTAAAGGCCGACCATTTATGCACCGTGGATGAAAGAAAAAACTTTCAAAGACACGCAACTTCAAACGTAATAGGCGACATGATGCGAGCAAGGTATACAAATTTTAGTAATGGTCACCTTAGCAAGTAATGTAAATATGACCACATTCAATTTAAATCCAAATAATTCTCACTTCCAAGAATAATGACGTCTCTCCCTCTAATGCGGTGCTCGTAGCCAAGGGATTAGACTGGGAATTATGTGTGGAATTAGTGGAATTACCCTTGCTATTTCGGGAGGATTCATTAGCCTGCAATTAAAGTAGAGAGAAATGCCTCAAAACGAAAGATGAGCTAATGGAAAAATAAATTCCTAGGAATCTAAACTTACTTGGGAGTGAGGCTGCAGAGAAAATCATCATTACTCATTGCAAGGGAAGTGGGCTTGGGAAACTGGTTAAATTAGGTGAGGCTGGTTGAGAAACTCGAGTGGCATTGGATACTGAGAATACAATTTTAGTGGCGGTTCTCGAATGGGTCTGCTTGTCAACTTGGGTCTCCACAGCTGATCGGAGGTTGGGAGAAGAATGCTGAGAGGTGACCTTGTGTGGTTTGCTTTTTCCTCGTGTACGGTCACCACAAACCAAGGGTGACCTGAAGAGAACAAGCTATACTTACAATAACAGCATCCTGCAAAGATTTTAAAGATCCACTAATAACTTGTGAGATTTTTGCATCCTGCAACAGGACTGCAGCTTCTTGATCCCATAGTCTTTTATTGAAACTATGCAGCTCTCCTTTCAACTTTCCAACAACCAAGTCAGCAATTGTCTCCAGATTGATATGGATGGTGTTGGAGGTGCTTTCAATGGTCTTTGTCTTTCTTCTTTTTGTCTTTTGCTTCTTTCTCTTTCTGAGCATCCGGGCTAAGTCAGCAGAAGTCAAACCACCAACAAACATATATTTGCTGAATCGAAATCCTTCCCCTATAAGTTTGACCAAAACGTCAACGGTGTCGTCCGCGACTTCGTCATTCCACCATAGGTCCATGCCCTCGACAGCACACTCGCCATCACTAGGTATGATGGAATGCACCAATACCTAAGTTACAGAACTTATTAGGGACTAAAAAGAATCATTTCGATCTAACTGAAGAGGGAACATATACAATGGAATAAACACATATATAAATACATCAACATCTATCATATTGGATCATAAGATATATGTTAACATGATAACATATATGTTAACCACTATACGAGGAGATAACAGTAACCATCGAGGTCACATGCATGATTAAGACTAAGAGTTATCTTCACAGCACCCGGTGTGACCGATCCTTCAGCCATTACTTTATCTTTGATGTCGTTATTCAAGTCGTCTTTCGCTACCAATATCATCGTCTACATCGCTATCAGACTCTCTAGAAGGGGGTTGAACAACTTCAGTAAGAGAGGGAACAGCCGTCATCATAACCAATTGAAGAGCGTAGAAACCAATAGTCTTCTGCGACAACACCAACTCGTCCTTCAATTTGATACTAGACACCAACAAATCAAAACCAACTCTGCCACATGGGTATGAAAAGAACTCCTCGATATTCTTTATCAATTCCAGAAAAATATGAGATGTAGAAACTAGCACAGAATCCGTCACAGCAAGACAAGCGCATTTGAACTTTTTCTCTCTATCAGTGATTTTTCTTTAACTGTGCATGATTTAAGCAGACCGAAAAGTTCAGGCCAGTAAGATTCTGGGTTACGAGATATTTTTTTTTTGGTGACCTTACCACATTCTAGACCAATGACTATAGCAAACTCCCGAAGAGAAAATCTGACCAGACAACCAGCGAACAAGAACCACAACTTGTGTTTCTTCTTGACAAGCAAGAGACTAGCTAGCATAAAGAACCCAAAACTACTGGAAAACAAGGACATATCCATGGTCGCTAGAAGCTTTCCCAATTGCAAATCTCGTAGTCTCTTCACTTCTTCGTCGTCAAGTGCATTAAAGATGGCCTGTACAGAAAATAAGAGCGGCAAATAATTAACCTTCTCCTCTACTGGTAATAATTAACATTCTCCCCTACTAGCTTTTGACTAGCGGCAAAAATCCTCTCGGGTAGACGAAAATTTGACATCTTGCGAATTTCATTGTAAAGAAATTGGAAAATAAGAGCGAGATGTACAGTTGAAAATTCAAAATTAAGGTCAACAGAAAACTTACCAGACAAATATAAACAGAGAAAATTCTGGAAAATGTAGATATAGTATGGGAGTGATGCGTAATTTGGAATGAAGAGAGGACAAAACCGCCTTCGAATTTTTGTAATTTCTGGATCCAGTCTAACTTTGTTTTTACCCTAAATATTGAGATGGAAAAACATTTATTCAAATCTGTAACAGCATATCGGCGTGGTAACGAAGAAGAAACGACTAATTTTTGCTAATAAAAATATATACAAATACATAATTATCTTTTTGTTCAGTAAAAAAATATTATATTTGACACACAATCTCCTTAATAGAACGCATGATCTAAGAGCATCTCCAACCCAGACCCTTATTTTGAGGATGACAAATCCCTAAAATGAAGGTTTGGGGGTGCATTGCTCCAATAGTAAAACCTCAAATCTATTTTAAAAAGAAGTTTATATTTTACATTATAGTCCTCAGTTTTCATAATTATTAACTATAATGATAGAACTTTCATAAATAAATATAAATACATAAAATAAAATAAAAATTTACATAATAATAGAAAATTACATATAAAATAGAAAATAAAACACACACAATCAAATTATAAAATTACATGAAAAACATCAAGATTATTCAACAAAACCAATACCATAATGCTCCCATATATGATCAATCAATGCATTTCGAAGTGACAAATGAGCTTCTTTATTTATGATTCGTAGATTACGAGCTAAAAATTGTTGAAATCGGTCATTTTCATCAAATGCCAATTCAACGGTTGTTTGTGGCGCTGGTTTTGCATCTCGAATTGGTGCGTTAATAACACGTTCATCCTCAATTATCATGTTATGCATTATAATGCATGTTGTCATGATATCATGCAATACCTTCTTCTGCCAGTACCGAGATGATCCAGCTATGATAACAAACTTAAATTGTAAAATTCCAAATGCCCGCTCAACATCTTTTCGACATGCTTCTTGTCTTGCTGCAAACAACTTTTTCTTTGGCCCTTGTGGATCGCTTATAGTTTGAACAATAGTTGACCATTTTGGGTATATACCATCGGCTAAATAATAACCCATGTTATATTCTTTTCTCTGAATAATATAATTAGCAGGAGAAGCGGCACCTTGAGAAGTTTTGAAAACAAATTTGATGACTTCAGAACATTAATGTCATTGTTGATGCCTGACATTCCAAAATAAGAATGTCATATCCATAGATTATAATCAACAACAGCTTCAAGAATAATTGTGAGAGATCCGCTACGACCTGCAAATTGTCCTGTCCATGCAATTAGACAATTTTTTCCATTTCCAATGCATACAATCAAGACTGCCCAACATTCCGAGAAATCCACGCTGTTGGCCGATATTGAGAAGTCTGGCAACGTCTTCTGCTGTTGGTAACCTGAGATATCATTCCGAGAACACTTCTACAATTGTACGACAAAATCTTTTCATGCATTCAATTGTGGTAGACTCTCCTATCTTGATGTACTCGTCTGTGGCATCAGCAGGCATAATATACGCCAAAATCCGAATAGCAGCCGTCACTTTTTGCAAGGTTGATAAGTCCAATCTACCAAGCCCATCACGTCGTTGAGTAAAGTAGTTGTCATGTTGTTTAACAGCATCAACAATTCGAAGAAATAACCTTTGTGACATTCGAAATCGACGATGGAACTCTCTTTCACCATACAAAGGATTATCAGAAAAGTAATCGTTGAATAAATTACGATGAGCAGTTTCTCTGTCACGATGTATAACTGCATGACCAGGAATAGAGCCGCGATGACTTATGTGATTGTGTTCATGAGTGAGTGGGTGAATAAGACGGTTCTTGTTGACAATCATATTCACTGCAATTTGTTCTTCTCTATCCATTGCTGCAATGTCATCCATCAACCATTCATCAAACTCATCAGAAGAGGAAGAAGAATTTTGAAAAGAAGATTGTCCTCCAAAATTAAAATTCATTTTTTTTTACTAATAGATAAGAAGTTGTGATTTCTTTCTAATGTTCACATATGTATATTTATAGATATAAATGTTACTATGAAGATAAGAAAATCTTGATATTTTCTTATCATTTTTCTATCATACATTTAAAATAAGAAAATCTTCAGAATTTAATCTAGATCGTTTATTAGATTTCATCATTCACTAACCATTAGATTGAAATCTATCAATATTCTATGTATCCAACATTTTAGATAAGGAAATCTTGAGAATTTAATCTACACCATTCATTGGATTTTATCCATCACTAGCTATTGGATTAAATCTAGAGATATACAACAGATTAGATAATGAAATCTTGAGAATTTAATCTACACCATTCATTAGATTTCACCCGTTACTAGCCATTGATTAAAATCATGTCATTTTTATTATACATTTAAGATAAGAAAATCTCCAGAATTTAATCTAGACCGTTTATTGGATCTTATCATTCACTGGCCATTAGATTGAAAATCTGTCAATATTTTATGTATCCAACATTTTAGGGGGGGTTATTGGGAGTTAGATTTATGAAGATTTTAGTTGATTTTAAAAATCATGAGATTTGTCAAATTTTTAAGAGTTTTGTTGGATTTATAAAATTTAGAGAGAGTTCTATGGATTTAAATAATTTATTAAGAATTTTTTAATATAACAGATTTTAAACGATATTGATCCACGAGTTACGCTAAAAATAGCGGAAACAGAAGCGAATTTATGGGAAGAGGCTCAAAATCCGGAACAGGAAGTAACACATGTAGATCTTGGTCATACTACAAGCCTGTCTATACCTATAGTCTATGAAGGCTGGTGGTGCTATATTGATGGATCGTGGAAAGTTACGGAGCCAATAACGGGTCTAGGATGGTTTTATTTTAAGGAAGGTGTTCCAGAGAAAATAATGGGAGCACAAAATGTAAGACGAAGTCTTACGCCTCTACACGCAGAAATGGAAGCCCTTATATGGGCTATGCACTGTATGTTGGAGAATCAAAAGATGGAAGTCGCTTTTGCTACGGACTGTTCAGAGTTGGTGAAGATGGTGTCTACACCCGAAGACTGGCCGGCTTTTGCTCTACACTTGGAGGAGATAATGAAGATGAAAGACAGGTTCAGTTTCTTTCGTATATCCCATATCCCACGCGCAAAGAATTCGAAGGCGGATAACCTAGCAAGGAGTGCTCGGATCTACCCTCAAAATGTTATGTATGTAAACTCAATACCACCGGTTTGGTTAACCCAACCGTACTAGGTAATGAGGCTGTTGACAAAAAAAAAAAAAAAAAAAAAACAGATTTTGAGAATCCAGGGATATAGGTAGTATTTTGAGAATCATGATTTATGAATTAAATTATAAAGAATCATTATGCCAATAACACTAGATTATAACAGAATCATAAAATCATTAAAATGCAGACTTTTTGAATAACAATGGATTTTGATTAGATTATAAAAATCATCATATCAATAACAACTGATTTTTATAATCTCTAAATGAATAACAGAGGAATCTATTAAGAATGTAAAAATCCACAAACCAATAACTATAGAATCTTAAACTCTAAAAATCTTTATAAATCAACTCTCCAATAACACCCCCTTATATAAGGAAATCTTGAGAATATAATCTACATTGTTCATTGGATTTTATCCATCACTAGCCATTGGATTAAATCTGGAGATATACAACAGATTAGATAAAAAAATCTTGAGAATTTAATCTACACCATTCATTGGATTTCATCTATCACTAGCCATTGGATTAATTCTGGAGATATCCAACATAATAAAATAAGGAAATTTTTGAAACTGATTTGTGGCCATTCATTTGAATTCTTATCCATATATTATTGTGTATAAACAATAGAGTATACCCAATGAAAAATATCACATTTCAACTAATCTTTCTTTTCTATACAAAAAATGAGTCAAAATAGAGGCACATCATTCAATCAACAAGAAGTTGTGTTATTATGTCATGTATATTTACAAATATCACAAGACCCAATTGGTAACAATAACCAAACTCTAAAAAATTATGGGTAAAAATAGCAAAATCTTACAATGAAAAAAAAATGAGAGTTGGGAAGTTAGAAGCAACATATCTCTCCAAGGTTGCATGGGTATTATCCTCTACGCTGTTAGGAATTTGAAGAGCTGTGTCATCCAAGTGGAAAATATGCATCCAAGTGGAGCATCTGAACATGATATTGTGATAACACCGTATTTTGACCACTTTTATGGATCACAATAAAGTCTTATGCAGGTGTTTTAACTCTGTTTTCAATGTTTTTAAAGTGTTTTCAATGTTTTATAGTTTCAAAAGACTTTACAGGAAACTTAGGCAAAAAATATGCAATTTGGAACAAATGAGCAATTTTGGATAAATGCAGACCGTCAGAAGTATAACAAGCGATGAAGACTTTCTCACCGTCTGATCACCCCCAAAATTTGAGACAACATAGAGGATCCAACCAGCTTTCTAATGCATTTGGTTTGGAGACAATCCAACGGTTAGATCTTCATATACTCCCGATGCAAGAATGATAGAAAATGCAGTTCCGGAAGAGAGCATGTGCCGGGACCGCGGCCAACACCCATTTTCCCGTGGATAGAGCCACCGCGACCGTGGACTTTGGTCGTTCACTTTCCCGACGACTTAATTAAAGCCCAGATCAATTCCTTTCGTTATTTTTGAAGCCCTAAGTGTCCACAACCACTCCAGAAGCTATAAATACCCCCTTTAGGTCATTCTAAAGGGTGTGTTCCTTTCTGTACTTAAATTTTCGTGTGAGACTCAAACCCTAGAGAGGGAGGCCGCCGGTTTTGAAGGAGGAGCCGCCGCTGAGGAGAGCATCATCGCACCTCCGTCGTCGCTTCCGTTCTTCGTTCTTCTTCCTTCTTTTCTTTAATTTCCTGCACTTTCAATACTCTATGATGCTTTGTTACAATATGTTTGAGTAGTTACCCTGTTGGGTTTAAAGGGATTATTCAAAGGGAATTTCATGTGTCTTTGCTTATGAATCGATAAATTTAGGATTATAATCTTCTAGATGTTCTTCGTTTGCCTTTAATCTTACTGTGTGATTCTTTGTTGGCCACTTAGAAGCCGATCTGATATGATATGTTGCGAAAGCTTTCATTGATTGTCTGAACTAGGGTGAAACGAGCAATTCTTCTATAGGAGTGGAAACCTACCTGTAGTTGAGTTGTGAATATTGATGAGTCTTGTTCTGCTATTGCATCTTCTCCCTTCCAGAATCAGAGTGGAAACCTACTGATTAGAGTTGCGAGAGATACTTGTTTAGTGCTGCAAAAGTAGGCTATTCATACTTCCATGCCTCGAGTTCTAGAACATACGTAGTTTATTACCTTTATCATATGCTTAAAATCGACATAGCCTAGTCCATGAACCCCTGCGAAACCCCTTGAGCCCCAACGTTTGTCTTTAATCGCTTACAACCTTCGTATTCCTTTGCTTTTCATTCGCTTATTTTCTTGTTTCCATTATACTTTCAATCGCTATTTACTTGCCTTCTATTCGCTTTGTTCAATCGCTTTTTACTTGCTTTACCTGCTTTAGTTTTCTTTCAATTGCTTTTTACTTGCTTTCTAGTTTAGATTTAGTGACAACCAAAAACCCAAAACCAAAACCAAAACCCTTTTTGTTCTAATCTGATTTAAGCGTTGCGTTGAATTCGTACTGAAACAACTAAGTCTCTGTGGATCGATACCCTAAGTACTACAGCGCACATCTGTGCATTTGCAGACATTTAGGGGTTATAAATTTAAAACCTGAAGCTTAGTAAAACGAAAACAACAAACCCCGTTTACAACTCGCATCAAGTTTTTGGCGCCGTTGCCGGGGACTTAAATTTGTTTCGTTGTGAATCCCAGCTTAAATCCATTAGAACACTTGTTTATATTTACTTTTTCTTTTGAATTTTTTAGGTTTCTCTGCGATGAGAGACCGGGAACATGTTCCCGGAACTCTTGGTGATCCACCAAATCGTGTGGATGGTGATCCAATCGATGATGATCTGACTGATGATGAGTTTGAAGAACCGATCTATGATGACAATGAGCTGATCGGATCGACAAAACGTGAAGATGATGATGAACTGATTGGAAGTTTCGATTCACTCGAGAAATTCATGGGAGATCGAAGAGCTATTCAACCAGCCTTACCAAAGGATGGCAAAACCGAAATTAAGGTACCCCATATCCATTTAGTTCAACAAAATCAATTCTCTGGTTATTCATTCGAAAACCCGATAGACCATATCGAGACGTTCAAAGAATTATGTGCAACCATTACAGCAAATGGGGATTACCACAAGTGTAGTCTTTTCCCATTCTCTCTTAGAGATAAGGCCAGCAAATGGCTAAAATCTTTGCCACCTGCTTCACTAAAAACGTGGGCAGCGTGTAAAACTGCTTTCCTAAATCGTTTTTACACTAGAAATCTTGCAAATCTATTAAGAAAGAAGATAAGAACTTTTAAACAAAAAGAAGATGAAGATCTTTTAGATACTTGGGAAAGATTTAGGGAATACCAAAGAGATTGTCCACACCATGGATATGCCGAGGAATACCTGCTAAGTATCTTCTATCGCGGTATAACTCCAGAGTTACGACACTCTTTTGATATAGCAAGTAATGGAGATTTCACAACTAGATCTGTAGAAGATGCTCACGTTTTCATTAAAAATTTAGGAAACAGCATCCGAAATCAAGTAACCTTTGGTAATTCTGCACTTCCTGAGAAGAAAGAAGAAATTTCGGAAGTTATAAAGTGTCTCCGTCACATAATGAGTCATCTTGGATTGCAACAACCAAATAAGGTACACAATACGTGTAACTTTGATGGCTGGGACAACCCAATGGATTCTTATGATCAAGGGATGATGAAAACTGCAGAAGTCTATCAAATTCAAGATTTTCCATTCGTTTCTGATCACCGCGGGTCCATTCGTCTGGACCGCGGCCAAGCAAGCTTTCACCGCGGTCGTGGCTGTTCTAACCGCGGCCAAGACATGTTTCACTGCGGTCGTGAGCCACCTGACTGCGGGAAAACGTCTTCTGAGCCTGGTTGGACACCACCTCCCAAACCAATCTTGGGTATTCAATCTAATCCTGTTTCCTATCCAAGTTTTCCCTCTTCTGAAGCTGAAAACCTAAACAAAAAGAATTTAGAGCTTCAAAAATCTATGTCTCAAGAGATTAGTGATCTTAGATCTGAACTAAAAGAGATGCAGAAGGATTCCGATACCCTCCTTAACATAATGGTCAAAACTAATTCTAAAAAGTTAGAAAATTCTGAAGAGGAGCTAAGTGAAAATTCTTTCGAAAGCTCAAGTGAAGCAGATCCCTCCGATCATGTGAAAGCTATCACACTTATGAGTGGATTAGCTTACAAAGAGCCAGAATTTCCTAAAGATCCCGAAGTTGAGGAAAAGGGTAAGGAAAAGGAGAAAGAAAAAGAAAGAATCACGAATGAAGATGTTGAAAAGGAAGTGGTAGGAGAAAAGGATGGAGAAGAAGTAAGAGAAGATTCATCCCGAGAAATCCTTGGAGAAGACCCGATTCCACCTCCACCAACTCGTGTCTACAAACCTAAACCTACATATCCTAGAGCCTTAAGAGCCCCTAAGAAAGAGAAAGAAAAAACTAAGCTGAAATAGCTAATCGATCAATTAAACGTGAGATTACCTTTCGTAGAAGCTTGTGCTATGATTCCTGCTTTAAGAAAATACATGAAGGGTATTCTAACAAATTCTTTAACTCTTGAAGAAGGCGTTATGATGATAACCCATGAATGTAGTTCTATCCTGCAAAGCCGAATCCCTGAAAAGAAAAACGATCCTGGAAGCTTCGTACTTTCATGCACCATCAATGATGTAGCTTTTGAGCGTGCTCTCTGTGATTTAGGTTCTAGCATAAACATGATGCCTCTTTCAGTAGCAAAACGTTTAGGACATCACACTTTCAAGCCCACTAAGATTTCTTTAGTACTAGCTGATCGTTCCGTTAGACAACCTGTAGGTATCTTAGTAGATGTTCCCGTCGAAATCGAAAATGTTCCATACCAACCGATTTCGTAGTTCTAGAACTAGAAAAAGAACCTAAGGATCCACTTATTCTTGGAAGACCATTCTTATCTACAGTCGGAGCCATAATCAATGTTCCTAAAGGGAAAATCGACCGTCATCTAGCCGGTTCAGTTATGCAATTTGACATGAACAAAAGTTTCGATAAACCAACTTTGGATGGAAAAATTTGTTGGGTTGATGAGTTAGACGGAATTATTAAGGAAGTCTATGAAGATCTGCTTCTAGATGACCCTTTAAGTGTCACGCTTTCACCCGCAAAAGATGAACGCAATTTCCTTGAAGGAATTTCGAGTGAATGCGCACGTATGCTTGATAAGTCCGAAACTTATAGGAAACCTCTACACTATCTAGATCTTAAGGACCAAACAAACATTCATACACCTCCTAAAGACACTGCTGCAGCAATTAACGATCCTTGGAGTGAGCTTAAAGCCCCTAAAGTCGAGCTTAAACCTCTTCCCGTCGGACTTAAGTACGCTTTCCTTGGACCAAATTCTACTTATCCTGTCAAAATAAACTCTGGTTTGACGGAAGAAGAAACCACAATGCTGTTGACTGAGCTGAGAAAGCATAGAAAAGCCTTAGGATATTCCCTTGATGACATACCTGGAATCTCTCCAGATCTTTGTATGCACAAGATAAATCTGGAGGATAATGCTAAAAACTCAATTGAAAGTCAAAGGAGACTGAACCCTAATCTAATGGATGTTGTCAAGAAGGAGATTATGAAGCTTTTAGAAGCTGGAATAATCTTTCCTATCTCAGATAGCACTTGGGTTATCCCAGTTCATGTTGTTCCAAAGAAAGGAGGAGTCACTGTCATTAAAAATGATAAAAATGAAATGATCGCTACAAGAACAGTAACTGGACATCGTATGTGCATCGATTACCGGAAACTGAATGCAGCAACTAGGAAAGATCATTTTCCACTTCCAATCATAGATCAAATGCTAGAAAGATTAGCTAATCACCCTTATTATTGCTTTCTTGATGGATACTCCGGATTTTTCCAAATTCCTATTCGCCCGGAGGATCAAGAAAAAACGACATTCACTTGTCCATATGGCACGTTTGCTTACAGATGTATGCCTTTTGGATTGTGTAATGCACCTGCTACCTTCCAGCGGTGCATGATGTTGATCTTCACAGATTTTATTGAGGATTTCATGGAAGTATTCATGGACGACTTCTCTGTCTATGGTTATTCTTTTGAAAAGTGCCTAGGCAACCTTGGTAAAGTTCTGCAAAGATGTGAAGATAAGCACTTAGTATTAAATTGGGAAAAATATCACTTCATGGTACAAGACGGAATCGTGCTTGGGCACAGAATTTCCGGAAAAGGTATTGAAGTTGACAAAGCTAAAATTGAGGTCATGACCAGCCTACAACCACCCACAAACGTAAAAGGAATTCGTAGTTTCTTAGGACATGCAGGATTCTATAGGCGCTTCATTAAAGATTTTTCTCAAATAGCTAGACCTCTTACGCGTTTGCTTTGCAAGGAAACGAACTTCGAGTTTGATGAGTGCTTAGCCGCGTTTCATAAGATCAAACAAGCTCTTGTTTCCGCTCCTGTCGTGCAAGCACCTGATTGGGAACTCCCATTCGAAATCATGTGCGATGCAAGTGACTATGCAGTCGGAGCAGTGCTTGGCCAACGAAAAGATAAGAAACTACACGTAATCTACTACGCAAGCAGAACTCTTGACGAAGCTCAATGCAATTATGCTACAACAGAGAAAGAACTTCTAGCTGTCGTATTTGCATTTGAGAAATTCTGTTCTTATCTCATAGGATCTAAGGTCATAGTTCATACTGATCATGCTGCAATCAAGTATTTAATGTCTAAGAAAGACGCTAAACCTCGGTTGATAAGATGGATCCTCCTACTGCAAGAATTCGACATCGAAATTCGAGATCGGAAAGGAGCAGATAATGGAGTTGCAGACCATCTTTCACGAATTCGAGTTGAAGAAAGATTGCCTCTAAATGACAGTTTTCCAGAAGAAAACATCTATGCAATAGATACTACCCCCAATGCCAATACCGCACCACCACGTCCTATAATGCGACGAGCAGATGCTTTCAACACCCCATGGTTGAGGCACATAGCAAATTACCTAGCAGCTGATATAGAACCACCACAATTCTTTGGTTATAGGAAGAATAAGTTCCTGAAAGACATAAGAAATTGTTTTTGGGATGAACCCTATCTCTATATGAGATGTGTTGATGGGTTATTCCGAAGATGCGTGGCTGAAGAAGAGATGGAAGGAATTTTATTCGGATGCCATAGCTCGTCTTACGCAAGACATTTCGCAACCTTCAAAACTGCTTCAAAAATCTTACAAGCAGGTTTCTAGTGGCCTACTTTGTTCAAAGATACTCAAGCTTATATATCGCGATGCGATAAATGCCAAAGGATGGGCAACATAAGCAAAAGGAATGAGATGCCTCAAAATTTTATTCTCGAAGTCGAAATTTTTGATGTTTGGGGAATAGATTTTATGGGACCCTTTCATACTTCTTTTGGAAACCAATACATCTTAGTAGCAGTAGACTACGTCTCTAAGTGGGTTGAAGCAGTCGCTAGCCCCACCAATGATGCGAAAGTTGTCATGAAGCTGTTTAAATCTGTTATATTCCCGCGTTTTGGAGTTCCTAGAATTGTGATAAGCGACGGAGGATCGCATTTCATCAACAGAGTTTTCGAGAATCTTCTTAGAAAGAATGGAGTTACTCATAAAGTTTCTTCTCCCTACCATCCCCAAACCAGCGGTCAAGTAGAGATCTCAAACAGAGAAATCAAGTCGATTTTGCAGAAAACTACTGCAGTTCATCGCAAGGATTGGTCTACAAAGCTTGACGATGCATTATGGGCATATCGAACAGCATTCAAGACACCGTTAGGAACAACACCATTCAACCTAGTTTACGGAAAAGCATGTCACCTTCCAGTAGAACTCGAGTATAAGGCGCAATGGGCTATCAAGGAGATGAATATGAACTTGAAAACGGCTGGAGAAAGAAGAGTACTTCAACTTCATGAGTTAGTAGAAATCCGACACAATGCCTACGAAAACTCGAAGATCTACAAGGAGAAGACTAAAGCATATCATGATAAGAAGATTATTCATAGAACTTTTGCTCCTAATGATAAAGTTCTTCTTTTCAATTCTCGTCTTAAGCTTTTTCCAGGAAAATTACGTTCAAGATGGTCAGGACCGTTCACGATAAAGGAAGTCAAGCCATACGGAGCCATAGTCCTATGGGACAGAACCGGAAACTCATTTACAGTGAATGGACAGCGTGTAAAGCCATATCTGGCTGAAGAAAGCGAAGACGAGAGAGAAGTGATGTTTTTGATTGATCCATCATCGGCCAATAATGAGACCAAGGAGTGTCACGATGCAGGTTAAGTCTAATCGAACCACAATGTCAAGCTAACGACTTGAAACAAGCGCTTAGTGGGAGGCAACCCACTTGGTATTTTATCTATTTCCCGTTGACCTTTATTTTCTATTTCCATTGCTTTGTTTCTGTTTCATTTAATTTCAGGTTTTCAATAAGGAAGAATAGATTCAAAAGACGAGCAGCACTCTCCAGCACGATAAGTTCACTTAAACATTTAAACTTTTCTATTTTCTTTACCATTCTTTCCAAGATTTATCACACTAAGGACAGTGTGAAATAAGTCTGGAGGAGGATGTTCATCCGTTACTAATGACATTTGATTTGTTTTGAGTTTGTTTTGGACACATAAAATTTTTCAAAAAGTTTTTCATAAATTTTTTCAAAAATCGTTTTCAAAAATGTTTTTCAAAAATTTTTCAAACCAGGAACACAATAAACAATACTATGATGAATTAGACCAGTGTGCTTCTACGCTATTTCCTCGTTTTTTGCTCTTTTGTGATTTAGGCCTAGACTAGGCGGTAGCTAAGTACTTGCATTACGAAATCCCACCAGAGGACTTCTATTCAAGGAGATTCTTTCTGACAGGATATACTAGCTCATTTTATTTGACCTTAATATTTACATTTAATTTTCTCATCATTGATTTTAGGCAGGCACCGACATACACATCTAGGACATCTTTTACCCTCACTTTTACCACTCTTTGTCGTCCTAGATGACCAGTTTATCTTTATCTGGTACCATACCCTAAACCTAAAACCCTTGTTTTTAATCCTCGTGCATTCTCTCTTTAGTTTATATCAGCAGATATGTGCAAAAACGTCGGAGAGAAAAGGAGCGACGCAGTTTTCAGTCACTCACAAAGGAGACTGAATGGAATTGGGAAGGAAGAGTATCAGAAACATCAAGAAGCTTAACAAGACAAATCTTAACTGGTAATTTCGTGCTCTCTAAGACTCTATATCTAAAGGTGTTCCCTCTCTTTTAAAAAAAAAAAAAAAAAAAAAATTAAAAGAGAGAGGGAAACAAAAAGCCTAATGAGTCCTAGATTGTCGAAATTTTTGGAGCAAGAAGAATCTACTAAGCGTTTATAGAGCTATGTTTTTGAAAGATTTACAAAAATCTAAGTCTGGGGGAGTTAGGAGAGAACCTGAGGAAGAAGGCCAGTAATCTATAGCAAGAAGAAAGTGACTGAAAACTGTGGATACCAACAGCTTCACTCTCTCTTGCGGTTTTGCATAATATCTTGCATCCTCCATATTCTTCAGGTAACCCTAAACACCTAAGCTCCACCACTTAAATAGCCTTAATGTCAAACGCCGTCTACCCTGAATAATGTTTTTGATGAGAATTCACCATTACACTTAATGAATGTAGAGAGCTAGTTGACTGGAAGTCAGATCTAAGTGTGTAGATTTTCGCATGACGGATTAACGGAATACTTTGCTTGTATTTTGGTGAGAATTTTCTAGACTAGATCCAATTAGATGTTTCACGATAAGTTATGGTTTAGAAGAACGGTCACTGAGATATTGTTTAGTTCCTGCGATTTTTCAAAAAAAAAATTCTTTCCTGACTTAAGTTTGTTTGAGGACAAACAAAAAGGTAAGTCTGGAGGAGTTGATAACACCTTATTTTGACCACTTTTATGGATCACAATAAAGTCTTATGCAGGTGTTTTAACTCTGTTTTCAATGTTTTTAAAGTGTTTTCAATGTTTTAGAGTTTCAAAAGACTTTACAGGAAACTTGGGCAAAAGATATGCAATTTGGAACAAATGAGCAATTTTGGATAAATGCAGACCGTCAGAAGTATGACAAGCGATGAAGACCTTCTCACCGTCTAATCACCCCCAAATTTTGAGACAACATAGAGGATCCAACCAGCTTTCTAATGCACTTGGTTTGGAGACAATCCAACGGTTAGATCTTCATATACTCCCGATGCAAGAATGACAGAAAATGCAGTTCCGGAAGAGAGCATGTGCCGGGACCGCGGCCAACACCCATTTTCCCGTGGGAAGAGCCACCACGACCGCGGACTTTGGTCGTTCACTTTCCCGACGACTTAATTAAAGCCCAGATCAATTCCTTTCGTTATTTTTGAAGCCCTGAGTGTCCACAACCACTCCAGAAGCTATAAATACCCCCTTTAGGTCATTCTAAAGGGTGTGTTCCTTTCTGTACTTAAATTTTCGTGTGAGACTCAAACCCTAGAGAGGGAGGCCGCCGGTTTTGAAGGAGGAGCCGCCGCCGAGGAGAGCATCATCGCGCCTCCGTCGTCGCTTCCGTTCTTCGTTCTTCTTCCTTCTTTTCTTTAATTTCCTGCACTTTCAATACTCTATGATGCTTTGTTACAATATGTTTGAGTAGTTACCCTGTTGGGTTTAAAGGGATTATTCAAAGGGAATTTCATGTGTCTTTGCTTATGAATCGATAGATTTAGGATTATAATCTTCTAGATGTTCTTCGTTTGCCTTTAATCTTACTGCGTGATTCTTTGCTGGCCACTTAGAAGCCGATCTGATATGATATGTTGCGAAAGCTTTCATTGATTTTCTGAACTAGGGTGAAATGAGCAATTCTTCTATAGGAGTGGAAACCTACCTGTAGTTGAGTTGTGAATATTGATGAGTCTTGTTCTGCTATTGCATCTTCTCCCTTCCAGAATCAGAGTGGAAACCTACTGATTAGGGTTGCGAGAGATAGTTGTTTAGTGCTGCGAAAGTAAGCTATTCATACGTAGTTGATTACCTTTATCATATGCTTAAAATCGACATAGCCTAGTCCATGAACCCCTGCAAAACCTCTTGAGCCCCAACGTTTGTTTTTAATCGCTTACAACCTTCGTATTCCTTTGCTTTTCATTCGCTTATTTTCTTGTTTCCATTATACTTTCAATCGCTATTTACTTGCCTTCTATTCGCTTTGTTCAATCGCTTTTTACTTGCTTTACCTGCTTTAGTTTTCTTTCAATTGCTTTTTACTTGCTTTCTAGTTTAGATTTAGTGACAACCAAAAACCCAAAACCAAAACCAAAACCCTTTTTGTTCTAATCTGATTTAAGCGTTGCGTTGAATTCGTACTGAAACAACTAAGTCTCTGTGGATCGATACCCTAAGTACTACAGCGCACATCTGTGCACTTGCAGACATTTAGGGGTTATAAATTTAAAACCTGAAGCTTAGTAAAACGAAAACAACCAATCCCGTTTACAACTCGCATCATATTGTAAGTATAAATTCGATGAATGTGAATTATTTTTATAGTTATTATATATAATTATATATGCATTTAACAAAATTTTATGTTCTATATATATTATAGATGGATAAAACAAAGAAATTGATACAAGATCCAAAACTTAAAAAAGTTTGATCATGTGTGGGAGTTGATGAAGGATATTCCAAAGTTTACAGATAATGTAAACATCAGTATCCCGGATAGTCCAAATACTGGGAGTGATACGGTCGGTTCTCCAACATCACACTCTCCGGGAATGTCTACATTTTCAATCAATTTAAGTAGTGAAGATGGTGGATCAAATGCACTACAACGTCCCATTGGGTTGAAGAAAGCAAAACTTAAAAGAAAAATTTGATGAAGGTAACGATTCATCTTGTGATACTTTGGCTTCATCAAATGAACAACTCCTCAATTTCTTAAAAGATAATTCATCAACTAACGGAAAAGCTTATGAAATGGCTCAATTACGTATGCAAAATCAAGCAAAAAAATTGGTGCTAAAAGAAATGGAGGAGAAAAATAAAATATTGTTAACAAATTTGTAATCTATAGAAGATAGTAATACACGTGAGTTTCTTCAAACTGAACAAGCAAGAATCATAGAAAAAAGAACTTAAGAACAACAACAAACTCCGATTGCTCCAAATTATAATGGACAATTTTTTTGTGATCTTGGAGGTTCAGGATCCAATTTACCAAATTATTAGTATTGTTGTATGGTTTATTTTGTGTAATATTTATGTGTTTAGTAGCTTTATTTTTCTTGTGGTGATTTATTTTGTGTGTTTTGATGTATTTTTATTATATTTAATTATAAGAATGTCATGTAATAATTTTTTTATATTGGTAATATTAAATTTCAAGTATTTATTTTTTTATTAATGATATTTAAATTTCTAAATATACATTTTACATTTATATATTTAGAAGATATCTAATTGTATGGACTAAAATAAAAAGAAAAACAAAAAGTATGTTTATTGATAAGATATGTAATTGTGGAGACTAAAATGTAAAGTAAACAGTGTTTTAAAGGTTTGAATAGTGGATCCTCAAATTTGAGGTTTCACTATTCAAAACCTCAAAATTTGAGGGTTTAAGGGTTTGGTTGGAGCACAAAAAACCTCAAATTTGAGGATTTAAGGGCTGGGTTGGAGATGCTCTAAACTAGTCACTCGAGGTATATAAGAGTAACATGATATTTATGAAAAATATACAGTATTTGAATAATATGTTTTCCTTTTCAACAAATTATGAATAGTAATAGGTATATATCGACATTTTCTTTAAGTTAAATTGATAACCCATAGACCATCTCTAATTTTGGAATATAAATATTTTATTCCACATATTAGTATGTACAATATTTAAGTTAATTTTTTCCTCCTATTTTTAAGAAATGAAAGAAGGGGAAAACCTAAAACTTCAGAGCTAGATGATCGATTTTCAAAACCTACGATCATAAGACGAATTAAAATTGTTTATAGAGAGTGTGTTTCAGTACGTGGAACTGATCTGCCAAAACATACAAAATATTTTAACTTAGTGCAAGGTCGTTTGAATATGGGGCGTGTTAGCCATTTTTAATATCTTTAGTTCCAAGGCTCAAACTCTAGCTGTCTACAAACAACCCATTCAGATTAAGGGTTTTCAGACTGCACCGAGTGATATAACTTTACACATAAAAGACTTGTCCAACGTTCAAAAGGGACTCATGAGGAACATTGAAGATGGCATTGTTCCCCCTACAAATCTTCTTAAGAAACGCATAAACATAATTAATGGCTATCTTCTTGGGAAGCGATGAACCTTTTCTTGCTTTCACTACAATGTTTCCTAGAATATGAACAACCCCTGACTTTCTACAATTCTTTAGAAACTCTAGCTCATCTATCTCCTCCTCATCCACCATGATTTCCTCGCCAAGACTCGCCATGTTGCTCGGCGAACCAAGGGGGACGACCGTATCCAATGTTGATACCGTGTAGTCCACGATTGAAGACAACATCTCTATCTCTTTGTTGTGGATCAATATTTCTCTGGACTGTTCCGCCTGGCTGCAGATAGAAGCATTGCTGCTGTTTCTTGAGCTCGCAACTGGCTCCATCATTCTTTCGATTCGAATGAAAGAAAACAAGTTGGTGAATAGCTTGTTCTCGAAATCGTCGTCTTTCTTGTGTAGATCTTTGTAACCGTACCTGTTGATATATATACAAGGGTATTACAAAGACACATAAGCTTTATTGGAAAAGACAGAGAAAGAAACCAAGAAAGTACCTGGCGATGCACCGGAACATTCGGAATGTCTTGGATCCAATTCTCTTCACGAGGAACCTCTCTTCTTCGGGGACAGTATAGACAGGGAGGTACTTGACGCAAACAAAGACAACGACTGAATGAATGGCAGGGAGGTTAGTGATGAAATGAGAGAAGATGTGAGGAACGCCACTTGCTAGTTCTGAGTAAACTATCCCAATCCCTGGGACCCGGACAAGGCCAAGGCTAGGACCGAGGCCGAGGATCCAGCTCATTGACACTTTGCTATGCACCTGGAACTCGTATCTTTTGACTTTTACATAATGCCAAACCAACATTACAAGAAGTAAGACCGCTGCTACAACTAGTGGAACCCATCCTCCTTGATTGATCTTTAAAAGCACGGCTGAGAAGTAGGCTCCTTCCACCACGAGGGATAACACGGTGAATATGAGGACGAGAGCCCAGTGGCACCTCCACACGAGTAGCATAAGCAGCACCATGAGTAATGTGGTCACAAGCATCACAACCGCGACCGCAGTCCCTATTTTCCACCAGAGAGAATAGAGATAGTCAGCCAACAGTTTTATCAAATGGTTTAAAGCAAAACAACATACCGTATGCATTCCCTATTTGGTTCTGATTCTGGAACTTAGCAGTGACGGCTATGCAACCGAGCATGAGTATCCAATTGATATCAGGGCTATAGATCTGACCAAGGAACTTCTTCGAAGTATGAACCACTTTGACTTGAGGAAAACATCCATGAGCCACAGCTTGCTTGATTATCGAATATGTTCCTGATATTGTAGCTTGGCTTCCAACAACCGCGGCTAGTGTAGCGACTATAAACATTGGCCAATATATACTATCTGTAGATTCAAAGCAAAAGAGAGACTCTCAATTTTTTGTATGACTTCAGATCAGTAATAGGCTTGAGAAAGCTTTATGACAAACCTGGGATAGATTCATAAAACGCATTTGCAACGTTATCCTTGTTTTCAACAAGGTACGCAGCTTGACCACAATATGCTAGAAGAAGACAAGGGAACACGAAAAACGTAAAGGCGAGTTGTATAGCTAATAATGGGAAATAAGCAATGTCGTCATATAGTGCCTCAGTCCCTGCATTGTTTTCAGGATAAACAAGAAAGAGAAGAAGCATTTAGAGATGGTTTCAAAGATTTTTTTTTGTTGGAGTCTTGCAAATAAAAGAAAAATAGTAGTAAACCTGTTATGCTGAGAAGAATTCCCCCAAGGGAAATCCAACCATCTCTCCCTCTTCTTTTGAAGTACATGAATACATATGTGGGAGAGAAGGCTTTTAAAACTCTTGAATCATATATGCAGATGTTGTATAATCCGGTGCCTCCAATAAAGAGAAGCCAAATAAACACAATAGGTGCAAAGAGCCATGCAACTTTGTCTGTACCATACTTCTGCATACTGAACAGACCCACCAAAATGAGAACAGCCACGAGCACAACTGTGTCTAAAAGCAAAAGGAAATGGGGAATTTAGCAATTGACAACGGGTGAAGAACAACAACAATCCGGTAAAAAAAAGCATACCGCTGCTCATCTTTGGATTGTTAACTCTGATCCCACCAGTAGCTGAAAGAACTGAAGCATGGATAATGTTATAAACAACCACTCAGTAATCCAAGAAATGCAAAGCAAAGAGAATCATATATTCGTACGAACCAGAGATGGCCGGAGTAAAGATGCCATCACCAATCGTCATACAAGTCCCCACAAGAACAATGATCAGAAGCGCTCTCTTCCTAGAATCTTTCTTCTCCAACCAATTCATCGTTCTTGCAGCCAAAGAGCCTTCAGGCAAGAAAGTACGACTATATGTGGTGAGGTCCTCATCACTTCTTTGCTGGTCCGGGATTAGTTTCAGTTTACCATTTCTGCACAGCAACGAGTAAATAGCTAGAGTCCCACCTACACACATTGATAGATTTAGGACCAACTAAACCAGGGGCTTTACTCACTTTGAACAGATCAATGAGACCCGTTTTACTATCCAAATCGGAAATTTAAAAGGACCAACACTAGTGTATAACGGATATGTGCCAATCCACGGTATTGAGTTGAAAGCCCATAATAAGCTCATATATAACCTACCTTGACCATTGTCATTAGCTTTGCAGACAATGAAGACATACTTGATGAGAGGAATGAGCAAGAGAGAGTAAATGATCAAAGAAAGTGCTCCGATCACATCCTCAGTTTCATTTATTCCGTTAGGGAACGTATTATAAAACACGTACAAGGGAGAAGTCCCTAAGTCGCCATAAACTATCCCTAAACTTTGGAAGGCCAGCCTCAGAAGCATCAACGTTGACAAACTCTGAATACAAATAGACAACAAACATAATAAGATAAGAAAGACTCAACTTTCTTTATATCAGAACTTATATGATTGAATCAGCATCATCAATTTTGTCTCATAGTATCAAAATCCGGTGTAAATCATTGGTGAAACGACTTAAAAGTTTTGTGTTATTCAGTTAAGTTTTTAAAACTGAATGTTATTCAAAACTAAAAACTTGAATTTTTTGAAACTGAATCATTGAAATGAATTACAATTAAGTTACAGTTCATGAATAAATTTTAGGGAACAAAATTAAAGATATGACATAAATATTTCACATATGAATTCTCTAAATATTTCATCAAAATATTAAAATTTGAAGACTATATAACACTTAAAAAAAAAAACTATATCCATGATTGAATAAAACCCATCAAAAAATCAATTACCTTATCCTCATATCATAGTCAAATAAGAACTTTCTCAATTCCAGACACTGATTATGTTGATCGTTCATCTTCTTTGAGCTATTGAATGGAGATGATACTCTAAAAATATTAAAAGAAGGAAACGTGATAAGTTATAAAAAGTGTTTACCTTCTCTTTGTACATGTTCTTGAGTCTATTTGCTTCTTCATCCATGGGCTGATCAAGTTTCTGCTCTAAATCCCACATAGCTTCTATGTTTCTCCCTTTAATCGTTTCCTCTCCTTCTCCTATTTCAGCCATTTTGCTTTATATCCAGAAACAGCAACAAAAATTCCCCAAAATTTTCAGAGAAAGCTAGAACTCTTTGGAGCAATTTTGCCTGAGACGAGACCAAAACTGAAAGAAGTGGCTTAGATTTATGAAAAGATTAATTAGCTATAATAAGCTATGTACTTATGTACTATCAAACTCTGGGACTGACTAAAAAAGGAGGTGAAGAAAAAGAACCTAAAGATTCGAAACGAAATAGACTATAGAATATAAATAAACAAATAACTCAGATCTATCAATCAAATAATAACCAGATCTCTGATAACAATGAAGATTACGCGAATAAAACACGGATTGGAGAAATGATTTGTTTTTTGTTCTCTTCTTTGTTTCAGATATTTTTTTCTTGGTATATACTTATTTCTTTTAAATATGAAAAGGACAGCGACTTTACGAAGAGGTAGGGAGAGAGAAGCATTTAAGATACAAAACTATATAATATTCACATTTAATTCGTTTTAAAATATGGGCACATACAGTATCGGCTAGTGGCCATGGAAAGGGCGGTTGTGGTGCACCAACGAAGTTTTGACAGATTATAAAACCGTCAAAAGTTCGTCAGCAAATTTTATCAGAATTACCTTTTTTGTGTAATGGTGGCTATGTAGGCTATGTTTGGAGGCTTGCAGCTAAGCCAGATACAATTTTGTAGCTAAAAGTTGCGAGTCTTTTCTACAGTTTTCTGTGGCTAGCTAGTGACTTTGATACCACCTCACCATTGGTTTTTGAGTGGCTTGTCCAGGCTCGTGGCCGCGACAGTGCCGTGCCTCATGTGTTAAAAAATAAGCATTTGCCTAAGACCACCCAAAATATTACTCCATATTAAGGCCACATTTTTTTCTAATTTATCTATGCACATATATATATATATTATTTAGTCTGATAAATATTGTTGAGGTTTTTATTTGAGAAAAAATAATACTAAAATATTTTTTAATATAGATATATATATATATATATATATATATTCTGTTTTATAGTATTCAAGATCAACAACAACAAAAAAAAAGAAAACTAATCCAAAAAAAAATTTCAATACTTAAAAACAAATCTAAAAAATATGCTTTAATATTTATATATTTTAGCTACATTATCAAATTTTATGTAAAATTACTACTTTTAATTTTATTTCATTTTAATAAAAAAAGCTATATTTTTAGATTTGTCTTAAGCTACCGTATGTTTAAGCACGGCACTAGGCCGCGACATAGTAGTGGGTACCCTTAGGTTAGCTAATAACCACTCTAAGTTAATTAGTGGTTTTCTCTGGTTATTTCTATGATAGCTCTGGGTATTATACAACACTGAGAAATTGTACGACTAATTAAATAAGCGCAATTTATAAGCAGTGATGATTTGGTGCACATGCATCTCCACTAACGCGAGTACGTGACCACTTGGGATTAGAATAACCTGAAAATATATGGCCATGCCCTTCCACTTCATATGTACTTTTTCTAACAATATTTTACAGTTTTATAGATTAACTAATATTTGATACAAGACAAAAAAAGTCCGAGGTATCATGGGGAGACCTAGGGAATGATTAACCTTAACACGGAGCCCACACGGTCTCTTTTTCTTTTCGGGTTTATAAGATCACTTAGTGGAGATGATTGAGCTTTATTAGCAACCAACTCAAAATAAATTATTAATGAATGAAATGATATGTGTTTCTTATATAACTGTTAGATTATAATGTAGGTTTCATATAACACCAAAGAAACTATATTCAAATGAATTGGCCTATGTGCACACAATCATAGACAAAATAAGTCAACATGCAACAAAGGGAATATTTGTTGGGTATGCACATTGAACAAAAGTCACAAGTTATGGTTACTAGAGGAACATAAAGTTGATATGAGTAAGAATGTGGTCTTCTATGAAGAAAGCTTGTTTAAGGATTTGAACTCAGATAGGGTAAATCAGCTGAAAGTGGAAACTGAAGCCGAAGAAGAAGGTTACTTTCAGCAAAAGACCTAGTACATAGAAGTATTCAAAGAAGATGAATCTCCAAGGGAAAGTTCAAATCGAGGTGGAGCAGATCAAAATTATATAGTGACAGAGTCATATCAAGAATAAAAGTCAAGTTCACCAGAATAGGTTGATGAAACTGATACAAATATTATGACAGAGAATCTGGACAACTATCTGTTAGCCAAAGATATGTGTGGAAGAAGGGATACTCCATCAAATTATGAAGGCACATATTTTGTTGCATATGCATGCTTTAGCGAGTGAAGAAACGATAAATCTTAGTGAACCAGTGTCATTCATGGAAGCTAGAAGAGGCGCTTTGGAATTCGAAAATGGATTCGCTGGGTAAAAATCACACTTGGGATGTGAATGATAAACAAGAAGAGCGAAAGGTTATTGGCTGTTAATTGAGCTATAAACTTAAGATTGGAATACCTGAGTGGAACAGCCAAAGTATAAGGCTAGACTTGTTACTAATGGATAACACAAATCGAAGGAATATATTACATTGAGTTTTTTGCACCAGAAAATCTTTATACGGTTTAAAACAATCACGAAGGGAATAGAATCTAGCATGATTTAGTATATCCACGTATGTATCACATTATCAAAGCTTTTTTTGTCTATCGGTATTTATATTAATTGTGCTAATTTCACCTATAAGCTTAATGTTTACAGTTGTTTTTGATTTATAAGGTGAAAATTTGACAAACCCATTTTCCAACATGTGACATGAAACAAAAAGGAATATCAATAATTTTCTTTTGGTCTAAAGACTTTGAGAAAACCCAACGATTAACGATGGGTGGCGAAAAAATTGATCTACTGCAGAATTATTGCTATTACATAAAAGCAGCCACATAATTGTATGATCATGTAGAGAATTGTGATTGAGTTATTAAGTAAATTACAAAATCGTACACATATACCCTTAGTAGACGAAACATCTTCAAAAATTGGGAAGATTTTATTTGCCTTTTGCTGAGTTATATCTATGTATGATAATATGATGGATGAAGGTATAAGAGTCGCCAAATGGATCTTCATGTTTATTTTTTGTTCATTTCATATACTGCAACAGTTTTTTTTTTTTTGTCAAGAACACAAGAACGAGTTTAGCTTCATTTATATGTAAATTATAAGTTAAGCATTCGTATCAATTTTTTTGATAGATTCAGTGATTCGAAAGATTTAAGAAAGTGTGATAAGACAACTAATTAATGAATTTTGAGTTCAAAATCAGTGCACAAAAAGTCAAATCTTTAAAATATTCTCTGACTAAAACATTGTGAACATAGGAAGAATCATCAAACCTGCCTAAACAATATGAAAATTTTGAACTGAACCAGTGAACCAACAACAATTTTTATAATTCTAATCCAAACGGATCCTTGTGCTTATTAACGTGGTTATCATGAGCACAACCAAAAACCACATTAGGTAAAAATGTGAAAAAGACACATTAAACGCTGGCATTTTTTTAGCTAATGTACCTTTACTCCATGTAGAATCCAAGTCTTGCATGGAGTACCAAAGATCTCGATCGAAGGTTAATCTAGGTATATAGTCTTGAGAGCTTTGGCAAGATTATTTGCAGTGAGTATAAGATTTAGATGATTGACTTTCTTTTTTCTTCAATATAATGTGTATGCGAAGTGTTTTACATAGTTATAAAAAAGTGTTTCAAAATAGAAATATGGCTATGTAAGACACTTCACACATATATTACATTGAAAAAAAAATTAATTATGATTAGAAAAATTAGATAATTTACATTAAATATGAGAATCAATACGTCAAATTAACAATAAATAATGAATAATAAACTTAATTCAAATAGAAAACATGTGATAAAATTTAACTGGAAACCAATTAATAATAAAAAAATCAAAATAAGTAAATTTAGTTGTTATTTAGTAAAACTTGTTTATTGGTTAGTGATTTGATATCGATGTTCTCAATCTTAATTTTTTTCTCAGTGATTTGATGTTTTCGATATTGGTGTGCTTGTCTTTAAATTTTTTACTTTTTAGTTTTTTTTACAAATTATAAAATATTAAATCATAATTTTTGCATATACGTGAAATTTTATTTAACTCATAAACGAGAAAGTTCATCAGTAAATAGGATAATCTATCACCGAAATCTAATGATTCTAAATTTTTTTTTGTCTTGCATTTTTCTGAAAATTCATTCATCTATTTCATTTCTAGCATGATTTAGTATATTCACGTATCACATTGTTAAAGTTTCTTTTGTCTATCGATATTGTATATTGCAAAGATGTGCTTGTGCTTTCATCTACAAGCTTAAATGGTCTACCGTTGTATTTAAAATATGAGACGCCATATTTGACAAAACTGTTATTCAACACGTGCCTCCAAAAAAAATCTATTATCAATGGATTTTTCTATTTTGTCTAGACTTTTGAAAAGCCATTAATGTATCAAAGATTAGTGATGGGTGGCGAAAAATTTGACTCATTGTTTCAAAACTATTGCAATTACAAAATAGCGTTCAGAAAATTCTATGACCATAGTAAATTATGATAAGTGCGCTTAGGACAAATAGAGTGATCAAACAAAAAAAGAATTAAGTTATTGAATAAATTACAAAAACGTACACATACATCTCAGTAGACAAAACATCTTCAAAATTTGGGACGAACCGTTTGCTTTTTGCTGATTTATGTATATGTATGATAATAAGATGGATAGTATGAGTGTTACCCAAATGGATCTTTTAAATTTATTCTCTGTTCCTTTCATATACCGTAACAGAGTTTTTGGCTCCTCAAGCAAGAACACAAGAACGATTCTTAGCATCATTTGTTTCCTCGACTAGGCTCGGTTATAGTTCCAAGAAATTTATCCTGTTCCTGACCAGAACCTTTCATCGTCTGTGGTTGCTTATTCTGTCCTCCCTGCAAATAAAACGTTATAGACAAAACTTAACTCTCTCTGCAACATAAGAACAAACCATTTGTGTTTGCAAAAGAGTGTTTTAACTCACAGCTCCCTTTTGTGCAATCAACCTCCGGCTTGAAGGAGCTCTAGCTATTGATGAAGCAGCCGCTGCTGCAGCTACTCGAATCCTACAAAAATGGGAGATTTCTCAGCAACTCAACATGTTATTACTAATGCCATAAAGAGTATCAAAACCAAACCTTTTATGTACGTCAACATATTCATCTGTTTCATCAACAATCTCTTCCTGCAAAAGCTCTTCAAACACATCTTCCAAAGTGATGATACCTATGACTTCCCCATCCTCTATATCTTCTGAAGTATGCGAGAACCCGTGTGGCACAGCCTCGTTGCTTTGAAACATCAATTGTCTATTAGCCTTGTCGATTTGGACAACGACATTGTCGTGGTTTCCTTCTCGTTTTAGCAACAGAGGCGCAGTCAAATCCGAGGCATTGCTTTCTTCAGTGTTTTCTTCGAGCAGTGTTGAAGGAGGAACTTTGTTTTTACCCTTGACCTTGACAACTGCAGCCATGTGACTGCTTCCTTTTTGAAACTCATTCAGTATATCATACAGTGGCATATCAGCTGGAACCCTATTGAAAAGCATTATAACAACACTGATCACAACACGAAGTTTCGTTCTACACAGAGATCATCAGAATTAGTAATGGCAAAAACCTTGGAATTCTCCGTATACAAACTGCACTGACAAGGGTCTCTGTCTCAGGGCGAACAGTAAGTAGACTCTTTACCTAGCAAACAGAAGAGTTTCTTGTTTAGAGTTTGCAAAAACATGACAAGAAACCATTGAAACATGCAAACAAGAGAGGTAACAACACTTACCAGGAGAAGACCGATAACATTTTTTGGATTTCCAGAGTAGACAGGGACACGGCTATGGCCTCGTGCAAGAATCTTACCCATAGCTTCCCTGTGAGGTTATTTACAAGCAGTATAAGACACAGATCCGGAGATAGTTACAGAAACGAGCACCGTGCAAGAGTTTTCAACATTAGTAATAGAGGAACATTGAGACAACAGGTAAAAACTATTTTCTTACAAGTATGACAGTTTAAGAATCAAACTCACCAATCCAGCTTTGAATTTACATCCAAGGAGAAGGTCGATTCAATCGGCGTCATGGCTTCCTGTGCAGTCTGGTAAAACCAAAATACACCAGTTTTTGCATGAATAACTCTCACTAGTTCTATACAGATAAATCCATGATTCAGGAGTTGTAGAGAGTGAAATTTTTATCTACCACATACCTTCTCGGTCAAATCAAGTGCTCCGCTTATGATTGTGGTCTCATCGTGCGTAAGTTCACCTCCCTTGCCAGCCTAAAAACCATAGTCACAACCAAAACAAGGTAGCCAAAATTAGTAACCCTGAAACTCCAAAGTAGTCAGCGTCTTCAAAGTCTCTATAATACCTCTTGGCTGTGAATGGATACAAGAGCTTTCAACTGAGCCCGTCTAAACAAAGCGTCATTATGTCCCAACACCAAATCCAAGACCTATCCAAAAAGCATAAAAGAGGTTAAAACCAAAAAAAGAAGAAGAAAACATAACTCATGGTATAGAACAAGAATAAGCATATGATGAGAGATTCAGCAACCTTATTAGACAGGAAGAAAGTCATAAAATGCGATGCTCGAAACAACAATAACATTCTAGATTAAAGAATCAAGATATACCTTGCCGATAGGAAATGCAATCGGGTAGCAGAGAATCATCAAAATGCGGACAAGCCAGACGAAATTCGCTCCAACGGCGAGTCCATACCTCGTGCATATCGCTTGAGGAATAACCTTCAAAGTCGAAAACAAGAAGTGTCCTTGTTCAAGCCTTGATAAACCATATAAACTTGGATTTGTGAACAAGAGAGACTTCTATAAAAACAACATACCTCACCAAAAGCAAGAACGAAAGTGACCGAAAGAATAATAGCAACGTATTCATTGAATAACTTATCCAAGTATATAGGAAGACCCTGCCAATTTTCCATAAATCAAGTAACTTTAGATCTCACTCAAGCCCACTGTTTTCATGATAAAGAAGCAACAGAGTTTTGGAATCAAAAAGCAAGATACTTTACCTCCATTGCAACAGCATTGCAGAGAAGCAGTGTCACTAAAAGCTGATGCTGTTTCTGAACAACCGGGAAAATCGCAGCTGAAAAATCATTCCGACAAACAAACAAATGTAAGAAATTCAAACAGAATCATGATCAGATCAAAATTCAACATAGTAAAAACAGACGCAATCCCACGAAAACAGAGGAGATATTAGGAACAAGAAGAAGAATGAAGAAGAAGAATCACAGGCTTGTTTCTTCTCGTTAGGAGTGCCACTGCGTTGGAGAATCTCAAGCTCGACGAGACCGAGAGACATAAGCCCCAAAGTGAGACCAGACATAATTCCGGCGAAGAGAACGAGAAAACAAGAAACGCCGGCGTAGATGAACCACCACGGTGATCCAAACGGGATCGATTCGCCTCCGTTGGTGCCGTTAGATTGTCCGAATCCGGACAACATCCTCGCCGCAGCCACCGCATTAATCAGATGCATTTCCCTTCTTCAGATCCTCCAAAAGAGAGATTCAAAAGCCAATAGAGAAGAAGAGACTCTGATAATTGATTACTTTCGAACCTTAAAATGATGATAGACTCTGTATCTGTGATTCTGTGCAAGACACGGCCTTTGTCTTGGTCTTTTTATTTATTTTTTTGCCCCTTTTTGATAATTTTATAAATTTTAGGATCCCATCTCACCAACTTATCTGATTCAGTTCAGTACAATTTCTAGGACAAACGGAAAAACAATTTAAGACCCAAATTTAACTAGTTTTTTTTCAAAGTACCCTTTACTTCTTTTTTCGTAAAGTTTCACACTCTTGGAGCATTTACATTGAAAGTATTTTTTTTTCTTTTTCATTGAAAGTATTTTTCATAGGTATCTTTTTTGGTAAAATTTTCATAGGTATCTTACCTGCCGTAAAAAAAAAAATGGTATCTTACCATTTTTATAATAATTTAAGAAAAAATGAGATGGGTTCTAAACACAATTGTGGCTTAACCGTATAATCAAATTAAAATATTGATAAAACATTTTTTCAAGTCTCTAGAGATAGTTTTACAAACTTAAATATCGTAGCGTGTTAATAGAGAAGTTGTATAGAGCGAGACTAGAATGATCTCATAGAACAATTTGTTGAAGCAACAAATTTTCTATTTTAATAGTATTTAATTTTTTTATTGTTTCATTTTGCGTGAACTGTGTGAACAAAAAAGTTTTTAATTTAGAGTGATAAGTTTTTTCACCTGGACACGACTTATTCTAGTCGTGTCTAATCATAAATATCCAAATATGACCAATTCTAATATTAAACAAAAATGGTACTGTATCAAGAAAGAGTGTTGTTTAGTTGTCAATTGGATTTCTAAGATTTTCTCCAAAAATATAATAACCGTATTTGTAAGATGACTCAGATCGTTCTCGACTTCTCGTAGTCTCGTTCTTTTCGATAGAACGTGATTGATAATTATATGAGACCTTATTAACGTGATTTGACAAGAAAGACCTTATTAACGTGATTGATAATATACTTTCGACAGAGATCTTAATCAAACTTTCAATTCATTAGAATATAAGTTTGACTGCTATTTATTTTTCTTAGACCGTCAATAAGGTCTTTCTTCTTTCATGTTTCAAGCAAGTTTAACTGTCTAGATACTCTAGCTAGAACTGTTTTATGTAACCTATGTCTAGTTTTGAACAAGATTGCTTAAGTAATGAAAATCATGAATTGACCAAGAAAAAGACAGTCAATAAAGATATTTAAAAATAAGGCATGTGACTAAATCTTATTGTTTAAAAGATTTGGTTCTTTTATAGTATATATGTATATTTTTGGTATAATTTTTTTCTTTTAATCGTGTGAATAATATTTCTCTATTACAACATATAATTATATCCACATACAAGGATTCACAACAAATAATTCTACATCATGTTCTTGATAGATAGTTTTATTTTGACTAATGGATCACAGTGAACGATTCTACTTGCATCATGTTTAAAAAAATTTATAAAATTTTCAATATTAATTTGCATTCTCTATTTTTTTCGACATAATTTGCATTCTCTATATTAATTTCTATTCTCTAGAAATAGTTGTTTTAAGTATTAGTAAACCCATTACCTAATGATTTTTTTTTTTAACTATGACAGTTATTGTAACGCGCGAATAAAAAGACTATTGAAAAAATCTTTTAACTATGACATTATTGCCTAAGTTTCTAAGAACATCTCCATTCTTAAATCTGGGATGGGGTTTTTAAAGTTTTTTAATTATAAGTTTTTGATTAAAAAAAAAGTTAAGAATTTTTATGTTTTTTGCCTCTCCATCCTTGAATCTCATTAGGGTTTTTTTTATAAAAATTATTTAATATACGTAATTATTGATTTGATCATAATTATAAACATACAAAATTTAATAAAACCATCTTAATACTGCATTACATGAACTCAAACAAAAATTGTTTTATGGACAGAAAGTTGAACTTTTTTTAATAAAACCAATTTTAGAGATAGAATATTGGGCATTTTTGTTTTATGGCCCATTCCCAATTTTTAGCCCACACACACAAAAAAAAATTTCACCAATGCGATTCTACCACATTTTTAAGAATCTCCCTTATATGGAGTTTTTATCTAAGAATTTAAGAACTCAGGTTCTTAGCTTTTTAATGTTTTTTTAATTATTTTATTAGCTAATTTCCCTAAAAACCCCATTACATCCCAGCGATAAAAATAATTTAAGAGCATGTACATTAGAAAACCTCTCATTGAGGTTCTTAGCAATACTAAATTAATTTTTCTTTTTACGATGAATAGTGAAAAACTTCTTAGAGCATGATTAACGCTAAAACTCATTATGGGTCTTTTAGCTATTATTTAAATACTAGAAAATGATATGCTGCCACCTGTCATCTTGAGACGTCTCTTAATTGTCCCCAAATAAGAGACGTTTTTAATTTTGGTCTGTGAGTTTTTAGACTTTTATTAATTAAAAATTATAAAAGATCATGTGAAACCTGCGTTAATCATGCTCTTAAAGCATCATTAACGGTGAGACCCATATAGATCTCTTAACTATTTTTTCAGCATTAAATTGAATAAGAAATTTGGATAAAAAAAACCCCACACTTTTGGACTGTCCAATGGAAGAGATTCAGAGTTTCTTTAAAAAAAATCTTCATTTTTGTAATTTGAGCTCGTTAAAATTTTTGGCCCAAGGCCCAGTCTTCTTTCCCTTCTCGTTTTTTTCTCCTTTTATCGAGACACATGTGTATGACTGTATGTATCTCTCTCTTCCTCGACTGTAGCTGCAAGACTAAGGGAGAAAGAGAGAGAGATCTGCCGCTGCTGTCTCGCCTTCCCGTGTCACTGCTGCTGCGTCACCACCGCGCACAATCATACGCCACCACCGTCTCTGCACCACCACCAGTGTGCTTTTCACGCCATTAAATTAGTGTTGTCGAGAGTGTCGGGAAAATATTTTCTCCCAAATCTTTTAGCAAATAAAAGGCTGCCACGTGTGGGAGGAAACGTCTCTAAAAGTCGCGAAATAAAAAACGTTTCTGCCAAATAAGAAACGCGGTCTCAATTTATTATTATTTGGTTTCTGCTAGAAACGCAGTTGGAGACTGCGTTAATGATGCTCTTAGCGTTTTGTGCCTCCATTGGTGAATCCCGTTTACGAGTTTTTAAGAATAATTTTTTTAAAAAAAAAAAATTATTTAGTTCTTAATTTTAAACATACATTTCTTATAAAACTAGATTTTTAATTCATTACATAAAATTTAAAACATGTAAAATATAGATATTAAAATCGTAAAACGTTTAGTTGTAATCTTGAGAAGTACCAAAATTGTTCCATATATGCTCAATTAAATCTTCTTTCAATTTTTGATGTATTTGTCTATCACAGACTTGATTTTGAATGCCGATCATATTGTCGAGATTTGTAGGCATATCTCTAGAATACGTCAAATCCACTTGTGAAGTTCTGCTTGCTTCTCTTTGTTCGAATTCTGATATATCATACTGAGTGTAGCTATCTCGTTCATTTTTTACTATCATACTGTGCAATATGATAAATGCTCACATAATCTTTCCAATTTTTTCCTTATCCCAGAGAAGAGCTGGATTTTTGACAATTGCAAATCGAGTTTGCAGAATGATAACACCTGATTTTGATCATATTTATGGATCACTTTTAGTATCTTATGCAGGTGTTTTCAATCAGTTTTGAAGGTTTTATAAGTGTTTTCCATGTTTTGGAGTTTTAAAAGACTTTTCAGGTTACTTAGGCAAAAACAATGCGAATTGGAGAAAAATCAACTTTTGGCCAATTTTGGACTGTCAGAAGTTTCACATGTTCTGCAGAGGACACAAGATCAAGCTCACCTTTTGATCAAGCTCAACTTTTGACACAAGATAGAGGACACAACCAGCTTTCCAATACAAGTAGAATAAAAGCAATCTAACGGTTGGATCTTAAGTTATTTCCAATTTACTGAAGACATGTTCTGTAGTCTCGCAAAAGAAGCAAGAGAAAGAATGAAGTTTGGGCATCATAGACCAACCACCGCGGTCCAGGAGCTCGTGACCGCGGTGAATACCATCCTGGCCACGCCTCAGAACCTCCAGCCATAGTGGATCCATATTTACCAGCCTTGGAGAGCCCAATTCTGCGACAAGCCCATAAACGGCCCAATAGGCTGTTTTCAAGCCCAACTCATTCTCTCTGAAAAAGAAGCTCTAAGGACGACCAGAAACACTTGGAAACCTATAAATATGTACTTTAGAAGACCTAATTTCGTGTGTGCTCCTTTCTCTTGATAAGGAGGCACCCAACTTTTGTTTCTTAGGTTTAGATTAGGGAGATAGAGAATTTTCTCTTGAACCTTTGCTGTTTCTTTTCATCTATCTATTCAGTTTATGCAATCTCTTTTACTTTACTGATTTCCTATTTCAAAACCAATGATGATGTTGTCAAGCTCAGCCATGTCTGAGTAGTCACCTTGCTGGGTGAAGAGGGCCATCAAAAGGGACCCCATGACCGATGACATCTAGATTTTTTAGGTTAAAGGATTTCAATTTTAAATGATTCTCCCATTCATCCAAATATCAATGCGGTAACGCTGGAGTAGCTAACCAGTGTCCGATCCTATGTTAAATCCGAGCCACGAGAGTGTTGTATATGGGTTTCCTGAATTGGATCCTATGGATGGCACCGTCGTAGGAGACGAAAGCTACCTATAGAGGATACGTAAGCCGAGATGGATTCCGAGCTGAAATGCATGATCTTATTCTGGCATGTGAGCGAGAGTTAATTGTCATAAATAAGTGATTAGATGATTAGGGTGATGAGAGTTGGCTAATCTTAGAAGTGTCTATCCTAGTTTCAGAATCACAGAAAATCCTTACCTAAATTCCTTGTGTCATATATCATGAATCCTAGAGATGAACCCTAATGTCTGCCATGTTTTTCATCCTTGTTTTTATCTATTTTTACTTCCTGTTTAGCTTAGTAAAACCGTGACACCAAAACCCCATAAAAAACCCCAATGGTCTTTGATTTCGATTACTAATCCAGTTTGAAGTTTCTGCAGAAAAGACAACTTTTCCTGTGGATCGACATCTAAGTACTACAACGCACGGCTGTGCACTTGCAGACACTAGGGTTTATAAATTTAAAACTATTTTGCGACAGCAACCCTAGCTCGCATCAAGTTTTTGGCGCCGTTGCCGGGGAGAGCATCGTTCTTGCTTCTACCAAACTTCATAGGTTAGTAAATCCGAGTCTTAGACGCCTTTTTCTTTTAATTTTTCATTTTGTTTTTCTTTGTTTCAGGTTTCTGGAACATGTATTCACCTTGGGAGGAAGATGAAATCATTGGGCGAGGGTGTTATTACCCGTGTGTTGCTCAATACTCTCATTCATACGCCTACAGTGAATCAGACGACATGGATTGGAACTCTCATCAGAACCATCACTATCGAGATGAAGTGTATTCGCCTATGGCAAGTCATCAACCATCTCACCCCCATCGATTTAGTTCATAACAAAATCGGTTAAGTCCCAAGCTTAGTCGACTTGTTGCTGAGATGAATCAGCAAGCTGCTGAAGAGATAGATAGTATGCTTCAAGAGCTGCATGAATTCGAGTCTAGAGATGATGGATGTTGGGTAGCTTATGAATTAGATGGAGAAACCTCCTTCAAATTTGTTAAGAATACCATGTCCAATGAAAGTCTCTTGGATCCTAATTCTCCCATCATCGAATCCCTTGACCAAGGAAGAGAAGAATTTGTTTCTGTTCCCAGCAATGACCTCATCACTACCAAACCACTCGAGTGCCTCGAAGTAGATGAAGAGGATCACAATCCTCCTGTTCTTGACGAGCCAAAGCCTTCCTCTGTATCAACTCCTCACAACTTTGAGTATGAGAAAAATCTCATGAAGGATGATACACTAATGGTGAAGTCGCTGATTGAAGCTCCTGAAGAAGAGCAAGGAATATAAGTTCAGGATTCTCTTTGTGACATCAAATCTGATGTGATTCAAATACCAAAACTCTCTGAGGGAACATGTATTTCGAAATCTCATTCATCTATGGTTTATATTCATGTTGGAGATCTTTCTACTGCAGCTCTATTTGGTTTCACGCCGAGTTTGCCTCTTCAAGTTGAAGATTGTCTTCTTCCTAATGATTTCCATGTTATGGAGATGAGAAAGGATGCAAAGAACTCTCTTTGCCTGACCATAAGCAGTGGAGAAGAACCAGTTTTTGATCCTGGAGGAGCTACAAAGGTCCCTGAAAACATCCTAGAAGAAGGTCCACCCTTCACACTTCATCAAAACATCAACCAGAGAAGTTCAATGTGCAACAAGATTTCTTTTGATGCACACTTGATCTTTGCTCATATGGGACGTGATCAAGACTCAAATGGAGCCAAAGTGAAACATAGATGGCCCTCAAGACTCTTTCCTCAAGACTTGTCACAAGGAGAAAACATTGAAGATTCATATCCCAGAGAAGTTCCAAGACTAGTCTTTGATCGTGGAGGAGACAATTCTTTTGTAGGTATGTTTTCTTTTAGTTTTTTTTTTCTTTTTCCAATAATGTTTTCTTTTTCTTAGTTTTAGGTTTTCAAAAAACACAAAACACAAAAAAAAAACTGTTTTACCGCGGCCCAGAGGACTTGACCCGCGGCCAGCCTCACCTGTACCGCGGCCACGACCTCTTGACCCGCAGCCAACCCATCTTCCCAGCCACTGCCAGCCTCACCTTCACCTGGCGACACATTTTAAAGATTTCCTGAGACGGAGGTCTTATACTTCGATTCAGACTTTGGTATCTTCACCAAGTTTGTCGAGGAGAGAGTATCTTTCCAGAACACTTGGAATCATAAGATTTGAAGCCGTGATCTGAAAGTTATGGCCGTTTGAATATGAACTTGTCTTGCAGCTATACCAATCAGATGCACATCAAAAAACCGGCAAGAAGGAAGCCTTTCTCCCATATTCAGCCGGACCCTTCATAAAAGTTGAATCTGTTTGAGTCACCGATCTTATGGAGTTGGAAAATCAGGTATTGGACCTTTGAGCAAGAAGTTATGCAAGTTTTGGTGCAAGTGGTCTGTACTGGTATCTGTTCAAGGAGATCCACAAAGACCAACAATGGCATCTCTTCTAGTCAAGAATTTCTTTTCATCATATCACCTCCATAACCGTTCTAAAACCCATCTGCATCCAGGTAAGTCCTTAAAAACTTTTAAAATAAAATTTTCTTAGGAAAAACACCTTTTTAAAAGAAAAAGAGGATTTTAAAGATCAAAATGTCTTTTTCATCATCTTCTCCAACAAGCTTGGAGATTTTGAGAAGAAAAGACCAGATTTCAAACTTGACAAATCCTTTCAAATTTTCAAACCTGTCTCACTATTTCTCAATGGAGATTCCAAATCTATCATCACATCACACTTTCATCAAGGTATGGATCCAAATTTCTCACTTTTTCTCATGAACTCAAATTTAGAGTTTTCTTAGAATGAGTAGAAATTTACCTTAGGATGATTGAAAATTGTCTTTGAGCTCAAGACTACACTTCTAGGTAGTTCAAATGCATGATTTAACACCTAGACCCCATAGATTTGTGACTTTCGAAATCTGAGATTTGAACACTTGAGAAAATCGAAATTTGGAGAACTGTTTGATTCAGCTTAGCAAGTCTGGATTGTTTGGTCATTGTTGATAGATAACTTGATTAGAATGCATATGAATGAGCATTAAAATAATCTTGATTTAGAAATCTCATATGTTGAGCATCACTATATATATCGAATTTGACCAGGAACTCCCAGATTTTGCAATGTTGATACAATAACTGTTTGTTTGTCATTTGAATGTATTTGAGATAGCTGTATGAACATCTTTGCTCATAATAAAAGATTCAAAATACAGCCTCATTCATTCTTGGTCTCGAGAATTCTGTTTTGCAGGTCATGGAACTTTCTCTAGCATTTCGCATGAGCACTATGGTGAAGAGACTCATGCAAAGAACCACAGATGCAATGATGATTCCTCTGTCACAGAGACAGACGATAGCCATGAGACATAGGCGCCCATCCATCACCTCATCATACCCACGGTTCTACATCATTTTCTTTTCTTTTCTTTTAGACTCTTTTGTTTTTTATTTACCATATTCTCACCAACTTTTTCACACTGGAGACAGTGCGATTTAAGTCTGGGGGAGGATGTTCATCCTTTACTAATAAAATTTGGTTTGTTTCGAGTTTGTTTTTCATAAAAGGTTTTCAAAGTTTTAAAAAGTTTTTCAAAAACAGGAACACTGATTTCAAAAACAGGAACACCAAAAACAAAACTATGATGAATAAGACTCGTGTGCTTCTAGACTTTACATGCTAATTCTTTTTGTGGTTAGTACTAAACTAGGCGGTAGCTAGAGTACTTGCGCTACGAACTCCCACCAGAGGATTTCTATTCATGGAGATATTTTCTACCAGAATATACTAGCTCATTTCACTTGAACATAATCTTGACATCTAATTTTCTCATCATTGGTTTTAGGCAGGCATCATGATATACATCTAGGACATCTTTACATCATTGTTGCCACTCCTTGTTGTCCTAGATGGCCAGTTCATCTTTAGCTGGTACCACACCCTTTACCCAAACCTTGATGTTCAAACCTCATGCATTCTCTCTTTAGTTTGTATCGACAGATATGTGCAAAAACGCCGGAGAGGGAGGAACAACATAGTTTTCAGTCACTCAAGAGAAAGACTGAAGGAATTTGGGAAAGTGGAGCATCAAGAATATATCAAAGCTCAATGGTGCCTCAAAAAGCTCAATCATAAATGTCACTTTTGTGCTCCCTAAGACTCTATATCAAAAGGCGGTTTCCTTTTTCAAAAAAAAAATAAAATCAAAAAAAAAAGAATGTAAGGTAAGGAAACCAAAAGGCTAAAGAGTCTAGGATAGCCAAAATTATTTGGATAAGGCTACAAATATTCATTGGTGGATCATTGGTTTTAAAACCTGGACAAAAATCTAAGTCTGGGGTAGTCATGAGGAGAAAGACCTTGAAGGAAGGAGATCAGAAATCTTAAGGCAAGAAGAATGTGACTGGAAACTGTGGGGGCATCAACAGTTCCATCCTCTCTTGCTGTTTTGCATAATGTCTTGTCTCTCCAGAAAAAAGTAACCCTAAACACTGAGAACCTCACCCTTTAAACAGCCATTTTGAATACCTAGCCCTGATTGATTTACTAAAGTCTTTTTGATGAGAACCACTTGAACTTTTGAATGACTGTTAAGAGCTAGTTGACTGGAAGATAGGTTTAAGTGTCTAGACTTTCGCATGACGGATCAACGGACTAGTTATGCTTGTATTTTGGTGAGAATTTTCTAGACTATACCAGATATGAGCATAATGACTAACTTTGGTTTAGAAGCATGGTCTCTGAGATTTTGTTAGTTTCTGGGATTTTCAAACCTCTTTTCTAGAGTTAGATATTCTGTTTTGTTTGAGGACAAAAAAAGATTTAAGTCTGGCAGAGTTGATAACACCTGATTTTGACAATATTCATGGATCACTTTCAGTATCTTGTGCAGGTGTTTTCAATCACTTTTGAAGGTTTTATAAGTGTTTTCCATTTTTGGAGTTTTAAAAGACTTTTCAGGTTACTTAGGAAAAAACAATGTGAATTGGAGAAAAATCCACTTTTGGCCAATTTCGGACCGTCAGAGGTTTCACATCCGATGAAGACTTTCTCACCGTCTGATCAAGCTCAAATTTGGATACAAGATAGAGGAAACAACCATATTTCCAATACAAGTAAAATAAAAGCAATCTAACGGTTGGAGCATAAGTTATCTCCAATTTACTTAAGAAATGTTCTGCAGTTTCGCAAAAGAAGCAAGAGAAAGAATGAAGTTTGGGCATCATAGACCAACCACCGCGGTCCAGGAGCTCGTGACCACGGTGAATACCATCCTGGCCACGCCTCAGAGCCTCCAGCCATGGTGGACCCATATTTACCAGCCTTGGAGAGCCCAATTCTGCAACAAGCCCATAAACGACCCAATAGCCTGTTTTCAAGCCCAACTAATTCTCTTTGCAAAAGAAACCCTGAGGACGATCAGAAACACTTGGAGACCTATAAATATGTATTTTAGAAGACCTAATTTCGTGTGTGATCCTTTGCCCTTGATAGGGAGACACCCAACTTTTGTTTCTTAGGTTTAGATTAGGGAGATATAGATTTTTCTCTTGAACCTTTGTTGTTTCTTTTCATCTATCTATTCAGTTTATGCAATCTCTTTTACTTTACTGCTTTTCTGTTTCAAAACAAATGATGATGTTGTCAAGCTCAGCCATGTCTGAGTAGTCACCTTGCTGGGTGAAGATGGCCATCAAAAGGGACCCCATGACCGATGACATCAAGGTTTTTTAGGTGAAAAGATTTCAATTTTAAATGATTATCCCATTCATCCAAATCTCAATGCGGTAATGCTAGAGTAGCTAACCAGTGTCCGATCCTAGGTTAAAGCCGAACCACGAGAGTGTTGTATCTGAGTTGCCTGAACTGGATCTTTTGGACGTCACCGTCGTAGGAGACGAAAGCTACCTACGGAGGATACGTAAGTCGAGATGGATTCCGAGCTGAAATGCATGATCTTATTCTGGCATGAGAGCGAGAGTTAATTGTCATGAATAAGTAATTAGATGATTAGGGTGACAAGAGTTGGCTAATCTTAGAAGTGTCTATCCTAGTTTCAGAATCATAGAAAATCCTTACCTAAATTCTTTGTGTCATATATCATGAACCCTAGGATGAATCCTAATGCCCGGCACGTTTTTCATCCTTGTTTTTATCTATTTTTATATCCTGTTTAGCTTAGTAAAATCGTGACACCAAAACCCCATAAAAAACCCCATTGGTCTTTGATTTCAATTACTAATCCAGTTTGAAGTTTCTGCAGAAAAAACAACTTTTTCTGTGGATCGACACCCTTAGTACTACAAAGCACGGCTGTGCACTTGCAGATACTAGGGTTTATAAATTTAAAACTATTTTGCGACAGCAACCCTAGCTCGCATCACAGAACTCCAAAAGCTTGCTCAACATCTTTTTGGACTGATTTTTGATATGTAGCATATAACGATGTTTTTGGACCTTGAGGAATTTGAATAGATTGTATAAAAGTTATCCATTTTAGATAAATACCGACTGTGAGGTAGTACAACAAATGATACCCGTGTCCGTTGAACCAGTATTACACTTTTGGAGCTCGACCTTGTAATATGTCATCAAAAACAGGTGAACTATCAAGAACATTAATATCGTTAATGGTACCTGGAGGTCCAAAAAATGTGTGCCATTGTGATGCTACAGCCTCTAAGACGATTGTCGGTTTTCCAGAACCATGTGCATATTGTCATTTCCAAGCGGTAGGACAATTCTTCCACTCTCTATGCATACAATCGATGCTTTCTTTTATTCCGAGAAACCCATATCTCTCCAAGATTGATATTTGGTCGCCTTGGTCCATTTCAGTTTGGTTTTCAGCCCAAACTATTTGATTCTTGATCGTTATAAGTTATAACATATACGCAAGTATAAACTATATAACCCATTAAAGTTTGAGATCTTCAATCCATTTTTTGTTATGTTTCTTTTGTCATAAACTCCAAGCATACTCTAAACAAATGCACCAAAAACAGTATTTTTTGCTAGAGTAATTTACCTTCCAAAATAAGCCAGAGAAATTTTAACAGCACGTAAACATAATTACATAAACCATATGAATCTTTTCTTCAATATCATTTAAGATAAATAGCACTATATATGAAAAAGAATATGGTAAGAATTAGAACAAAAAAAATCTGTTTTTGTATTTGTTAGTGTTAACTAGACGAAAATACGTACATGTCACCCAAAATGTTTTTTTATCATTGTGCTATACTGTTATTTATTAATGTAGCATATGTTTGTTTTTTTTTTGTTAAATGATCTTCATATTGAAATATATTTTTTTGGTTTTTGGGCTTACAATACTTACACTAAAACAAGGAAACAAAACTAAGCCCATAATAGGCCGACAAAAAAAACCAGAAATTTAAAGCGAGCACACTAAATCTCCTAATGGGCCCAGATTGCGTCCTATCCCGATCTGGAAAGACAAAACCGCAAAAATCTACAGAGTTCGAAAACCCTAATCCGCCTGCGACGGGAGCATGAGCCGCCATCAACGAAACTTCCAAGGGAGATCTGAACCGCCATTTTGAATGAAAGCACCGCTTGATGACGAAAACATCAACCGCATGGAGAAATACAGAGCCCACCAAGAGGAGCGTTGGAGCGCGATTTGCAGAGCGAAGGAACCAGATCTGGTTCATGCCGCCACCGTGATTCCCTTCAGACCCGCCACCGGCGGGTTTACTGAACAATCGACAGCGGTACCTGATGCCTCCAACTCACCTCCTCCGAGAAACGCTTTCAAGACCCGTCGACGTCTTCAAAACGGCGAGCTTTACTCAACGCTCCTCAGCGCGCCGCCGCAGAGCACGGCTTGAGCCTCCACCTTGACACCGGGAGACCAGCAAACAGACCAACACGGCGTAGCCACCGAGGGGTATCAACGACAAGCCAGAGAGGAACAGAAACCGGCCGTAGTCCTTGATAAGACTGGATCTGCAAGGGCTGTCGACAACCGCCAGAGGCGACTCCGAGATGCTTCGCCGGAGAGACCACCGACACACCAAACAGAACCGAGACAGAAGGCAAACCGCAGAGAGAGACACCAGGCAAAAGAAAAAGTGAGAAGTGAGGGCCCTCTCACGTCTCTGGCTAGGCGCGCTAAAAACCGGAGAGGGCTAACGGAGAAAACTAGGGAGGAGACCGGCGGCTAGGGGAGTTGGGAGAGAAAGGCCTCTCAAAGGCCGAGCTATTTCCAGAGCATGTGTTTGTTAGTATGAGTTCTACATTTCAACATCTTCTATTATTATTTTAGGACAAATTCGAAAAAAACCTTTGTATCATATGATTTACAATTGTGTCATTTTAAAATGTAGCAGCTTCTCAAAGAATTTTTTAAATTAGAGTCAATTTACTAGATTAATTACATCATATGCCATTAATATTAATTTGATAAAATATTAATTTATATTAAATATATATTTAATACTCAAACATTTAATTTATAAAAATATTCTTTCTTTTTGTTTCTTATCAATATATTAATAAAAATTTAATATATAATATTATTTATGTTACTAAATATTATTTTTTTATCTCATCTTTCTTTAATTTTTTTCTTTTTTTAAATAATCATATTATCTATTTAATAATAAAAAAATCTAAATATTTTCATGCATATTATAATTCATATTTTTTTTTATATCAAAGCAAAGTATCTTAATCTGATGTTAGACCGGTTAGATAGAACATATTAATATAATTTGATATATTTAATGTATAATTTTATTCATATAAAAATACTACTAAAATAAATTATAAAACCAATAACTGTCTAACATTTATGCAATTGTATTATAAAATAAATATAACTTTAATCATTATTTACAATTACATAATTATTATATATATTTACAATTATAAATATCAGATAATATTTTTATAGTTATATTTATATATATTATATTTACATATTCAAATAGAAGAATTATACTTAATATTTACTCTACACATTATGCGGATAAGCACCTAATATTATCTTATTTATTAAAATTACAAATATAATAAGAAATATGAATTATGTTATTTAAATATGTGACAATATATTTAAATAACATAATTCATATTTCTTATTATATTTGTAATTTTCCATGTGATTAACCTTCCACATTTCATAATACTTTTTAAGGATTAATGGATATCATATCACACACAGACATAATAAACATAAATATATAGCTTATATGTTCACATGTTTAAATAACAAGGTTTTCGTGCAGAATTCGTGATTTCCACCAATAACACGTAATATGTGGGCAATGTAATTGGCAAATCGATCGTGTATTGAATCAAGAACTTAGATAAATGATTAAATAAAAGCAACTTCTTTTATTAATTTTAGGAAACTCATTCAAAACCTAAAGCTCTCTTTAATCTCTCTCTCAACTCATAAGGTTTACCACAACTTTGGCAACTCTTATAGAGACTAAAGACACACAACTCCTAATCCTAGTAGATAAACAACTTTTCCTTTTTCTTAGATAACTCCTAAGAACATTCTAGATAACTCCTAGATTTTTTCCTTTTCCTAAACTATTTAAGAAACTTGTTGCTCAAGCTTTGATCAAGCTTATTCCAACATTCTCCTCCTTAAGCTTGAAATCCTCTTTTGACAAGTCTTGAATCCCAATAAGCTCTCTCATTTCCTTGAACTTAATCCTCCCAAGTGCTTTGGTTAGAATGTCCGCCCTCTGCTCTGTTCCCGGAACATGTTCGACTTCGATCAGCTCGTTTTCAATACATTCCCGTATAAAATGGTATCGTTGGTGAATGTGTTTACTGCGACCATGAAATACTGGGTTTTTGGTAAGTGCTATAGCAGATTTGTTGTCAACCCGAAGAATTACTCTTTCACTTATTGACCCAAAATCTCACCGAACAGTTCCTGTAACCAGATCGCCTGTTTTGCTGTTTCCGTAGCAGCCATAAACTCTGATTCACACGATGAAAGAGAAACAGTCTCTTGCTTCTGTGAAGTCCAAGTAATCGGACACTCATTGAGGTAAAAGATGTGCCCTGACGTGCTCCTTCCATCATCCAAGTCTACGCCAAGACTGCTATCGCTGTATCCTATTAAACCCGGTTTTGTCTCTCGTCTGAATGAGGGGCCATGAGCTAAAGTCCTCTTGAGATACCTTAAAACGTGTTTTTAATGCTGCTTCATGGGACTCTTTTGGCTCTTGTATATACCTGCTTAATATGCCAACACTGTATGAAAGATCAGGCCTTGTTTGTAACAAGTACCTAAGACACCCAATGTTCCTCCTGTTGTTTGTTTCATCAACTCCCTTTTCTTCCTTTGCTTTAGACAGTTGAAGACCTGGGTCCATAGGTGCTTGTGCTGCGTTGCAGTCTTTCATTCCAGCTTCTTCAAGGATCTTTGTTGCGTACCTCTCTTGTTTTAACATAATGCCGTTCTCATGTTGCAGCACCTCTATTCCAAGATAATATGTGAGTTTGCCGAGATCGCTCATCTCGAACTTGGTCGCCATTCCTCTTTTAAACTCAAGAATCGTACTCACGTTAGACCCTGTGATCAAGAGATCCTAATCGATATATATATATACTTGTCGATATCTTCAAACAACTTGACTCTCTGGGACTAATATACATGATGCAATGAATGATGAAAGACATAGAAGAAAGCAAAAGAATGAAACAGAAAAGTTAATAAGATAAAAAGGAGGAAGAACAATGGATCTGGGGAAGAATCCCTATCTCCATCTGGGGAAGAACAAAGTTTGGTTGCTCAAAATCTCATTACAGGAGTACACACCCGTTTAGGGCTGCTAAACAATGTATTTATAGGTCCTAAGGTCTTCCAGGTCTCATTTAGGGATTCTCTGAAGAGAAATGGCGAAGTGGGCTTTGATGTTGGGCCTTGTGGCTCGTCCTAAGGTCCACCGGGGGTGAGAGTCTTCCAGGACAGGTAAAACATGTGTTTCCCGCGGGTGAGAGTCTTTCGGGACTGGTGAACTGGGTCAACTTGTTTTCCATGTATCTTTTGATTGAACCGTTGGATCTTTGTGATGTAAAGTGCTATGGAAATCTGGTTGTCTCCTGTTGATTGTTTCCAAATTTGAGCTGGATCAGACGGTGAGAAAGTTTTCATTTGAGGCTGAACTTCTGACAGTCTGACTATGAGCTAAAAATGTGGATTTCTTCCATTTTACCATCATATTCTCTAAATTTCCTGAAAAGAGCCTTGAAACTACTAATACATGGAAATCATAATAAAAGTTCCTAAACCAAAGTAAAACCTTTGAAAAATCATTTGAAATCAATGCTGAAAAGTGGTCAAAATCAAGTGTTATCACAAATTCCATCGTCATGTTGGTCTTGCCGAAGTGATCTTATTTTCTCGGCTAAAAATTCTCACATATCGATTATTTTTGAGTTTTCTTCTAGTTCTTCAAGTTTTAAGCTTGAAAATGAAATTCCGCTCGAATTGTTAGCATTTAAATCAAAACTTGGTCGAAAGATACCTATTTGAGCCCGAGAGATTTGATCGTCTGGTGGGTCATTCTTGCTTCCCAAGTCTTCGGCTCCGATTTGGCCGACAAGGTCGTTTATGCGGTGTATAACATTTAAATTTGGTAATATGAATTCGTCTGGTTCTAACGAGTTTATGAAGGTGTGCAATGCTCTTTTGTATCTGCTCCTGAGTTGTTTGTTTTTGGAACGAGTCATGGCTCCTTCCTGAACCGTTGGCATTAGATCCAGTAAGCTTTTAGGGTCGATGTCTTGATGTGTAATCATTAAACCGTCAATATACATTTCAAACCAATGGATCAGTTCAAAGAGAGATACATGATTCTGACTCAATCATGTTAAAGATGAGTACATGATTTGGGTAGTCACTAGTTGAACCAAATATGATATTAAGTCAACACATTATGTAATAGTATTATCTAGGGCTGTAATGCCACAGATAGCATTAGATCTCCTGTTAATTCGGATTGGATTCGATCTAATTAAACCACATGTCAGCCTTGCATAACATCTTAAACGAAACTTCCATGTTTAATTTTTATTTTGTAGCAGAAAGGGTGAAATTATATAAGGGATGACAGAATTTGAAAAAATAGAAAAAGAAGTATTTATAACCTGAAATATAATCTACAACAAAACCCAACAAAGACCTTGTCATACTGAACCAACGCCTTGAAAATCGAAAATGAATATACACTTCAAACAAATGGATCAGTTCAAAGAGAGATACATGATTCATGACTCAATCAAGCTAAAGATGTGTACATGACTTGGGCTAATCAATAGCTGAACCAAATATGACTCAATCAAGCTAAAGTTTCCAGTACTACCTAGGATTGTAAAGCCATATATAGTCATACGAGCATTGAATCTCGTGTTGATTTAGACTGGATGTCGATCTAAAACCACATGTCGGCCTTGCATAAAACCGTAAAAGAAATTTCATTTTTTTATATATATTTTGTAGCAAAAAGGGTAAAATTATGTAAAAGATATATGAATTTTGAAAAATTAAAAAACCAATAAATTTGAAATTCATGGTCGATTTTGCTCTTTATTGCCCGTAAAATGTAAAATGAGAAATATACTAATTTAAGTTTTTTGGGTGCTTTATCCTTGCATTGCGCTCGAGGGGATTTACTACGAGAAAAGTGATGGATTTGCTATACCTCTTTTCTGGAATCGTACTAGTTTCTTTGCTCATGTAATATGTGGTCGGCATCGAGATCCCTACACCGATTTCGCTTGTTTGTTTGATTAACGCTGGCCTCTAGATTATGAGCGACTGAGATGCTGATGTGAATCTACCAAACGGTTGTAGCTCGGGTTGTTATGTGAATCTATGAAACCGTCTGAAGGGTCTCTTGCGTCTATTTCCTTTCGTAGCATGGTGCCTTGTAGTCTATATTATATTCTCTAGTTGGAGCTTCAAGATCATACTCTTGGTTCATAATGTAATGTTTCTCAAGGTATTATTGATTCAAATATGTTTAATTCTCAGGTACACCATAGTTGACAAGTGAAATTTCTCATTCCAGATAAATGAGACTTTGGAAGTTCAGGCCCGATCCATAGCACAAGCGAGATAATCCACTAATTAAGTCATCTAATTGGGAGAGCGGGTGTATTTTCTAGTTATATGTTCCTAATTAGAAATTTTCTTAATATATATGTTTACTTGTTTATTAGATAGAATATATGATAAATGCATATTTAGAGCATATTTATTAATTTGCAAAGGGCTTTTTGGCACTTAGAATTTATAGATGTAGTACCAACAGCTTGGTTTTTGGTAGTGGGTATGTCCATGATCAAGGATTGTGTCGATGATATTCAACCCAAGTACTGGTCAATTCAAATGTTATATTTGCCTCAAATGCATTAGATTTTTATTAGCGCAGCCACTAGAGCATTGGCTTGGCATTCATTTAGGTATCATTCTTCTGTGATTTTAAGTTCTCTAAATAGCTGATTAGAGAACTGAGCTAGAAGCAACAAAAACAAACAATCGTGCTTCCTTAATTGTTCATAGTGTCACGATTGAGGATTGACGATAATCATATGTACTGGTAAGCAATCTGATATGGTTGCATGATCTTTGAAGCTGAAGCTAGTTTGTTGTAGTGAACACCTTTCTTTCAGCAAAAGACTATTTAGTCAATCTAGTTATGCATGATACAAGTATCGAAGTATTTTAACTTTTTAAGTATTTTCATTTTTTTTTAGTGTGATAGAGTAATGAAACCTGTATCTCTCTTTATTGAATCAATGAACGGATTAGGTAAATGATTACAATCTCATGTTGATCGTATCGATTATCTCATGTCAATCATCTTCTAAAATGTTAGAGCTTGTAACAGAAGTTCTCATTTTTTTCTGTTTGTTGTATATTTTGGATCTTATAACAGATTTTCATGGATCAAAATCGTTAAAATGGCTCTTTCAATGATGAAAAGAGGATCTAACATTGTTGAAACTCTAGTGTGGAACAACAACTTCCCTTTTCCCAGTAAAGAACATTCCCAAATTGAGTGGTCATGTGTCAGTTGTGGAAACAAAGCTTGTAACAGCCATTGAGCTGTTCTGTTTTTTCCCTCTATATTTTCTAAGAGAGCTCTCGAGAACATTAATCTCACAAACTGTCAAAAACAACAAAACCAACACATCCACGAAAATTTGATCACATAATTTGATATGTTCCAAACCTAACGTCTATCCATGGATCTGCAACCTTTCTTTTTGATCACCATCTTCAAATACATATTCTAACCCGGTCCAAACTATCAGCACAAACTGAAATTGTACAATCACAATCACGTCATTACTCCATTTGGCCTTGTCTACATATTTTGAGTTTATCAAGATTTCATATTCGAACTAATATTATTGAGTTTGAACGATTCCTGAAAAATAATTAACAAAGGAACAATTCTAGATTCTTACAAAAATTTATTCAAATTCAATCGTAAGAAACAAACAGCGGCAAGAACACATTGGACAAGTAGTTCTCCTTCTTTATTATGCATTTGGCCCACTTCCTCACGACGATGAGGTCAAAAAAGTAGAAAACCAAAAAAGGGAGCCCAAACATTTCTTTCTTAATTTCTTTGGTTAAATGTTAAACTAAAACTCGCAAAGTTCACTCCCAAGTAACCGAGATCATCGAATTAGCTGAGGCCAGATTGATCAAAAGTCGTGTTAGCTCCATAATCTAAAGTCTTGGAAGCACCAGGAATCGCTTGTACCAGTTTAAACGCCTTTTTCTCGGATTCCTCCATCTGAGAATAACAGAAGGACCAGAGAAGCTGAACTGGTTCGCTCTTGAGAAATCTCCTTTGCTTTCTTCTCCCATCTGGAAACCGAACGCAGAGACTACACAAAAGCTTCGATCACAATCTCCTTTTGGCTCTTCTGTCAAATCTGAGAAGTCTAAACAATCCTACTCTCCTCCTCTTCTACTTCTGAAGAATCTTCAAATTCGGGCTCCCAAGATGGAGTCACGATGTGATCATAGTTGTTGTTTGATGACCAAGGCTCCATGTTTTCAAACTCTTCAACGCAAGAAGAAGCCACGGTTTGCTGGATGATGTTGCTTGAGGACCAAGTATTATCCTTTTGAAAGTCTTCACCTGAAGAACCCGCGACTTGATTGATGTGGTTGCTTGACGAACAAGTATCTTCCTTTTCAAACTCTTCAACCCAAGAAGGAGCAGGGGCTTGATCGTTTTTGTTGCTTGAAAAACCAATGTTTGCCTCCATAAACCGCGACAAATCTTCGACAAAACTCTGAGCTTCAATCTCGCCGCTCCACATTCGCATCTTCTGACCAGTGATGGGATCGATCACAAGCACCACTGGAGGAGCACATCCGATTCTGTAGAAGCCTGAGAATTTCTGACCTTCGATTGTATGATCATACACTTGCCATAACATGAATCCTGCTTCAACTGTTTCCGAAACAGCTTCGTTTGACCATAAATCTCGATTAAGCGTATGAGAAGCGAACTCTTTTCTCGATTGGAGATTCACTATCAACCATAGATTCTCTTCCGAGGAAGTTGATTTCGCTTCTTGAAACGAACCCTCGAAAAGCAGATTTGGAGGAGGACGTGAAGACAATCTAGAATCTAGTTCTTGTTCATCAGATGTTGTCGAATCGTCGGACTCGGAGGTATCATCAGAAGTACGTGCCCTAGCCGAGTCGTGATACATCGAAGGATCATAGTTGTTGTCGAAGAGAAAGAGATTGATGGCTTCTTCTATGTTCCAATTCGTTGTCTCTAGGAACCTTGTTGCGGTTTCGACGGTCTGACCGACAGCGATTTCTAAGAAAGACGAGATTAGTTTATCATATCGTTCGTCCATAGACAAAGCTGGATAGGGTTCTTTGTTGAGGAAGAGATTGATTTCTTTGTCAAGCTGCGACCTTGTTGTTATCACTCTCTGTTTGTTAGCCCTCGAAAATGTTGCTCCCATTGTTTCTGTTCTGAGAGAGATCAATGTGATATTCAGAGGAATTGAAGATTGATAGGAAGTCGTAAGAGTTTTTGTTAAGAATGATAGGGTTTGGTTCTTTTTATATAGATACTACTGATCCGCGTGTGATATATGCAGAAAAACTATACACAATATTATTGATGCTTACAAAATTGATAAATCGTGTGTAATTAGATTTTCGATAAGGATTTGCGTTTCATGAGGTTTTTCTTTAACCTATATTATTATTTGTGTGTGTTCTCATAACTATTCTATGTATACTTTTGTGGTGACACTAGATTTTGCATCCATGCTATGCATAAATATTTTTTTTGATAAAAATTATATGCAACAAATTATATTTATTAAAATATTTTTTTTTTTAATAATATATGAAAATTATTACAGTTTTAATCTTAGAACTAGGTGACTGTCCGCGCAAAGCGCAGACTTTATACATTTAAGGAGTTGTATAATATAATTTTATATCTGAGATTATGCATAATTTATGTACTTATATATACATTGAACGAAAGAATGTTTAGGCAAATTTAAAAGAAATTCTAAGATAACTCCTAAAAATTGAATGATATACAATTCATCATATATATTTGAAAATTTCTCGATATATATTAAACCTTAATAGAAGTTTAACATAAATAGAGATTCTTGATGGTGATGTTTTATTTATGACTGTATTGAATTTTTATAGGCTTTCTATTATTGATTTTCATAATTATTATATTATAACAAAACATGACATATATATTCAACTAAATTAGCGGTGGAAAACATGACCGTTATTTTTCAAAACATTGCAAAAACTACTATTGGTTGTCGTAGCGGTGGTTTTCACTTTAAAGTAGTACCCATTTGTTACTCGTAATCTAACTTCATTTATTTCTATTCATTGTTGAGAATAACTGCATCTATTTTTGAAAAAAATGTCTCCTTGCACGATGATTTCGGATTTAGGTATAGCATCTGATCGATTTTCTATCTGTGTTCAAATTATCAAGAGTGTCGAGGAAAGTCTAGGTGTTCACGGTATTCAGCGATCGTTTATATTCGCAGACGAACATGTAAGTATAACTTCAAAAATAACATAATGTCTGAATCTTAATATATTATCAATACCATCATTATTTTTTAACTGAAAATCTAGGGTGATCGAATATGTCCATCGATTCCGAATCGTTTAGTAGACCGTTATGAAGGCATGATGTGTGATAAAGATTGGTACTTCATTGGTAATTTTAAAATTACTTCACACACGGGAACTTCGAGGATTACAGTCAATGGTCTCCATATCTGTATCGATGAGGATACTCATGTTGAGAAGACATCGCCTAAATCAGATGACCAGTTGTATTCATTTGCTAATTTTAGAAGAGTCCTTGACGAATCTCTGATGGAAAACATAGACGTTGGTATGTTTTCTTAGTATTTTATTATACTCAATTAGATTAATTAATACTATAATTAACTATATGAATATATTGCTTTATGCTAGTTGATTTGATCGGAGGTATTATCAAAGTTTGTCAATTGGAACGTCAAGACCAATTTTGGATCGGAAATCAGAGAATCAACTCAAGTGTTCTAAAATTTACAATTAGAGATTTCGAGTAAGAATCCATTGATACAAAGACGAATACATATATAAATCTTTACTATCATATTCTCGATATTAAGGAAAATGATATATTAATTCTGGTTTTTAGGGGTGTCGACATCAATTGCATAGCGTGGGGAAGAGATGCTGAACATTTTGAATCCTTATGGAAAAACACTCCTCGTCGCAAAATCGTTTTCTGTGTATTGAGATTTTGGGAGATGTGTCGATATGGAGGTTATTTCTCATTCTATCGACCAACTATATATCAATTTATATTTATATCAATTGTAGCTAATATAATTTTCCATATTGTACATATGAAATACGTGTTTGTTCTGGTCGAGAATTCTCTGAAATATTGTTCGATCCTCCAATTCCTGAAGTCGAAAATTCTCATTTTATGTAAGCATTGTTCACCGTTATCATCTTGTAAATTTCCTAAACAAAATTGTTGAATATTATACTCATTAGTTATCTTGTTCTTGCAGGCTTGACTGCACATATGATTTTAACAACATTGAAGATGGCTATTTTTTTTATCACTCACCTATTTTTCCTAGCCATTGAATCTATCAATTTCATTTGATGTTTTCCTTTCTTTTGTTTGACACTTCTGTTTGACTTTTTTTTCTCATTATTCTGAATTTTAAAACCCTTTAATTAGATGAAAGAATTATTATACGTAATAAAATTAGAAAATATTAAGATAACACATTAATAGTATGAGTGATATTGAAAACATTATGAATTACTAATCAATTTAGTAGATTAGGGCAATAAGATATCAGCTGCATCCAAATAATTCAACCTGTTCCAAATCCTGAATTGATCTTGTTCCAAATCCTGAAATATTGATTTTAAAGGTATATCAATCAACCTACTTATTTATTATCCTGAAATATTGTTGTTCCTTTAATTCAAATATAAATATTATCAATAAAACTACTTACTTGGATTTTAAAATGGATACTTGACTGATATCTGAAACAACGTCAAAACGGGATAAACCATGTTCTTCATGATCTTGGATAATCACGTTCTCTAAAAACGTACATAATTTGATTCGTTTTAGTTTATAAAACATTAATTATAAAACAAAACAAAATCGTAGCATCAGAACACATACCCCCATTAATTATGACGCACCAATCCGTTAAAACACAAATAGCAAAAAGTCCTTTAGACTTCACACACTTTTCATTTATCTCAGATGCTAACGCACCATGTGCAATACACTCAAGCATTACATCCCTATGTTTTGAAAAACAAATTTATTAAGAACTAATTAAATATATAAATTATAGGTAAATTGACTTACTCATCGTCTATGATACGAAACCGAATTGATGCCCTCGTCGTACCATCTGGATACATGATAGTAAAGTACCTAGCATCTTCGACCAATCCTATCAAATCTGAGTTTACAATTAAAGTAAATCAAAACAATGAATTAAAACAATTAATTTTCTTTTATATTTCGAAATTAAAATCAAACTCACCAATCAAATAATAATGCTCACTTGGGTATTCATAAATTGATAAGAAAGAGATAAAATTATGGAATGAATTGTTTGTTACCGGTAGAACCGGTAAAAGGATAGTATTTTTCGTTAAAGTAATAAGAGAATCATGTTTCGTAATATTTACGACAGTTCTCCAATTATAAGGATTCAAAAGAAATCCAGATGACATGATCCATTGTTCTTCTATACAATTCCGATCGAAATAGTCCATCATTTGGGTATTTGCCCGAATATGTATTCTAGAACCGTACATCAATATACAAACAAATCAAAATATCGTAATCAGAATAATAATAATACATATATATATATATATATATATAAATATCACGAAACATTATTAAAATACCTGTTCGTCGACAACGATCAAATTTAAGCTTCTCTTGCTACACGAACAATCCACCTTCCATTTTTTCAATATTTTTACCACAATTTTCCAATCAGATCTCCGTGAGCTCAGTGTTCGAACAAAATCATAATTTGCCATCACTCAATGTTAATCTTTCTTGAAGACCGTGAACAAATCAACAAAGTACACACACATATATATATTGCATAAATCAACATAAAAAGTATATTCGCAAAATGTAAATATTCCGAATATTACTCATTCAATATTTGTAAATATCTTCAAAAACAAATCACAATCCAAACTAAATGTAAATTTTACATTACGTCATAAATTAAATTCCAAAACTTGCTTAACTAATTTGTCTTAAGATTTAACCCCAAAAAGAAAAGGAATAAAATCAATTGAAATGAAAACTTCTAGGGGATAATTATCCTAAACCACTAATTTATGTACGTAATAAGGAGTCTATTTTGATATTTCTCATAGAATAATATAAATTGTTATTTTTGTAAGTATCAATATTTTCTTGGAAAATGTAATAATAAGTAGAAGACTATTATACTTTATGAGAAAAGTGAATAACTTTTACTTCATGGTCTGTAACTGATACAAAAATACTGAAGTGAGATTATCTATGATAGAATAAAGTTTTATTTAGAAAGCAAATTACAATATATATATATATTGTTTGTAGTTTTTGTAATTCAGATTATCTATTGTTTTTGTAATTCAGATTTTCTGTGTTATAATATATATCACGATAAAGTATTGTTTGTAGTTTTGATTGCATTAAATTATATAATGAGATATCAGTTAAAGTCAAAGACTCAAAGTCGTTGTGTAAACACTAAATAGTATTTCTCCCAAAAACATTGAAACTTGAGAAAATTGAATATATTTACAAACCCAAAGGTCTTCAAAACGTCTCTGCTTTTACCATTCTTTATTAGCAAACCAAACAAAAAAAATGGAGAACAAAGAACAAAAAAATACGATGAAAATGGACTTCTCGTAATCACAGCAGCACCATTGAGAATGCGTTTCGGTGAGGATGAACCTAAGTCACCACCTATGCCATCTGATTGGGAGATCGAACTAAATATGATTTGGGAAGAAATGGAATCGCAAAGCAAACCAATTGAAAAAGTCACACCGACTATCAAAGAAGTAAGTTATACTTTCATTCATATTTAATTAATAATATATTTTTGATTAGAGATCCATGATTTTTGAATGTATAACAATTGTTTTTGTTTGTAATATCTCTCTATAGACTGATAATGAGATATCAACTGATGAATCTCCAAAATCACACTGCAAAAAAGGGAAACATGAACTGTGGCTAGATCTCGAAATAGGTTTAAAATGCATAAATTGTGGATTCATTGAGAGAGAGATCAGACATATGGATACAGCGGAATGGGTAATCAGTTAAATTTTTCATTAAATTATAGAGAACTTTTAGGAAATTACTTGATATAACCGTTATTTTTATATTTTTCGTCTTGTAGTCAGAGAAGAAGGTGAAGAATGGGAAGAGGAAGAGAAAGTTGAGAATATAGTTGATGGTGAACTATATTTTCTTTGAAATTTTATTGCTACTATATTTTATTTTATGGTTAGCACTTAAAAAACTTTGAATGGCTATATTTATGTAATATTTTTGACTTCTCTCCTTTATGGTATTTGATGATATATTATTTGATGATATTATTATATGATTATTATGATATATATAAAATCAATAAATTCATTAAATAAAAAGTGAATCAGTAAATAAATAATTAATTATTTTTGTATCTAAATCTAATCCAACCTTAAAATATAACTCATAGATGATAAATTTTTCTTTTTGTTAAGCAAGAATCAAATAAATACTGATCGGGTTTTAAAACAACAATAGAACAGAGAAAAGCAATGCCACAAAAACAACAAAGCGACTAAATATTATCAAAGACATCCTTGTATACAACGTTTAATGTCTTCGTTTGAGGCTTTTTGTCTTTGTCCGTGATTAAGATTTTTAGTCCTGATTTGGATGTTACCCGCGAAACAGCAACATACAGTTGACCATGTGTAAAGACTGGTTTAGGCAGATACAATCCAACTTTAGCAAGTGTCTGACCCTGACTCTTGTTTATCGTCATCGCAAAAGCAAGGGTAATTGGAAACTATTTGCGCCTCATTCTGAAAGGAAATTTAGTCTTTGTCGGAGATAAAAATATCATAGGAATAAGAACTTTCTCTCCTATTTTGTCACCAGTTATTATTATAGCCTCTCGGACATAATTGGCCATCTGAGTAATAAGTAACCTAGTTCCATTACACAAACCATTCCTAGGATCAATATTCCTCAGCAACATAACAGGAGTACCGACTCTTAAACGCAAACAATGGTTGGGTAAACCAGAAACTTTGACACTGTTTAGAAACTCTTCTGTATATATCATATTACCCGGATCGTTTTTGCTGTCTGAGCGAACACTCTGAGAGGGAATTTCAGATGCATCATCCGTATCAATTTCTCTATCAGAGGGATCAATACTATCACAACTTAGATAGGTTCGTTCCTCACCTGTTATATGCAAAACGATAATCAGCATTACAAATAAAAAATATCTAAAACATTAATAAAGACGAAAATAATAAAACATTTCAAAAATTAACTATTTAAATATACCTTTTAATTGTGATAACATGTAATCATTTATAAGTCCAACATCATCATTCCTTGGACTCAAAATAGCCCTATCCTGAAAGAACTTAGATCTTTTTGTGAAAATCCTGTCCATAAACTTCATCAACAATAGCTTTAATCGGATTCTCACAATCATTAATCAATAGTTCACTCGGAATATCGTTTTCGCTTTCCCCGCTATCACTCGGATTTATTTTTCCTTCTCCGATATCAAGAATCCACCTTGTAAAAGATGCTAGCTCACACATCTCACGACTGTTGTCTCCAGGGATTACTCGCATGTTACGTGTAAGCCTCAACACTTTACATCCAAACCAAAGGGGAGATGAATTTAAAGTAGCCATAAGAATCTCTGTTTTGCCTGCGTTTGGAATAACAGGCAAAATTTGCCTGAAATCTCCACCAAAAACGATAACTTTACCACCAAAAGGCTTGTCACATTTTAATATATCTCTCAAGGTTCTATCCAATGTCTCGTAACAATCCCTACTCATCATTAATGCTTCATCCCATATTATCAGTTTAGATGCATCGATCAGTTCTGCAAGGTTTGATTGAGATTTGATTGCACACGTCGTAAAACGATTAACAACAATTGGAATTGCAAATCTCGAATGGGCCGTTCGACCTCCTTGCAATAACAAAGCAGCAATTCCACTTGGTGCAACATTCAGAACAATATCACCTTTTGAACGTAACGCGGTTCCTAATAAGCTCCACAGATATGTTTTTCCGGTACCACCAGAACCATAAACAAAAAACCTTCCGCCAGAGCCTGAATAAACAGCTTCTAGAATCTCATCATAGATAAGTCGTTGTTCATCAGTTATCGTGGCAAACAACTCATCATGTCTAACTGGCAAATAATCTTGATCATAACTTCTTTCATCACGAATAAGAGGATTACCGCGTATACTCATATCCAAATCATCTGAATACGGCATACATGAAAAATCTGTAAGAGAACTTCCAACAGTACGCAGAAGCATCTCTATCTCAGCTAAGCAAAGGTTTTTAACCTGGTCAGTAGACAGCCTAAGATCTGCAAATCAGTAACCCAAACATAAATATGAATATATAGTATATCACGTGAAATAGTTAAACAAATAATTATTTTAGTATTGATTAAAAAACTGACCTGGTTTTTTTTTAAATTTTTCTTTGAGTATATAACACGTGTTCGGATAAAATATCCCAAGTAGCATCCCAAACTCTCGAAGGCATTGAAAGACTTCTTGTAGTCAGCATAACTACAAACAACCTGCGCATAGTTATTGCACTAACCCATAAACTTGCATCTTTTATAGCCGCAATGTATTCTTTGTCGTCATCGAGTAACCCAAGGACAAAGCAAACTTCTTTGAATGTATCATAATGATGCCCTTTAACCGTTCTTATATCTTCGAAACACGTTGGACCTATAACTATATTGAGCAAGAGCCTCAAATAATAAGCCTCTCCTACAGACATAGGAACATAGGTGATCCTACCAATAGCTTTTCCTTTCTTCCTTGGTTTCCATTTCCTTAACTTTGTATCAAAAACAAATTTACGTGGAAACTCTACGTAAGTTAAAGACCTACCTTCTTCATACTCTTTATTACATTCCATCCAAGCCATGAATTTGGACATACCAACGGTAACACGTTCAACCACTTCTTCAGCATGATCATCTTCATTGTATATCATTAATTGCTGATTCGGCAGATGAAACGGGAGTTTTGTCATAGAAACTGTACGACTATGTGTATCATAACCCTCGATCCTCCATATAGACTCGCCAGGTGATATATACCTAAACATAACATACAGTAAATATCAATGATGGTATTGAAGACTTCATTGATAAGATAAATAATGAAAATTGCAAGAAACATACCTACATTTGAAATGCTTCTTAACTTCATCATCTTCGTCATCTTTGCCTACTACTGCGCGAACATAATTAGCTCCTTTATGAATATATTTAAAAAGATACTTGACAGATCGCGATTGTATACACCATTCCACATTAATATGAGCTCGATATCGAATAGAAAGTTTTCTGTTATACGGAACCACATAACCATTGTCACAATTGAATCCTTTCCTCGTTACAAATCTCTTGTCTTTACGTCTCCTGTATATCGGGTATCCAACATCATCAACTTTAGTAACAGGACTAAATGCCTTTGGAAAAAATTTGGTACATCTACCATCAGCCATACAAACACTATCCCTATCCAAAGCACCACATGGTCCGTGCATCATCACATCACCAATAATTTCGTATAGATGAGGATCAGTTTCCTTATCAGGAATCTCGGCACATATAATCTTGTCGATATCATCACCAGTTGGTAGTTTGTGTTCGGGCCTCAAAAAAAGAATGATATGAGCATGAGGAAGTCCTCTCTTCTGGAACTCTATTGTATATATTGCTATCATAAAACACGTAAAAACATAAAAAATAAATCAGTTATCAAAAATCATATGCAAATATCATCAATATAGATTTACATTTAAATAGAGCATACCAGCATTTACAACTCCCAAGACATTTTTTTTAGTTAGCTCGTACATGAGATCATCAAGTTTCATTTTGAATACTCGAGCGCATATGTCTGGTCTATCTTCTGCTTTCAAATTATGTCTTTGTAAATGCCTAGTAATTTCAGGCCATTTTGGATTACACGTGAACGTGATGAACAGATCTGGAAATCCAAAATGTTTGCACGTGGCCATAGCGTCCAGACAATGTTGAAGTATATATCTTGTACCACCAGTAAAAGAAGCAGGAATGAAAATTCTTCTACCTTTCTCAGAAAGATCAGAATTTCCTTTATCAGCGGCATCCTTTATATTATCGAAAGTATCGGATCAAAGTTTCTGTTGATTCATTGATATGAAGGGAAGTCTATTCGTCTCGATCATCGTGAACGCGTCAACCAAAAACTGTTGGTACAATCTTCCGGACATTACAATTGTTGGAGATTCTCCAAACCTCTCTTGAACCCTAAAAGCAAAGAACTCTCTCATAGTAATCTTCAAACGTTTCCTCCCTTTCTTATCTACATATCCAATATCTATACCGAGTCTAAATCCATCTTCACCATATGGAAACAACAATGGATATTGTAAAGGCAAATAAACAGGATGCAATTCACTGATTCTCTTCAATCTTCCAGACCTACTTTCAATAACTATATCTCGTGTTTCGATTCCAACATCGAAATCATTAGGTACCAACACAGCAACTTCTTTTGCAGTTGGCGAATTAGTAGTTCGTCCATCTGATGTTCTATCATATTCCAGTTTTAACCGTAAATCATTGGTATCCCCAAGACTTCCAAACTTATCTCGTACCGTCCTGAAAGCTTTGACGTGAAGATTTTGTCTATCCAACATTTTTTTAAGTGTTTGAACAACATATTCTCTTAATGCTGAAGTGGAACCAACCGTCCTTTATCACAAAAAACAAATGAATCAAAATAACAATTCGTTAGAACTTTTTATATCTTAAAAAACCAAAAAACAGCAGTAAAAAAACAAACATAATTTTTCTTACCCATATGCAGATATTCTGTTGGATGTTTCATTTGCTGGAAAACATATGGCCCTTTTCCATCGTTGATTGAGTTGTTAACTTTTCCTCCAAGCGAAGTAAAAGAAAACATCATGTTATATGCACGGATATGGTCACAAAAATGAGACCTTTCATCACCAACTTTGTATAAATACGATAATAGAGATTGTGGTGGAGCTCTAATCAAGGGAAGAACAACTTTGCCTTGCATGCAGCATGTTGAAAACTTGGGTTTAGCTCGTGTAGCCTTTTTTGCCAATCTTTCTCCATACCACATATAAGCTTTGCAAAACTCACATATATAAATAGGATCACCGTCATCATAATAACCTAAAAAAAAGATTTTATTATATAATAATAAAAAATTAAGAACTAAATTACAAAAACCAAAATAAAACGTTAATTAATAAATCTTAAATAATATCATTAACATCTAATCCCGGTTTTACAATTGAGACTATGTCGGTCCGAACAACTGGTTCATCTGCGGTAGCAACACCATTATTGGTTGCCCTTTTTCTTTTGCTCGACGTAGAACTTTTTTTTATTAACAGGAGAAACATCGGTATTCTCTCCTTGTGGCACGACAATATCGGCCAATTGCTCTTCTGACTCGCTATCTTCATCGTTTTCTCTTTCAGAATCAGAATCAGTAGCTATAAAGCAAGCAAACTCGGCACTATTGTAAGAATCAAGCAAGGAATCTACACAGAAGATCATAGATAATAAAAGTTTAATACAACTATTAATTTGTTGATAATTAATTTGATAAAACAAAATATATAATTCAGAACAAATTACAAATCAAACCAATATCTTGTTTTAAGGCTTTCTTATCTCTCATAATAATCTTTCTTCTCTTCCTCGCAGCACGACAACCTTCCAAGGATAAATCTCTCTCATCAACGTAGAATTGACCAATTCCTCGACCAGTTTGGTAACTATCACCAGCTTTGGTTGGGGCATATCTTTCGTTTCTTGGAGTAACTCCAATCTATGTTAATTAAATAATTACAATTTTAGATATTTTTCCATACTAATAAACACGTGACATCGACCATAACTCACTTTTTTTGGATACATATGAAGAAACCAGGAAGTCAGCATCATCAGATCTAGCTTTGCGCTTCATTCTGATTTTTGATAACAGAAGTATACAAAAATTGTCTATCAATGTATATATATATATATAAATATATATATACATATATATCATTATATTATATAATATACATTTATGTTAACTAACTTAGATTTTTTTTATATTTTCCGTATAACCGAAAATATTTATAGATTAATGATTCAGTATCTATGCTAATCCTAAATATTTTCTAAAATAAGATTTTTTTTTCCATTTGCCGAACAATGTACATTTTTGATACATCCTATAAAACTCCATATTTTCCAATTCTCAATATTTTTTAGTAAGATCTCCGATCGTAAGGTGATGCATTATATTTTTTCTTTTCTCGATTATAATACTAAAAAAAAAATGTTTGGTAATGTGTAAAAGTATTAACTATGAGAATATATATTTGTAAAGCATCAAAGAGTTGTCAACGATTTAACATATTCTTTAGTTTATTTTATCATATTAAACAATTTATATATATATATTGTTTCCTTTTCTAAACATAACTTATTAGCTTATATTGTTCATATGATAAATAAAACTCTTTAGCTTAGCCATATAATAAATATGATTCATATTAATAATTCCAGAAAGTTACAACTATAAAAAAAAAACAATGAACTATTCGACGATATAAATGGATCAGTGCTTAAAACACAAACTTCATATGAAAAAAAAGTTTGACGAAATTCATCAAATCAAAGACATTTCTTTGCATGCATCTTTGAATGTAGGATAAACAACACCTTCAACAGTCCTAATATCTTCATAAGAACGTGGTCCTCTCACGACACCCAACAAAAGACGCAGGTAGTAAAGCTCACCATCATCAACGCTACAACGATCAACCATAAACCTACTTAACGTAGAACGAATACGTGGCTTCCAAAGTTTTCGTATACGATCCCAAACAAAGTATTTTGGTATTTCAGAGTATAAGAGCTCTCGGGCATTAGGAGAGTCCTGGTTACACACCATCCAAGCTGAAAACTTAGTTTTTGTTTCTGAAACTGGTAAATCTAGTCAGATGAGAAAACGTTCTTTGAGGGAGGTAAATGAAAAGGTAGAATCTCCACTTTTCCTCTTCCATGAAAATCATTGTCTATTAGAAATCCACAAAAATAAGAAAGAAACTATCATATACCAAGAAAAAGTCGTCATTTGAGTAGACTATAGTTTACAAATCAATACTTAGCCCTTTGAGTAATATAACAAAATTGTTAAAACTTGGCTACAAACTCTCATATAACAAAATTGTTAAAACTCTCATATACCAAGAAAAAGTCGTCATTTGTGAAGAATAACAAATAAAGATTTGAGAGAATTGTGTGATAACTAAAAATAGGCTACAAATTAAAGGAAATAAGAATAAAAAACCTGGAAACTCCATTAGAAGAGACGCAACGAAACAATAGACCTAGGACGATGAATTAAACTAATGGACATGAATACATATACACATATATATAATGTTACAAATTTTGGGTTTTAGTACTTTAAACATTTTTAATTATATAAATATTCAATTTTAACATTTTTGATTATATAGATAATATTAATGCCTAAACCGCATGTAAACGATAAACAATTTCCATAAGCCATATATTGTGTAAAGAGATAATCACTACCGAAAATATAAAAATAATAAGTAGTTTACAATACTCGATTAACATATATTAATATACTAAATTATTAATAAATTATTAATATTAATATTTTGTATTATCAGACTATAGGTATATCAACGAAAGACTGACCGAAGATATTCTATCTAGACTGTCATAATACCAACAATATTCTATCTAGGCTGTCAGAATACCAACAAAACCATAAACGCTTTTTAGAAAAGGTTCTCTACAAAAAATTATATTTTGGGGAAGCTCTTCTATGTTAAAATTTTTACAATTTATTGAATATATACACACCAGAATAAACAATATACCAGAAAAATAAAGGACTAAATCGAGGAAATACAGTATATGAAAACCAAATAACTTTTTTTTCGAAATTAGAATAACTGTCACGGTCAGTGCACCAGTCATTAAATAACAAATTTTAGTTTATCATATATAACATATAAATATATATATATATATATATATATTACACAAAATCATAATATTAGTTAGTATTTTAAATTTATGTTTTCGATAAGTTTATTGTATATTGGAGATATACATCTACCAAATATTATAGATATACATATATCAAAAACTATAGATATCCATCAATTCAAATCTATCAGAAGTTGTCAGATATTTTTTCAAAAACGCAATGAATACTTAGCCCTTTGAGTAGACTATAGTTTACAAATCAACTTTTCAAATCACCATACATCACAAAAAAAGACAAAAACACTACAAAACCATTGATATACGGATTTATTCTAAACACTAAAGACAATGTAACGATATCATTCATAACATTCATAACATTCATAATATAAATAAGACATAATCATTCATAACATTGATAATATAAATAAGACATAATGCAGGATGCATAGAGTCAAACCGAAATAACAGATTAAACAACAACCGATATCACTTAATAAGTATCATAATATAATATTTTTACAAACATTAAAAAGAAAGATAAGGAATTGACATTCCATCAATGGTGCATTAGTTAAGGCGGTATCGTCTACAAAAAAAAATCGATATGTTAGATCAATATATCTAAAATCAACTAACAAAATATGTCAATAAAGAAAAAATAAATTTAATATTTACTTAGCCCTGAAATCGTCAATCTCGTCATCAACATGATTACACAGGAAATCAGAGCAAGGAGGGTAAGAGCACAGGACAACCGAATTCTTATCAACACCTATCATTAATTTTACGAATCAGAATTAGAAGAATGCAAGATTAGCTATTCTAAAATACTAAAAAAAGGAATAAAAATCTACCTTGACCATTAGTCATCTTCCAAAACCTCAGCACAAACACCATTGATTCACTTTGATTACGTTGATAAACACTATGCAGATTCTTAGCCAAATTCCCACGGGCGATACATGGCAATACACAATCTCTCCTAATTGATTAAAATAGAACAAAAAGGTTCTTCCAGTTTAGATGTCATAAAACCAAAACGATACATTTTGTTTTTTTTTTTGCATAAACAAACGACATATGAATATAAACTCATAGATCTTACCCTGCATCAAGAAGTTCAAATCGAACATATGTTGCATTATCCTCATAAGCATCGCTGTTGATCTCACAGAGATCACCCATCTTCAACACGGTTCCCATTACATCTATATCGGATACAAAAAAAAGTGATATTAACAAAACGATATATTATACTAAAATTGTCACAAAACTAACAATTGGTTACCAATATTACCAATTAAAAACCCAAAATCTAATCCGCGAGTCACGATATCAAAAAAGCGTGTGCAATTGAGACGCAAGTGTAGATTATGGGTACCGGAGAGATAGGAATCACGACCGTATGAGATCCAAAAATAAACCGATGCCTGTTTACGGTTATGCAAATCGAACCACTGGCCTTCTTAACAACGAATCGACGAACCCTAAACCAGTAACCTTGTTTAAGTACAGGTCCATGCAGAGGGATTTCATCGGGCATGACAGTTACGGCGATACGATGACCCTAAGATCGATTTCGCATAAGATAAAGTGTAAAAATCCAAAAGAAAAATTGATTTTAAAAACAACCCTCTGAAATATATAAAGAAATAACAACTACATAATGAAATACCTGATCGTCAGCGAGAATCATCTCAATTGTATCACCAAAGAAATTTACATTCTTCCAGAGTCGAACAACTTGCACACGAACTTCACCGCTGGTTGTGTAATAATCTAACCTAGAGATATCAACAACATCAGACATTTTTTTTTCTCTGTCAAGAACACAAAAGGAAAAGTAAAAAAAAAAGTAAAGAGAACACATATATATACGCGTTACATTCTAGACAGTTATTTCCTTTTTTAATCCAATAAATTTATGGAAACATACAACATTGAATATGTATTATTAAAATAAAAATTAATTTATTTATATGTTTTATTTTAAATGACAAAAATTGTCTGTCAAAAGCGTCTTTTCATCCGTTAATATATTTTTTCGAGACATTAGCAGCATGCAATATGAGAGAATAAAATCTAATTGCATCTGGTGTACTAAGCATACACGCAAACGAGATACGCGAGCATACCGAGTCAAAAATAATCAAAAAATATAATAGTTTCTTCAGTATACAATCATCACATCAAGCTAGTGCATGCCACAAAATTCTTCTGCTTAATCAATTAAACCTATCGACAAAATACAGAATCGTAGACACGCAAGAAATACAGATATATTGAAGATAATTTTCCAACATTATGAATTCTCTGAATAACAAACATATAAAACGATTGTATTAAATGGAATCTTAAAAGTAAACTACAAATGAAAAAACTTATATATATGATAAGCGTATAGAAAGTTTGACTGTATATATTGATGATTATGTCATGTATTTATCATTTCATATAACATAATTAATTAAAAAATTATTTTGATTTATTGTTAAATATTTTTCTCATATATAAAATTATCACGTATATCATCGATGGAACAAACCCAATTCAAATCATGACAATACAACGCCAATCAAAAATATCTCAAGTTTTATTTAAACCAAATTTATAACACCAACGAAAAATAAAAATAAATAAATAGTCTAAGTAATAAATCCTTAATAAAGAAACATAAAAATACGAAATCAAGACCCAATGAATCATATAACGACGTTATACGATCAACATTATGTTTTTTTCCTTTCCTCGTTGGTCTAGATGATGAATTAGAACTTCCACTGATATCAGCATTTGTCTTTTTTGAGACTGGAGTAGCTGGCGAGATAGGAGAACTTTCGGATTCTTCTATAGAACTTGACAAAGAAATTGGTGCCTACAAACAGGAATATTATCTCAGACAAATAAAGTATAGACTGAAAATCTCATTAATTAATATATCAAAACTCATACCCGTGAATAGACCTGATCTTCAAATAAATGATCCTCTGTCGTAAACTTGTCAATAACAAATGAAGTTTTAATATTGTTGATATTATCATCGGACACTGATAGTCTGAAAAGAAACTCCTTGCCAGATAAGTCTCTCTTAAAGTAGTCGGAAGAGCAGATGAATCATCCTTCGCCATTAAAATAAAAAATAAAAAATTAAAATACTACAAATACACGTTAATAAAAGTACAAAACTATATAAAACATACCCCATCTAACTCTTTGTAAACTTCTTCAGCTGTCTTCTTAAGTAACCTTTGAGCATATTGATCAAAAAGAAGAAAGACTGCCAAACTACCATCGCCATCGGTGACATTCAACATAAGGAAAAAGCTACAAACAACAAAAGAAATCAGTTCTCATTATACAATACTTTAAAAATATCATCAATATAAATTTAATACGTTATTCTTACTATATAAAAACATAAGAATGTTTACCAAACAGTGACATCTGAAACATTTTTCAAACAGTTCACACATTTCCACAAAGGAGGGCCAGTATCACTGGTCTTCTGTGGAATCGGATAAACCTTTTTATTGCAAATTTCGCATGCAATGTAATACCAACTATTACTATTGCCAATCGAAGTCACACTAACCAATGTCACGTACTTGCCAACCTACAAATCACAACTACATCCTGAACATATCAGAAACATATCAAATTAATAAATTAAATAAAAAAAAGTTACAACAAAAAAAAAGAAGAAGATAAAACAAAAAGATATACCCTGCTGGCATTGTGAACACCATCTAACGTTCTCCTATAGATATTATCACCAAAAAAATCCTCCATCAAAACCTCATTAGAATCCTTAGAAGCTTTCTCTTCGACTGGTGTAAGTATATATCTATCATTTGGCAACCTAGAACAAACGAATTAACAATTGTGAAAATTACGTAAGATGTTTAGTGCAATTAACCCAATATATATTAAAAATATTAAAAGGGACATACTCTGATCGAAATCTAGTTGCGTATGTTGTAACTGGATCCATCAAGATGAGAGTCGTATTGAATGCATTCGAAACACTAACCTCACCTATATAAAAAATCACTAATTGAATATTAACAAATAACAACGTTAAGAAAACTAAGTCAAAAACGCACCACGATACTCTTTGATGCAAGCAAGTCTGATCAAAATCAAAACAACTGATGCAGAGTTAAGCTTAACATAATCAGACACTTGTTTCGCATAATCACCCCCAGAGAGTACACTGTAGCTGTAGATCACTGATACATAAAAAGACTAACATCAAACATAATATTCATATAAGCAAGAAAAAAACAACCCATCAGTCACAACAATAAGGTATGTAAGAGAAATAATGGGGGATAATTATAACGTTAAAAACAATGAACTGACCTTGTATCTCTGAGAGATACTTTGAGTCGAAAACGTCGCTTTCCTTGAGCCACAACATTCTCAACATGACCAACACGAATGATCTGACCAATTATATCTAAAAAACCAAGATTTATATGTAACACATATATATATATATATAAACAAAAGAATTAGATTCAAATACAACAAAGGTAATAAAGTATGAAATAACTGAACATACCAATCAAATAATTATTATCAAGATCTTTTGATAAAATTTCGGGAAAACTCTTTAAAAATTTATCAGGAACCTCAGTTGGGAAGTCTTTGCACTTTTCAACAATAGTTGTAGCATAAAAGACGATCTTGTAAAGCGAACGACCGCTTCGAAAGTCACTATTATAGTCAACAACCTTAAAAGTGTTTATAGATATTGCTTGTCCTTCAACTAAATCCTTACGAAAAGTCTTGACAAATTCTTTATCAACAGAAGCATGAATCCTATCACCCTGATAAATAACACACACAAAAAAATATGAATAAGAAAAGAATCACGTTACAAACATACTAACAATACCGATTAAAATAATATATATGTATAGTACTAAACACACCCCTCGATCAACTAACACCATCTCGAGTGAAGACCCACCCTTTCCTTTGAAACCATCCCAAATTTTAAGAACCTTAACATTTATCACATAGCTATCTGAAATTGGATTGAGCTCACGAATGAGAACCGAAATCGACGACTTTCTTTTAAAAATCGACATTGAACAAAGACCAAGGAAGTAGTAAGACAATGAAGAAAGTTGTAGGTAACTCAATAGAATACGTATGTATATATATAGTATAAGAACCGCCATAACATAAAATAATTAGGTTATAAAATTTAGTATTTTAAAGATTATAGATAAAAGAAACTCATTGAATATACACCTTTAAAATGGAATAATTTAGGATAACGCTAAAAATTATAAGAAGAATATTTCCAAATACCTAAAGTAGTTATATAATTTTAAAATTATAGACAATGTAGTATAAAAGGAATATATATATATATATATATATATATATATATGATAATACAGAACAGTGCAAACATGAATACTTTCATTAATATAACGAAATTTTAAACACACTATAAAAATTATCCTTTAACAGAATAAAGTAATAAACAATAAAGAGATTATTATCTTTCAATACAATAAAGTAATTATATATATATATATATATATATATATGATAATATAGAACAGTGCAAACAGGAATATTTTCATTAATATAACGAAATCCTAAACACATTATAGAAACTATCCTTTAACAGAATAAAGTATTTAAACAATAAAGAGATTATTCTTCAATACAATAAAGTAATTATATATATATATATATATATGATAATATAGAACAGTGCAAACAGGAATATTTTCATTAATATAACGAAATCCTAAACACGTTATAGAAATTATCCTTTAACAGAATAAAGTAATAAACAATAAAGATATTATTATCCTTTAATACAATAAAGTAATAAACAATAAAGAGATTAAAAATTATTTTGAAAGCGCATAGAGATTTAATTAATATATAATTATTTTGACAACGCATAGAGATTAAATTAATTTATATAATCACTTTCTAATGTAATCACTTTAGGTACTATTCTTTGAGATCCAATCATTTTGAGAATATTTTAGAATATCAAACCTCATACATAATACTATAAACTAAAATTTGTAACTGGTAAACATTGCGATAGAGACACTAAAATCAAAATTTCTTAAGTCAGAAAATCTCGATGTATATTACAAACCATTAAATTTAAATTTAAATTTAGAAATTTAATATAAAAACACTATAAATTTACGATATAGAAAAACAGCTATTATCATCATCTATTAAGGACCAGATATCAGCTCTTTGAATTGATAGGCCTCAAAGCATCGTGAATTCAGAATAACTTGTGTGCAATCATATGATGTAGTAACCAATAAACATCCTGTATCATTAAAAAAAATAGTTATCATATATAATTTACATTTAACTCATAACAAAAAACTAACAAAATACCTCTTCGAATAATTATTTTCGCAAAACGCATGATGCAAATAACGGCATCTTGTTTACATCCTTCAAACTCTCGAAGAAAAGTTGCAGCGTAATCACCTTTTAACAAACACGATAAACGCCGTATCCTAAAATTCTCATATTAAAGAAAAATCAGACTGATATAAACAGAAATTGTATTTTAGTATACTTATTTTTAAAAAAATATAATACTCGTTTGCAAATTATCTTTCGTTCTCGAGATTGAATCTTACTATCGAATGTGTAGAACAATCAAAGGATCTAATTCTATCGTGAAAGCTTCCAACATTGACAATTTTATCGATTAAATTTGGTTTTGTAAAAACCCAAAACATCAATTAATAAACAAAATCATTCAATGCCAGCAAACTAAGAAAGATATACTGAATACTCACCGACACAAAAACTAAAATCAATAGCCCCATTCATAATATCTTCATAAGCGGCAAACGAAAAATAACTATTGATATCTAGCGTATAAGAGCTTGCACACGTTGTATCAACTGTAATCTGGATCATATAAGGATGTGTACTTGTCTTGAACTCACCGGTGACAGGTAATAGGTTAAAATTAATTAAAAGTATCCAGTCTCCCTCCTGACATATGTTAGAATACTTATCATAAAATTCAAACAAAGTCGGATGGAACCTCCGAGTACAAACAAAGTCGGATGGAACCTCCGAGTACAAAACCACCATATTTTCCGAGAACTCTTTGTTGCAGTGCATCCATGCAGTGTATTTAGAATTTATAAGAGGAACACGAAACTCGTCATCATCGGTTATCAAAATCCCAGCTTCTGGACGATTAAAAGGCAACACATTCAAATGAATGCGTCTACCTTTGGCTGCATCTATAAAACATAAGTAGGTTAAAAATACGAATTACTATTACAACTTACAAAAAGATGAAACCCAATAAACACAAATCAATGACAAATTACATAAACAATATACCATATACCTGATGAACTCATTGTAAATGCCTAAGGAAAAATCTTGATGAAGGGAATTGTATAAATAACAACAATGACGGTACATATATATATAACCAAATATTCTAGGTTTTTTTCAGAATATTTACTTTTTTCATTTCTGGTTAACAAAAATATGAACACGTATATACCAAAACGAATATTCTCTATGGTATTACAGCACCAAAAAATCTATATAATATTCAGTTGCCACAAATAATCGGAAATTTAACAATAAAATTATTATGATCATTGTAAATATACGACGATGAGTTTTTAGTTACATACATCTACTCGGTATTTTATTTTATTTTACCTATCTCTATATAGTTACGTAACTAAGAACGTATAAAATATTTAAAAGAAAACGTCACAAATAAACCCTCTCCAATATATATTTTTATTGAGTAGAGTATCGCCACAAAATTAATCATAAGATCCACCATCCGAGAATATCCAAATAATAACTTCTTTTTTTGCGAACTTAAATAACATAATGATTATAACATCGAATAACAAATCATTAAACTATATAAAAAAATATAATATCATATAGAATTTCCCAATTTGATGAACACAATTAAATCAACGGGTCTAAGAATTAGTCGTCAACGATCTTCTTCCATAAGTTCAATAGATTGTTCACTTCAGGAAGACCTGGGTCCAACATAAGCTGCGTACAACTATAAGCTGTCGTAACTATCCAAGAACCTTGTAAAACACAACAAAAAAAATATACCAAGGGACAAATAATTAGATGATAAAATGAATTAACTAAAACACACATAGTGTATCAAGAAATTTAAAAGTAATTTATTCACCTTTCGAAATTTTGAGTTCTGCAAATGGAATGATACAAATAATAATAGCACCATCGAATTTTGATAAACCATTAGTGAACTGAATACCATAAGGATGCTTTAACCGACATGGCAAGCGACATCCCCTACAAAGGTACAATTGATATACATTAGACTATAAGATATATTGATAACTTAAACAATGAAATACAAAAATCTGAGATAAATAATGTCTAATACCTTTCATTCTATAACTCAAGATATATATCACCGTTCCTGTAACTCTCATAAGGTAGATCTTCATCGACATAATTTCCAACAGTCATAACGCGACCAATCAAATCTAAAATAAAAACAAAACAAAAAAAAAAACGAATAAAAAATTAAGGTATATACTATGTTATATAGAACCATAAAAACCACAACTCCAAAAATAAAATATAGATTCTTACCAACATAACATCCAACGCAATGAGAACCATTTAGTATGCTTTCATACTCGACAAAAGAAAAGAAATTGTTTGGATTGTTGTTCAAAACTTTAGTAAAACTTGAGTTCAAATCTAAAACAATACGAAAAGGATGTGGGAAACTTTTGGTACTCAATTCATTATTAGGCATCACTCTAAAATTCCGCAGCACCAACCAATCACCCTCACCAAACAACTGACCAAAGTTACGTGCAACTTCAAATTCTATAGTCGCCTGAAGTTTAATACCCTACGAATTAACAAAAAAAAGAACATATCAGGCAATTAACTACCCAATATCGAAAACAAAATCTGAACATAAAACAGTAAAAAAAAGGAAGAACAGTATGTAATATGCAATTAAATTGTAGTGCATATATTACATCTTCATCGGATAATATGAGGTCTAGCAAACTATCAGAGCAGCCTAAACGTGCATATTTTCGAATAAGTTTTACTGGAGCACTCAAATTGCGAATCAATGGAGATAAACCAGAAAGATTATGCGAGGTCATTGCAAACACGAAAACGAATAAACAACGTAAATAATGATTCAACGTATACACGGTATAAAAAAACACTTTATATATTATTATAAGAGGTATATTCACAAAACAAAGTAAAGTTTTCTTTTTTTTAGAATAGAATAATTCCGATATGATAATATTATATCAGAGAGGAATATTAACAAATACTTATCAACTAAATATAAAACATTTTTTTTAAATGGAAATAAGATACTAAATGTCATAAATATAAATTTTTGGAAATTATCTTGGTAATACATATAAAGAATAAGAAAATAAAATATCACAATTTTTATACATATTATTTTCAAATATTATATTGTTATAATTATAGCAATTTTCCGAATCGTATTAGGAATCCATCGGAGGTGGAACATGTGAATCATTATATACAAGAAAGATGTATCAGCATTACCGAATTATATCTAACGAATACTTTACAGGTTTTATAGGCACTACATCATGTCGATCGCTGCTTGTCTTTTAGCAATGAAAAACATGACTTTCACCAATGTTTCCGATATAACTCCATCAAACCAACTACGACGTATTCGTGTGAAAGTACTACGTATTTTCGAGCACATCGGTGAACCTGACAACACTCTAGATTTGGTGTTGGTTGATAAAAAGGTATTCGGTGACTCCGTATGTTCCATGCATATCACTTCTCTGATATACACATTTTTGTTTTTACAGGGTGATAAAATACATGGATCAATATCAAAAGGGTTTATAGACAGTTTTACAAAAGAAGTGAAGCAAAGAGATTCAATTATTCTGTATCGTTTTGGTGTAGTCCCTGTCATTGGAGACTTGAGACTGACGTTGCACAACTATAAAATAATATGGAATTCTCAAACTTATTTTTCAAAGCTCCCTTTCTATGATAACAACAACTATCTAAGTATTGTTGAATTTGGTAACATACACAACAATCTCCGAGACCCATTGTTTTTCGTTGGTACGACTTTATATAAATTAATTAATAATAACATGAACATATATGTCATCTTATATTTACAAATTTTCACAATGACTAACTAATATTTTTGTTAGATATAATTGGACACGTCGCAGTGATTGGAATATTTAGACACAAATCCTCCAAAAGTTAAAGAAAGTGGGGTGATGTTTACGTGGAGCTTCGTAACGAATCGTAAGTTTATCAAAATATGTTTTTCAATTGCAATCATTGTAACTATCAATTTTTACTATATTATGTGATTATTGTATGCCCAACAGAGATGCTAGATTGCAAGTGTTATTACGGAACAACTATGCACTTGACCTGATGACTGCTTTATCACGGAAAGAACACAAAATCAACATATGTGTTATTCGATTCATCCAACTGTTCAAATTCGCACATGGTTGGGCAGCGATAACCGCGTACGATTGTACCAAAATTTTATTAAACCCTAACCTACCCGAAGTCGAGAGAATGCGGACTACAATCACAGAATCAAACCATGGTGTTAAATTAAGTCTTTGATTATTATTATTTTTTTTTCGTGTGTCTTGTTTTCGGTTTTTAGACTCAATAAACGATGGTACTATATCAAAAATCAAAACTCTGCTTATAGCAATATTATTCCTTTCGTATACCTTATTTTCTTTTTCTTTTTTAAAATAAATTTTTATTATATATATACATATTTGTGTTTCTAGCACAATTTTCAATTTTGTATTGAAATCATAAAGTGATAGTTTTTAAAAATCATAAACAATATGCTAAAATAAGATTCTTTGCGAAATAAAGGAAGTTTATAGATACTGAATAATTTATTTATTACAATAAAAATAAACAACAACAATGTTTTTCTAGTACATAACTTATAGAAACGGAAAAAAAAAATTAATATCTCTTACGGATAGTGATCTACATATCCATCATCCAAAGGAGTAAAATCAACCGAAGTTTTAAGCCTGAAACAATATGACAATATTATAAAATCATAAAAACAGATGTCAATAGAATACATATACAGGATACAATATCAAAGATGCAATTTACATACCTCATCTTTGCTATTGCCACTTCTGGTGTAGGAGGATCCTCGAGAATATCAGATATGAATCTTTCCGATTCAACTATCCACTCATCTAATTACATATACATATTCAGTACGCATGTGGAAACAATATATACGTTACACTTCTGATTAATTGCTGCATTGAATATATATTAATAGTTAATATTTACGTACCTCTCCACCTATTGAAAGAGAAAAATCGCAATACAATAATATGCCTTGAAGACCTATCACGATTCGTCCAAAGATCTTCAAATTTTGTTGCCAAGTTATCCCAAGCAATACATTTCAAGGAATTTCCACTGTATATATTTACACCAATATATAAGATAATTAACATAGTTTAATATACCAAGAAACACTAAGTCTGACACTCATTATTATGAAGTTGTACTTACCTGAAATCTTCAAGTATAAAACGAATAAGTGGACGTTCCGTGGGTGTATCCGATGTATCAAACATAGGAACTCCTCTTTGAAGTTTTTGAACAAAAGTGACAACCCCGAGAAGATCAACTGCAAAATTAAATGATTAAGTTAGAAAAAAATCATTTCTCAGTTAAAGAGATAAACCAATACAATAACATGTGCATGTAAGAAACTTACCAAGATATCGGTCTGTTTGAATCGATGCAAGCAAAATATCTATGAATGGACAGAAAGAGTATATTTCTCTGGAAGACTTCGGATCGGTTTTCTCAGTGACTGTCTCCTCGTTCAAACGTATATGACAATTGTTTGATGATATACTTGGATGGGGTAACCTGTCGGTAACTGCAAAATTACCAAGAAAATACCACTCTCCTTCGAGCAATACATACTCGAATTTGTCAAGTATTTCAAATGGCATGGTACACAGGATGCGATTGTCCTACATAGTTTTATTAAAAAGAGTCAATAAACGATTACATCCCAAAAACATGTATAGGAATAATCTTTGAAAATCTCATAAACTTACAAATTCATCAGCAAGAACTAACATCCGATTAGGGTAACCAATGAGACTAAAATCATAATAGTTTCTAATTACTTGGACACAAATATGATGCCCGCCGTTTGTCTTCTGAAGTTCAGAAACTCTATCACATGGAGACATTTTTGTTTTTAGTTAAACTGGAGATGAAAGAGGAGAAAAATAAATGTTTTTTTTTTATATATAGGATGGAGTTAAACGGTTATTATATTTTTAACCGCGGATTTAATATACGACGGTTTAGTTTTTAAAGGCGTATTTTATATACTTAAGTAACGACTCGCGAAACTGTCAAAATTAAATGACAATTGGTTCAATTGTGAACTTAAATATATATTTAAGAAACAATTCGTCAAAACTGTTCGATAATTATGGAAAATAATTATGAAAAAAAAACAGCAAAAATAAAAAGGAAATATTATTGTTGGGGTCGGTTTTCACTCCACGTAGATAAGACCATCTCAAAATGACTAAGTATGGAAGAAAGACAAGTGGGAGAGCCGTTCTCACGAAGTGGGAGAGCCGTGAAGATAGACCAGTAGGGAGAGCCGTGAGGAAAAGAGAGATGGGCCGAGCCGTATCGCAAGAAATGGGCCGAGCCCCTCTCCAACACGCCTGGGCCGAGCCGCGCCTCGGTGAGGTGGATCAGCTCACGTCTCGACTCAAATAGTAAGTGTCCTGAGCCGTGGAGAAGTTTAGATGGACTGAGCCGTGGAAGAGCTTAGATGTCCCGAGCCGTGGAGAAGCTTAGATGGGCCGAGCCGTGGAGAAGCTTAGATGGGCCGAGCCGTGGAGAAGCTTAGATGGGTCGAGCCGTGGCAAAGGAGAATGATGGGCCGAACAGTGGCCTTGGGAGACGAAGCCCATAAAAATCCTAGGCGAAATACAAAGGCGGTGAGCCACACGAGGCGATAAGGAAATATTCCGAAAATCTCTCCCGAGATTCTCGGCTAGGCGGTTCAGAGAGTTTGTATAAATAGACGATATATACAATTCATTATGTAACTTTCGCAACCCTAAGCAATAAGACCTGCACACTTTCACAGCAATAAAAACCTTCTTTCGGTCTTACTGTTCTTGCGATAAACCCTAGAAGTTTCCGATCCCTTAAGTTTTCCCTTAACAAATTTTTGGTTGTGCGAGTTTTGGCTCACACAATTTGGCGCCGTCTGTGGGGAATCGAAAATTTCTTACTCTAAATCGACAAGACTTTAAGATCCGAAGAACATGGCGAGCAATACCCCCGACGACAACAACAACAACAACACCGGTAACGGCGCGGAGAAGGACGCTCCGGCATCGGGCACAACGACGGCAACGATCGAAACCCAAGAGGAGATGCGAAACATGATGGCTGCGTTGATGAAGAAAATCGACGAACAGGATAAAAGAAACGAGGCGATTACGGAGAGGCTCGACGCGATGGCGGCTGAGCGACTACACCCAACTTGGAGAGCCGGAATTCCCGACCCGATGGATGGAATCCGGAGACGCTTCAATTTCTCGACACCTGCAGAAGCCTCAGGGAGCGGCGCAAGAAACCCCTCTGCTCCTCCCATGTCTCGTCTCCTCGACGAACAGACCCCCACGGCGACCAGAGTCAACATGACCGAGCCGCCCCCTCTCTGCCAAAACTCAAGGCGACGAGCCGGCGAAGAAGAAAACGATGCGATTGACGTAGACGCCCAACAGAACGACGGAATCACGAATCCGCAACAAACCGGCTCGGCTCGGCGAATAAGTCAGGAAGACCTCGCCTCGGCACTAATCGGCATCCGAACTGATGCAGTTTCCGACCCGACCCGCGGCGACAATCCAACCGAGGAGGAAGAAAATCTCCAATGGATCGAACAGGCAAAGCGCGAAGACAAGCCGAGGAGAGAGGAGCGGGAGCGACCCCCCCAATCAAAGGGAATGACTCACGCACAAACTCTCGAACTCAGAGAGCTGCGAGCCTCGATGGCTCGGACAGTAGCTGAAATACGCGCCATGAAATCCCAAGTGCACAACGCGACAAGCGCCGCGCCCGAAATCGACCGAATGCTTGAAGAAACTCAGAGAACCCCGTTCACTGCAAAAATCACGGAGGCCAGGATTCCCGAGCCGAGGAAGGTGAGAATCCTGTTCTACGAAGGAACAACCGACCCGAAAGCACACATCACAGCGTTTCAGATAGCAATGGGACGAGCCTTCACAAAGAACGCCGCTAAACTCACCGAGCGCGAGGTAGACGCCGGATACTGCCTGCTCTTCGTGGAGCATCTCAAGGGAGCCGCACTCGAGTGGTTTTCGAGGCAGGAACGAAATTCAGTCGGCAATTTTCAGCAGCTCTCCGCCTTGTTCCTTAGACAATACTCGATGTTTATGGACAGAGGAACATCCGATGCCGACCTGTGGACACTATCCCAAGGACCGAACGAATCGCTTCGGGATTACATGGCAAGATTCAAGGCAGTCGTATCCAAAATAGAAGGATAAGCGACAAGGCTGCGCTCGAGGCTCTGAAACGATCTTTGTGGTACAAATCTGAGTTCCGAGGGGAGATGGCTCTCAATACGCTGCAAACAATTCAAGATGCGTTGCACCGATCATCAGACTTTGTCGTAAACGAGGAGGAAATGAAAACTTGGACGAGCAGTACGAAGCAACGAAAGCAGCAATCCGAAGCTCAATTTTGCCGCGCCCCGCGAAGAAGGGCAACCCATCGAGCAACGCAACAACGCCGAGCTCGGATGAACCTAGAAGCGGAGGTGCCCATTACTACCAGGTAGGCACCGGACGCGGAAGAGGAGAGCCGCACAACAACACTTGGGTGAGAAAGTCCGCCAACTACGACGAGAAGGCTTTCTGCGAGTATCACCAGACCTACGGGCACTCAACGGCTCAATGCCGAACTTTAGGAGCAAAGCTCGCAGCAAAGATGGCAGCGGGAGAGCTCCAAAACGCGGTCAGCCTCAAAGACCTCGTCCCTAACGAACAACAAGAGAGAGCCGAGCCAAGCGGCGCGGCGGAACCCGCGAATCCTCCCCGACGAGGCGATAACTCCAAACACGACAGGAGAAGCGAACCCGAAGAGCGACCCGAACCAAGGCAAAGGATCCATATGATCATGGGTGGATCCCAATACTACCAAGATACCGTATCCTCCATCAAAGCCTATCAGCGCCGAAGCAAAGGAGAATTGGACAGAACCAACCGACATCCCAACCACAGTAATCTCCTTTGTCGAGGAGGAAACGGCAGGAATTGATCGACCTCATAACGATCCGTTGGTGATTGAGTTAACGATCAGGGATCATGACGTAACAAGGGTGCTCATCGATACTGGAAGCTCAGTGAACGTCATCTTCAGGGAAACACTCAGAAGAATGGGAATCGACCTCTCCGAGGTGGAAGCAATCCCCAAACCCCTAACCGGATTTTAAGGAGAAACGACGATGACCATGGGAACGATCAGGCTTCCTGTGGTAGCTGGCGGAGTTACTAAGATCGTCGAATTCTGCGTCACCGATCACCCGGCAATATACAATGTGATCATGGGAACTCCGTGGATCAACGGGATGAGGGCGGTACCCTCTACCTATCATCTCTGCCTCAAATTCCCAACCCCAGCAGGTGTTAAAACGATCTGGGGGAGTTAGAAGGAGTCACGAATGTGCTGCCTAGCCGAGCACAAGCTAAGGAACCCCGTCACCGACGCACGAGCAGACATCGACCGCAAAAAGATGAAGACTGACCGAGAGCCCGCGAACGAGCTCTCGAAACTCTTATAGCAATTACAGATCGCGGAGAGCCGCGAAATACGGGCCGAGCCAGTATGCGATGCAGTGGACTCGGTATGTATAGATGAGACGCGCCCGGAGCGATGCGTCGAAATAGGAACAAAATTGGAAGAGCCTCTGAGAAGCGAACTCCTTTCCCTCCTCAAGGAAAACATCAACACTTTCGCCTGGACAGCAGAAGATATGCCAGGCATAAGCATCGACGTGACCTGTCACGAGCTAAATGTGGATCCGACCTTTAAACCAGTGAAGCAGCAAAGAAGGAAGCTCGGCCCCGAACGAGCTAAAGCATATAACGATGAAGTCGAAAGGTTACTCAAAGTAAGATCAATCGCCGAGGCCAAATATCCAGACTGGCTCGCAAATCCGGTGGTCGTGAAGAAGAAGAACGGCAAGTGGCGAGTATGTGTGGATTTCACCGACCTCAACAAGGCATGCCCAAAAGACAGCTTTCCCTTGCCACACATCGACCGGCTCGTCGAAGCCATTGCAGGGAATAGAATGTTAACATTTATGGACGCATTCTCCGGCTACATCAGATCCTAATGCATCCTGATGATCGAGAAAAAACGGCATTCATAACTGATCGCGGGATATACTGCTACAAAGTCATACCCTTCGGGCTCAAGAACGCGGGAGCAACGTATCAACGGCTCGTCAATAAAATGTTTGCGGCTCAGCTCGGAAAAACCATGGAAGTATACATCGACGACATGTTAGTCAAATCACTCAAGGAAGAAGACCACGTCGCGCATCTACGGGAATGCTTCGAACAATTGAACAAGTACAACATGAAACTAAACCCGGCGAAGTGCAGGTTCGCGGTCACCTCGGGAGAATTCCTCGGCTATCTGGTAACTCACCGAGGCATAGAAGCAAACCCCAAGCAGATCAAGGCTTTAATTGAGATGCCCTCTCCAAGGACGAAGCGCGAAGTGCAGAGGCTCACAGGAAGAGTCGCCGCGCTGAACAGGTTTATTTCCCGTTCCACAGACAAATGCCTCCCCTTCTACGACACCCTCCGGAAAACAAGAAATTTGAGTGGGACGAACGATGCGAGACGGCTTTCCAGGAATTGAAGAATTATCTGGCGAGCCCACCAATCTTAGCAAAACCAGTCTAAGGAGAGCCGCTCTTCTTCTTCATCGCAGTGTCTGCTACAGCTGTAAGCGGAGTGCTTATCAGAGAAGAACGATCCGAGCAAAAACCCATTTTCTACATCAGCCAGACATTGACCGATGCCGAGACTCGCTACCCCCAGATCGAGAAAGTCGCCCTGGCCGTCGTAGTCTCGGCTCGCAATCACATTCGATTGTTGTGCTCGCTACGCTTCCGCTGCCCTCGATCCTACACAGCCCTAGCCAATCCGGTCGGCTCGCCAAGTGGGCGATAGAGCTAAGCGAATACGACATCGAGTATCGGAACAGGTCGTCTGCAAAGTCACAGGTGCTCGCAGATTTCCTCATTGAACTCCCCACCGAAGCAACAAACGAGCCGACTCTAGATGAAGTGTGAATGCTGCACGTCGACGGCTCGTCGTCTAAACACGGCTCGGGAATAGGAATCCGCCTCATCTCTCCCACCGGAGAAATTATGGAGCAGTCTTTCCGCCTGAACTTCCACGCCTCGAACAACGAAGCGGAATACGAAACACTGATCGCCGGCATACGACTAGCGCAGGGAATCAGAGTTCGAAAGATAAGAACCTTTTGTGATTCACAGCTCGTAGCATGTCAGTTCAACGGAGAATACGAGGCAAAAGATGGACGAATGAGAGCTTACCTCAAAGTGGTCCGAGAGTTGGTGCAAAAGTTCGATGAGTTCGAACTCACTCGCATCCCCCAAGGAGAAAACACCTCGGCCGACGCCTTGGCAGCACTCGCTTCGACCTTGGACCCAGACCTCCGACGAACGATCCCAGTCGAATTCATCGAACGTCCTAGCATCGAAGAGGTAGAAGGAGTTCGGCTGATAAATCCTCCTGAACAAGAACCAGAGGACGACGAAGCCGTTCCTATGGATGAAGACGCCTCACCGGCCGAGCCGGAGTACGGCTGCGACAAAGAATGGCTCGGAGCTATCCAAGTGTATATCGCCGATGGAGAGGTGCCAACCGAAAAATGGGAAGCCCGCAAACTAAAAGCTCAGGCCGCGCGGTATGTCCTCGTCGATGGTGAGGTGTTTAAATGGAGATTTTCAGGGCCTCTCATGACATGCGTCGAAGGACCGGAGGCAAGAAAGATCATGCACGAGGTGCACAGCGGCGCGTGCGAGAACCATTCCAGCGGAAGGTCGCTCGCTATCAAGATTAAACAGCACGGCTACTTCTGGCCCACGATGGTCAAGGACTGCGAGAAATTTACAGCGAAGTGCGAGAAGTGTCAGCGGCACGCTCTAAGAATTCATCAACCTAACGAGCTGCTCTCGTCAATTTCATCACCTTATCCGTTCATGAGATGGTCGATGGACATCGTCGGACCTCTACATCGCTCGAAGCAGAAGCGTTTTCTACTCGTCTTCACGGATTACTTCTCCAAGTGGGTCGAAGCCGATTCCTACGCAAGCATAAAGGATGTTCAAGTCGAACACTTCGTCTGGAAAAATATCATCTGCCCACACGGGGTCCCCTACGAGATAGTCACCGACAACGGATCCCAGTTCATCTCAACACGCTTCGAAGCCTTCTGCGAGAAATGGAAAATCCGCCTCAGCAAATCTACGCCAAGATACCCTCAAGGAAACAGACAAGCCGAAGCAGCCAACAAGACGATCCTCGACGGTCTGAAAAAGAGGCTCGACGCCAAGAAAGGACGGTGGGCAGACGAACTCGAAGGAGTCCTTTGGTCTCATCGGACAACTCCGCGCCGAGCCACCGGTGAAACTCCATTCGCTTTGGTATACGGATCGAAGTGCGTAATTCTCCCCGAGGTGGATTTCCCAGGTATTCGACGAAGACTTCTACCAGGACAGGAGGGCCTGAACCACTTAATGATGCTAGATGAGCTCGACCTAATCAACGAAAAGCGCGACCAAGCCTTAGTTCGAATCCAGAACTATCAACAAGCAACAGCGCGGTACTACAACAAAAACGTTCGTAGCCGAAGATTCAAAGCAGGGGAGCTCGTCCTCCGAAAAGTCTTCCAAAACACTACCGAGAAGAACGCAGGAAAGCTCGGAGCAAATTGGGAAGGTCCTTACAAGGTCACAAAAGTGGTTCGTCCAGGAGTCTACGAACTCGCGACACTAGCTGACGAGGCGATTCCAAGATCATGGAACGCAATGCATCTAAAGAAGTATTATCACTAAAACTATAGCACGGCCAGCATGAACTACGGGACGGCTTGATCCCTGCAAAGGGTACGTAGGCAGCCCGTCCTCGGACGGGTTCAGCTGTCCCCCCTCCTAAAATGGGGGGGGGGAGTGGTTCGTTCATTATCGCTTCGGCTAGTTTCTCATTCTTTCAGCAACTTATTTTAAAAAGCTCGGATTTTAAAATTGTTTCACTCATCATTTCGGCGAGTAATCATACCACTTCGGCACGATATCATGACCTGATTACCTCGGACCTTTGTTGGTCCTTAGTTTCAGTTCGGCAAACTAAGCCTCCGAACGCCTCGTCTCGTTGCTGGCCACAACGGGGGAACAAATACAAAGTTCTCTAAACGGACTTTTACCACCTTTCCTAGGACGAGGGTGCAAGTTACATCCTCTACGGATAAAAATGAAGCGCGCTATACAAATATCATACCAAAAACGTATCAGGTCGCCATGGTTTACTATCGCACACGAGATTATAAGTCGAGACTACATCGCTTTCTCTAAAACCGAAGTAAACTCTTGAAACCCGGACACACATACTCATCCTCTCGGAAACGCCGGTCCATAGTCAAAATCAATAAGACTACCGAATCATCCTCGGTCAGCAAAAACAAAAACAAAACGCCTCGCCGTTTACACGGCTCGGCACCACCCAACGAGAAAAATGCCTTGTCGTCTACACGGCCCGGCACCATGCAATGCGAAAACGCCTCGCCGTTTACACGGCTCGGCATTGCCAGCAAAAATTTGCCTCGACTTTCCAGCACCACCTAAAAGATGTTCCACAAAACTAACTTCCAGCTCGGGATTAAGAATCCAAACGAGATCCTTAAACGACTCGACCCTTAGCTCGTATTTCTATCGATTTCGGCTAAGGAAAGCGATCAAAATCATTTTTGACGCAACAGTTTTCATCCTCGACAATTTTTTCTAAGCCAACGGTTTTCACAGATATTCGTACAGATCGTTAAAAATAAATGCTTCAAATCCTAAAACGGCAAAGGGAAAGAGAATATATCCATAAGCGAAAATAAATGTCGGGTGGATAAAGCCGTCCAGGCACAGATTACATAAAAGTTCGGAAAGCAGATAAAAATCCTAAGTACAGAAGCATGAAAGACAAAACAGAGAAAAGCAGAGAGTATCAGGCCACGGACTGCGTTTCACGCTCGGCAAGGAGGTTCAAGAGGACCGGCGTGCCCGCGTTCGATCCGTTTGGATCAACGACGCCTAAGTTGGCCGCCGTCTCTTCGAGCGGCTCGTTACCTAGGCTGGTGTCGACCGAATCCGGCGATACGGGCGAGAAAACCAGCTCGCCTCGGATCTCGGAGGCAATACGCTCATACGTGTCGTCGTCAGCATATTCGCTCTCCCAGCTCTTTAGCTGCGCCTCCTCATCATCGAGCGTCGGGGCGTCTGGTCTCTTCAATACGGCAATCATCGCAAGGTTGCCCTTGATTTGCCCCAGATCGTTCTCGTCGTTTTTGGCCTTCTCGAGCTTGGCCAAACCCTCCTCCACCTTGGCGAGGCGTTCCTGAAACTTCACCGTAAGCTCTCGCCTCGCCTCCTTTTTCGCCCGCTTGACCTTGATGTCAAACAAGGCGTCCTTGGCCTCGATACGCCTCTTCAGCAACACCACCTCGGCGCTTTTGGCTCTCCTTGCCTCCTCCAGGCGAATCACCGAGGCGGAAACTTTGTCAACATTGGCGCGGAGAACTATTTTCTCTTCTTCCAGCCTCGACACTCTGGACATCGCCTCGTCGAGTTTCCCTTTCGCCGCCGCGGCCTCGTTCTGGGCCTCTTCCAGCTTCGCCTTTGACGCCGCAGTCTTGCCTCGGGCCTCGTCTAAGCGACCTTCGACCTTAGACAAGTCCGCCTCGTACTCGGCCATCAGGTCGTTAATGGCCGCGACAAACTGCAAAGAACAAACTCGCGTTAAAAACTTAGTAAAAATTTGCGGAAATAAAGGAAAACAAATAGAACGTACCTTGGTACCGCGCTGTGCCATCGCGCCGTACGACCTCGGCCTCCTCAGCTTTTCCGGAGGAGGAAAGCGCGTGCTCGCGTTTTTTACACGCGAGAACATGACGGCAGAGGCGTCGGGGTCGTTGACAACCAACTTGTGCGCGGCAGGGTCCCCGGGCGTCGGCTTCCGCCTCTTCTTGGACGGCTCGTCCTTCTGAACGGCGATGCCCTTCCCTTTTTCAGTAGCCGAACGTTTTCGGATAGAGTCATGCTTCTGAACAACCGAAGTCGATGGCCTCGTCGACTTCGGGAGGGCCAGGATGGCGGAGTGCGAAGGAGTCTTACTCTGCGTTGCCGAGCCGTCTCCAGACACCTCGGGGATTATTTCGCCCGGTTCCACCTCGGGCGCTGCATCTTTTTCAGCCGCCTCGGCAGTGTTGCCTTCTGCGACTCGGACCATTACATCCCCTTCCCGGCTCGGCGGGTCGGGTTGAGGGACGGCCTCGGCTTGCGCTGAAACCGCCTCGGCTTGAACCGCCTCGGTTTGCGCATGAGCCGCCCTCGGCAGCTCGTCTAGTGGCCTCCTCTTCCTCGCGCCTCTTCCTTTCTCTAAGAGCAATTATCACCATCTTCTCCCGGGTATCTCTTGAAGAACTTGAGGACGAAGAGCTGACGGGGACTCCGGCGAGGATGGCTCGCGCTTTTTCTACTTTTTCGAGGGTGAGTTCTTTCTCCAATTAACCTTCCGCGCCGAAAGAGAGTTTCGAACAGTAAAGAGGTCGTCGGGAATCGGGGGAAGAAAGCACCGAACTGCAAAACAAAGCAAAAAAGAAAACTTTTCAGAAAAGGAAGAAGATACCAAAAATAGTTCCGAGCCGAGGCAAAGCTTCGGGTCGGCTACCAAGTGGTCCCCAAGCGGTCTTGGTTCTTTGAACGTAATTCTCGCCGACCGACGCCTCGTTCACCAAGACGTAAAAGAAGCGTTCAGTCCAAAACTGATCCTTGCTGGGAAAACCGTCGATGATCCGTCGCTTCGCCTTGTTGGAAATATAGAATCTATTTCCCTTCGGAGCTTTCCTGACTTCCAGCAAGTTCAGCAGGTAATTCAGCTCGATATTAACTCCGCACTCGAAGCTTCGAACTAAGATACCAATCATATGCCGTAATCCCCTCGGCATGATTTGCCCAATCGAGATCCCGTGTTTCCAGAGATATTTGAGGATCACTCCGGGGATTGGGAACCAGAGGAAGCAAAGCTCGAAGAACGCCTCGTACAGAGTGAAATGATTCTCTGGAGGGTTGTCGACACGGTCGCTCTTCTCTGGAACGACAAACTCCACCGCCTCGGATATCCCGAAGCGATGCCTCAACGCCTCGAGCGACTCAAGGGAGCAGAGTGTTGAGCCAGGCGGGTCAGGTTTTTGTCTCTTAACTCTCGGCCCTCGCCCAGATGTGGAAGCGCCTCGGGACGCCATGAGACGTTCCAATTCAAGCTTCGCCTTGAAAAGATCAAAGGGAAATGCCTCCTCCTCGGCCTTGAGTGCGGCGCGGTTAATGTCCTCATCAGGAACAGGATCCTGGGGACGGTTCGTCGAAACCGACGGCTCGCCATCCGGAGAGCCGACATCTGATGGGTTTGCATGGTTTGACACTTCGTCAGATGAGCGATTGGAGGGGCTCGGCGAAACAGACGCCTCGGAGGATTCTGCCGTACCTCTCGCCTCGGCATCTACGCGGCTCGGCTCGTAATGAAAAAGTGAATCCAACGAATCGTCGGAGCAGCTCGACATAATTTACGACTTGTACAAGAGTTACAGCACGACTCGGCGAGCCTCTACCGGAAAATAATCTGGAACGGCGGAGACCTCGGAAACCCTAGCCAGAAAATAAATAAACTAGAGAGAGAAAGAAGAGAGAAGGGAGAGCTACCTTTAGTAAAAACGAGTGAGTCTGAAGATAATGAGGAAGAATGAAGGAGCTCACCCATTTATAGGAAAACCAAAGCGCGTGAATTCCGCGGAAACCTCGGGAAACCTTCCAAACAGCGCGTGGAATCCGCAGTGAAATGGCTAGATCGAACTACATCGGTCGCACGCGCCAATAAATCAGGAATTTTCTCTCGGAAGACCAACAGTTGGGATATCCAAGTTTTCATCCGGTATCTCACCAAAGTAAACGCCTCGTCGTTAATGAAACGGCACGGCATTAACTCTTTCTCTTCAAACGCCTCGTCGTTAACAAAATGGCTCGGCGCTAACTTTTTCTCTCGAAACGCCACGTCGTTAATGAAACGGCACGGCATTAACTATTTCTCTTCAAACGCCTCGTCGTTAACAAAATGGCTCGGTGCTAACTTTTTCTCTCGAAACGCCTCGTCGTTAACGAAACGGCTCGGCGCTAACTCTTGCTCTCGAAAATGCCCCGTCGTTAACGAAACGGCTCGGCATTAACTTTTTCTCTTGAAATGCCGAGCCGTTAACGAAACGGCTCGGCGCTAACTCTTGCTCTCAAAAACACCTCGTCGTTAATGAAACGGCTCGGCATTAACTTTTTCTCTCGGAACGCCTCGTCGTTAACGAAATGGCTCGGCATGAACTTCCTCTCGAAACGCCTCATCGTTAACAAAACGGCTCGGCGTTAACTCCCTCTCTTAAAACGCCTCGTCGTTAACAAAAACGGCTCGGCACGAACTTTCTCTCGAAAGGCCTCGCCCTTTATTCGGCTTGGCATAACCTTCTCAAAACGCCTCGGCGTCTTCATTCCCACAACACCTCGTCTGGGCTTATGTCATAACAGCTTGACTCGATGGTTTATCCTATGGTCAGGAGTAATGGACCTCGTCACTCTCGCCTCCGAAACTGACGAGCTAGGGGGCTAACTGTTGGGGTCGGTTTTCACCCCACGTAGATAAGACCATCTCAAAATGACTAAGTATGGAAGAAAGACAAGTGGGAGATCCGTTCTCACCAAGTGGGAGAGCCGTGAAGATAGACCAGTAGGGAGAGCCGTGAGGAAAAGAGAGATGGGCCGAGCCGTATCGCAAGAAATGGGCCGAGCCCCTCTCCAACACGCCTGGGCCGAGCCGCGCCTCGGTGAGGTGGACCAGCTCACGTCTCGACTCAAATGGCTAGTGTCCCGAGCCGTGGAGAAGTTTAGATGGGCCGAGCCGTGGAAGAGCTTAGATGTCCCGAGCCGTGGAGAAGCTTAGATGGGCCGAGCCGTGGAGAAGCTTAGATGGGCCGAGCCGTGGCAAAGGAGAATGATGGGCCGAACCGTGGCCTTGGGAGACGAAGCCCATAAAAACCCTAGGCGAAATACAAAGGCGGTGAGCCACACGAGGCGATAAGGAAATATTCCGAAAATCTCTCCCGAGATTCTCGGCTAGGCGGTTCAGAGAGTTAGTATAAATAGACGATGTATACAATTCATTCTGTAACTTTCGCAACCCTAAGCAATAAGACCTACACACTTTCACAGCAATAAAAACCTTCTTTCGGTCTTACTGTTCTTGCGATAAACCCTAGAAGTTTCCGATCCCTTAAGTTTTTCCTTAACAAATTTTTGGTTGTGCGAGCTTTGGCTCATACAATTATATCAATTCTAATCAGCTAAACCTAATGCACGACATGCACTTCTAAAAGAAGGATAAACGGTTCCACCAAAAGTTCTAATATCATCAAAGTTACACGGACCCCTCACTACGTCTAACAAAATCCTAAGATAATAATCTTCTCCACTCTATCGGTGATTTCTCTATAACACATGGACCAGGATTTCCACGTCGTCTTGGTCTCCACAACTTATTTTTCTGATCCCATACAAATCGAGAAGGTATCTCCGAGTACAAAAGACATCTCGCCTCCGGGTAAACCTGGTTACACTTGATCCATGCATGGAACTTAGCTTTTCCAACCGGAACATATGCATCTAAACCATTAGCAAACAAAACATGTCTTTCGGGAAGATAAAATGGTAAAACTGGCAATCTTATGCGTCGATGCCTGTGAGAACCTGGTCACCAAAGTCATAGCAACGAATCATTATTAAAATTAAAACAAAGGTTTGAAACATGAAACCAACATTAAAAATACAGAACGACAACAAAACATAGCATAAAAACAATAATTAGTTTATGTATAGCATAATGATTACCTATCCCCTCCATCGCGGAGCCCAAACCAATAACTCAACTCGGAAGTCCATTGTATGTGCACATATATATATATATATATATATATATATATATATATATATATATATATACATACAAATACAACGCTCTTGCTAATCAAAATTAACAATTTTTTATTAACAAAATAACCCGATAAATATAGTTGAGTTCCATTTTTACATAAATAATTAATTTTATTATTTTATGATAAGGTAAACTTCTATTACAGATTACAACGGATCAAAGGATGTTATATTCAAAAATTTCCAAGTATAAATTTGTATTGAATAGATAAGGAATATTGTCAAAATTTCATTATTAAAAATATGCAATATATATATAGCTAGGGTTAACCCGTGATGGACAATCTTATATTACGAATTCTCTCCTTTTTACGATTATTATTATTCGACGATATATCCTACATATATGGATCCTCATGAATTCTAAGATACCAATCATAAAAAGACTCGACCATTTTGAAAACCTAAAACTAACTTCTTAGTCACATTGATGTAAAGTATCAAATACGTCCCGACCATCTTGAAAACCTAAAACTAACTTCTTAGTCTCATTGATGTAAAGTATCAAATACGTCCATTTCTAATTAGAATTAGAATATATTACGATGTTTATATTCACATATTCAATTTTGATAGACGAATATAAACTTGTATTTAGAGAATATACAAATCATTTAAAAGTCTAATAAACTGGTATCTAGAGAATATATCAATCGTTTAAAAGTTTAATGTAACCGTTCAAATTATATATTAAATAAAATCATTAATTGCCAAGACTTTAATTTTTAACAAACCAATGACATAAAAATGATGAAATAAAAAATAGATAAATAGAATGTTTGCTTGCATATACACTACTGAATAAGAACAAAAAAATGACCGATAGCTGATCCAAGAAGTGAAACCAAAATAGAAGCATAGCATTGTCTAGTACTCAAAACGTACTCTATCTCCCAAACATATCTTCTTATGAGGATACCTACATTCACGAAAAGAAAAACAACAAAGACATCAGATCATCAAAATAAGAAATTAATAATCTACCAATATCATTAAAAACTTACTGTTCTAAGAAATCATCAACTTCTGGGATAGAAGGATTGAGCTCAAACGTAGTAGGATAAGTGGACGATATAGTAATTTTCCCTGCTTATATAAACACATACATTGGATCAAAACAACTAATAATATATAATACCAAACATAAATATGATAGTAAATTGTTTTATAAAAAATACCTCCAAAATAATCAATGACTGCCCATCTTAGCACACACACAATCAAATCCTGACCACAGAGCTTCCAAGATGTGTAAAAATTTCTAGCCATCGTTCCAGAAAGCTCACAACCCAAACAAAAACCACTAAATAAAAACAAAAGAATATAATAATCAGAACTAATAATACACATTACTCATACACAAATCAATAATTCTGATAAAGAAATACCGTTTGTCCTTTAAAGAAAAAATAACGATTGAATATGCACCCCATTCACTCTGATCAGTATACTGATCAGATATCAGACCAAGACAACTCGTAGACCGTTCCACATCCAGGACACAACCTATCAAATCTAAGAAATTCAACAAAAGTTAGACCAAATAATCATAATCATCAGCATAATAATCAAAAACTAACGCTTATAAGAAAAATAAACACACCAACTAAATAATCATCATCATGGACACGATCCAATATACTTTGGAAGTTCACAAAGTCAAAATATCTGTTTTCATATTGACGGGATGTCTTGTCAATGGTACTGGATGGTAGAAACACTATCTTGTAACGATGAGCGGTCGGTCTACAGCTACCATTGCAATCGATAACATCAAAAAGACCGATAACAATCCAACTTCCAACATCAACACGTGACTCAATACCAATCAAGTCGTTCCCTCGAGCAGTCGCTTGGATTTTAACACCCTTGAAAACAAAAAATATCATTATATAAGAACAAACGAATGTTTTTATAAATATGTTAAAAACACAAATATTTCTCTACATAAACCAACCACCTATTCATCTGACAATATAACCTCAAAAGAAGAACGTTTTGAAATTAGCTCATGCGTCCACGTCTGTAAGACCTTAACAAAGATTGTACACTGAACTTTCGAAGGTCTTAAGCGCGAGACACATCCTCCAAAACACATCGACCTAAGCGGAACAGTATAAGTCCAAGTGGGACCTCGACAATCGGAGACACTAACGTCTCTCGTGATAAGTATTTCAGACGAATCGACGTTAGGATGATCATCTATGCCATTACCATTTTTAGACTCATCATCCAATCTAATACCATCATCATCATCACTATCACCATCAGACGAATCACCATTATTTTCATCGTCTCCACTATCATCCCATGAATGATCACTCGAGCCATCAGAGCCATCAAAACATTCATCATCATTGATAAAATCATCATCAGAATCATAATCATCTGTTTGATCTTTGTCAACAGTATCATCATGCAATCCATAATCAGAATCCATATAATCCTCGAAACCTAAATCTTCATCAGTTCCACGACCAGACAATACCTCAGTATTTTCAGAATGGGTATCATCAGAATCACCAACCACTACACAATTAAAACAAAAATGTATCAATACATGATAGCGTAACATCAATCATGGATAAATAAAAACAGATATACTATGGTTTAGTATTTATATATACAATTAACATCGCCGGATCCATTGTTTAGAAACCAAACATTTCTCTGAAAATCCCAATCAAAGGTGTAAGGAGAGTGTTTATCCGAACGTCCATGTCCACAAACTAAGATAATAACATGCATGCATATAAAAAAAAATAATTAGGTCAAAGATTAATAATACAACGACAAAAATTAAAGCATCAGGATATTCAAAATTACCTTTTTCTACTTAAGATCTTTTCATCAGAACGGATATACAAATCCCAGAACCACGATCTACGTAAAGCAGCAAAATATCAAACTTTATTATAAAAATATTATCTCCAAAAGTACTAATTGTGAAAAATAAAAGTAGCTCATCAAACCTTCAATTATAGGATTGTACGACCGCAGAACCCAAGATTTAATACCAGAATCCATGAGCAGCTGACATGGATAACCTAGAACAAAACACAAATTTTAAAACGTATGAGAAGAAATTAAATACGATGGAGACAAACAATAACCTTTCTTTTTAGATATGTCGGTGAAAACGTAAGGAGTTACGTAACGATAACCCGATATTCCGTTTTCATCCATAATCGGACTCAAGAGATCGCAAGTTTCATCAAATGAAAACGAATAACCGTCAGCAAGATCCGGGTTCACGGAACCTGGCCATCGTATTAAAAAACATTTAGTATAATAAAGAGTATACACATCATTACTAAGCATGTGGGTTTAAAACATATATACCTGTGATGCAGACGAAGCTTCCCAAGAAATCATAACTTTAGATGGATGAGCAAAGCTGTAGTCAGAAGAACACATTGTTAGGATTGAATACAAGTGAACAAACGTCATGAAGAGCTTCAAAACCCTAGAAAATTTGATGACAAAACGTACAAAGCTCACAAACCAATTTATACATAGGAATAACCTAGAATTTAGACGAATATGTATATTATTGAGTGATACGGATAAATACAACCCTCCATGAGAATATTTATGTAAGATAAAAATTAACATTTTTTTATTAATAAAATAAACCGATAAAGGTAAAAAGGATCTCATGTTGATATAAACAAACAATATTGCCATTTTACGATAAATACAACCTTCCACGCGAAAATTTCTATAAAACCAAAATTAACATGTTTTTTATTAATAAATCCAACCGATAAATGTAGAAAGGATTTCATATTGACATAAACAAACAATTTGTCATTTTACGATAAAGAAAACATCTTTTTCAGATTAAAACGGACCAAATATAAAAAAATATATTGAATAAATAAGGAATATTCCCAATTTTAATTATTAAAAGTTAAATCCGATAAAATTATATAAAAATAAAAGGATTATATAAATAAAAATTTACATTTTCAAAATTCACACGACAAAGAGTTTGAATCCGCGATATACGTATAACAGGAAATATCTCCTAACCAATTATGCCAGAATATTTTTTTTGTTGATTACGAAGCTGATTTGTTTATATTGGTTTGTACTCGGATTTTCAAATAAAACTTTGGGCGCCTATATTCAGATTCAATGCAAATCCATTAACGATCTCAATAAAAAATTTTGTAAAAAATTAAAAATTACCCAAAATCTTTAAAATCAATCAATTTAAACCAATCAAATTATAACAAACACCAACCAATCAGAAAGCTCAAAATTCATTAATCAAAACGACAAGAAACTTTGGGCTGCCTATATTCAGATTCAATGCAAATCCATTAACGATCTCAATAAATTAAAATTATCAAAAATCGTTAAAATCAATCAATTTAAACCAATCAAAAGAACACCGACCAATCAGAAAGCTCAAAATTCATTAATCAAAACGACAACCTAAACAGTGCATTGAACCACAGCTCAAGTTGCTTCGTAAATAATAATATGATTAGATTCTACCCGTCCGTTCGGATTGAAAATTTAATTTTTTAAATCATATTTTGTAATGTAATTTATGTTTTTACAGATAGAATATTTTGCTAATAAATGATACAGGTTTATTTTTGTGTTTAGATAAAATTTATTTTTTAAATTTGTTTTTTTCTAATAAATTTGACTACGATTATAAAAACATAATTTTAACCCGTCCATTCGATGAATCCAAAAAATATTATGAAAGAAAAACATAATTTTACCCCATCCATTCATATTACCATATAATATAATTTTTTAATTTTTAGTTTTTAAATTTTTAAAATGATTGATTATGAAAAAAGTATATAATAATGTATCGTTTATCATCTTTATCATTATGATAATATTATTTAAATTTGGATGTTTAAATAAAAAATAAATAATATCATATTTACTATTTTTATAAAATAGTAACAACTGATTTTTTAATTTCAATAATTAATCCTAACTATATCTAAGAAAATCTAAATTAATTTAATTAAAATTAAAACAAAATCGGAATTAATTTAAATAGAAAATTCAAATATATTATTTTATTAATTTTTGAATATAAATGAAACAGAAAATTAATATTAAAAAAAAAATTTTTGGCAACATAAATATTAATTATCCAAAAAAGAATAGTAGAAAACTAAAGAAATTCTGTTTGGACACAAAAAGTGCTTTCCTTTTAATAGTATATATTTATATGTAAATTGTGAAGTTTTAGCAGTTTTGTTTTGAATCTATATATGTCATCTTTACAAAAATATATTATTTGATCAAACATTTATAAGTTAATATATCAAAATCAACTAAAATGTCACAAATTACAGAAATGTTGTTTAGTAAAAACAGTATTGACATAGAGATAAAGGCCTCGCGTGGGTTATATATATATCTACCAAGTGTAATTTTTTAAATAAAAAATTTTAAGAACATTAATTTTTTTTTTATCTCTGTTCTAAGTTAGACAAATCCAAAATTTACAAATAAGCTTTTGATTTTAACAAAAATCTTTTTGAAATATATAGATAAGAAATCGAAAATCCTAATCATATCTAGATATCATAATTAACGGTATTTCATTAGACATATAGATTTCGTTTATTTTTTTTTTTTTACTTTTTTATTAGATTTTATTAAATTTTGGTTTTATAAAATTATAGAAATCGAAAACCCTATAAACATAAAAAATCGTAAACATTATAATAATTAGCGATATTCTAACACAATTTTCGTTTTTTTTTTGTTTGTGAAAAGACATTCTAAATTTTATTCCAATTTTTGTTTCTTTTAACATTTTAGTTACTTTTTTCTAAATTACAGAAACATAAGAAATGGTAATTTTCTAGTTTATTATGTTTTAATTGTCTAATTTTTTCTAAATTTTGGTTTAATGTAAATTTAAAAACGGTTTGATTGACTATGGAATTAAGCATTAAAATTTGGACCGGTTTGTTTTTTGTGTTTTTTAAAAAATGTTTTTGTTTATTTTTTTAAAAAATTTTGGTATAATATAAATTTATAAACATTAGAAATGTGGCCTATATTTATACTAAACCGTAAAAAATTGATGTCTAGATTTTAGTTAACATTTTTAGTTAGATTTTTTATTTATTTTGAAGACATTAGAAATGGTAAATTTCTTATTTTTTTATAGAAAAATGTTTTTGAAGAAATTAGAAATGGTAAATTTCTTTTTTTTTATAAAAATGTTTCTAGTTTTTGTTTTCTTAAATATCAGCTTAATCTTATTTTTAAAACGGTTTGATTGAGTACTGAATTAAGCATTAAACCATAATAATTTAGAGTAGTTTATTTTAAGTTATTTTTGACATATCATCAAATGAAAACCAATAGTAAAATGACACATAATTGTAAAATATGGTTAAAAGATCTTTTTGCTGCCGAAACTTATTCTGGAGCTGACAGGTAAGCGAGAAGCTGTGAAACTCGCTGTGAGCGTGACATGTAAGCAAATCACTACACAAATATGTATATAGATACACCACTTCTTCATCGTTTTTTACTTTCATTTTCGTTATAGATGTGTTCTTTAAAGATAATAAAAATAATAAATTTATAAATTATTCTTTATTTTTTATAGTTTAACCATTACAAATTTCTATATTGGTCTATTAATTAAAAAATAAACTAATAAACACAACTTTTGCATTGAGATTAATAACAGCTTTAAATTTGAAACCAAAACAGTAGATGAATATGAAATGAATAAATCACATAAGATAGGTAAATTAAATATATGTTTATCAGTAAATTGGTTGTGGTAACTTCTAAATGATTTCTCAATGATTATACCCACCTCTTTCAATCAAAATGAAAATTTTTTTTTCATCCTGTTCATTTTTATTCTCGTTATATATGTTTTTCAATAACTATATCAGATTAAGTTTTTTTCTTTAATAATATTTTGAGAGAAAACAACGTATTTTTTTCTTCAGAAGTAACATATAGTAACAGATCTTCCCAAACTTTCAACCTCGACATAAATTACTAGGGGTTCCTCCAGCTGAGATAAGAGAAGGTAGATCCTTACGATTTGAAAGTTAAATTTTTTTTTTGTTGAACATTCAGATTACACAGTTTTTGAATTATGGGGTTTTGGATTTTTCAGTGGATAGGTTTCACCTACTTCTAGTTCAAATCACTAGAGATGAGACAAAGACACCATTTGTACGAGAATTAAACTTTAAGAAGCAAACAGGAAAAAAAAAAAGTGATGGCGGAGAAGAAGAAGTGTAAGTGAAAGTCATATTCAGTTACATCATCATACTTCATTATCACTTCTTCAAATTATAATTAAGTTGGCAAACCCAATACAATTTACATAAATTTTTAAAAAATAAATAACAAATAGAATAATACAATACTAAGAACTTCTACATTGAACTATGAAAATTCCAAATCGAATATACAGATGTAATTTCTTCGATCATTTTCGCACAAAAATTTAGATGAATGTCAATCATAATTATTAGTTAGTTAAACTTCTACGCAAAAAACCTTAAAATCAAGTAACTTCAACTTGTATAAGTATATATATATATATATATATATCATCAGAACCCCATAGGGCACCCAATATTAAGGATTGTATGATAAATGAATGATAAAATATTTTTGAATGAGGACAGAGATCCCCAAACTATACTAAAAATTGCGGAAACCAAAGCTGCAATATGGGATAAGGCTAAACGATCGGATCCAGAGTTAAATATACATAATAATTAGAACCCCATAGGGCACCATGTATTATCATCATATAACGGTTGGTGGTGTTATATTTATAGATCCAGGAAAGAAACAGATCGGTTATCAGGATTGGGATGGTATTATGTTAAAGAGGGTGTCGAAGAGAAAGTTTGGGTAGCAAAGAATGTACGACGAAGCCTTTCGTCTCTACACGCAGAGTTGGAAAATCTTGTATGGACAATGCTATGCATGATAGAAAATCATTGGACGGCAGTGAATTTTGCAACAGACTATTCGGAATTGGTGAATATGGTGTATACACCCAACGAATGGCCAGTATTCACTCTACTTTTGGAGGAATTTATGAAGACTAAGGAAAGATTCAGCTTCTTTTCAATCACTTATAGCCCACGCGAGAAGAACAAGAAGGCAAACGTGTTAGTAAGGAGTGTCCGTGTCTATCCTCAAGATATCACATATGTAAATTCGGTACCACCGATTTGGATTAACGAATCGTTCTAGGTATCTAGGCTGTTGACAAAAAAAAAATTTAGTTTTATAACAATAATGGTGATAAAATTATTTTATCATAAGTAAAATTATCTTAATATCATGTTGGATTTTTTGTTTTTAATGGAAATTTTATAGCTTTTTTTTAGTTTTAATTTTTTTTTCTTAACAATAATATTAAAATTTGTAAATTTTGATATATGGACCAATAAAATTGAATGTTTAAATGCTGATTTAGACGCCTTGAAGAGTATATAGTTTTAACTGTTATTAGTAGTAGAATACTTTAAGAATTTTTTCTATATTTTTTTTCTATATGAAATTTGAAAAGTTTCTTAATTTTAAATATTGATGTGGACCAATAGAATTGGACTTTTAAATTCAAATTTTGAAAAATTTGATATGGACCAATAAAAGTAAATGTTAAATGATGTTTGGACGCCATGAAAAACGTATATCATTAATTGTCATTAGTAGATAAAAGTGTTTAAATTAATAATTACCCTGAAAAACATATAGCTTCAACTGTTATTAGTAATTGAATTTTTTAAATTAAGAATTTTCCTATATTTGTTTTGTATTAACAATACAATTTTAAAACTTGCAAACATTTTTAATTATAAATATTAATGTGGACCAATAGAATTGAACTTTTAAATTCTATATGGACACCCTTAGAAACATATAGCTTTAACTTTTATTAGTAATAGATGTCGTGTGTTTATTTTTGTTGATTTTAATTGGTTGTTCACTAATTCTACGTGTACTTTAAATGATGTGGCAAATTTTGTTGTAATTACGTCATTAAAGCCTGTTTTATTCTGAAGTCTATCAGCCTGTTTTATTGTAAAGCTTATGATTTTTTTATTATTGGTTTAATCGTCTTTCCGTGGGATGAGAGTTCGAGTTATCAAGAATCAAAATAAACTCATTCATAAAAATAAGGTACAAAAGTAATGACTAATTTAGATTTGAAACTTAACATGATATCAAAGTTATAAAAGAGATTGTTTACCTACACTGTGATATAATAGTTTCGTGTCCATGCTTGCGTGAAAGATAAAACCCGACAAGAATAAGGGATAATTCTAACAAAAGAGGGAGAAAATTCCGGCCAGTGAGAATTAGGAATTACAAGAATCAATAAACTTAATGTATACAAATAATGACTATTTTAGAGATGAAGCTTAACATGGTATCAAAACTACCTAAGAAATTGTTTAATTACCTACGCTCTGATATCAATGTTGCATGTCCGCACTTGCATAAAAAGTAAATACCAACAACGAGTGGAAATTTCCGTGAAATAGGAGAAACTTGAGGCTAAAGAATAAATAAATAAAATAATGCATAAAATTAATTTATACAAATAATGATTACTTTAAAGATGAAGCATAGAACATCTCCAATGATGCTCTATATCTTGTTCTAAACTCTATTTTTAAAGTAAAATGATCTGCAATGGTACTCTATATGTTGCTCTATAAATAGAGAAATACAATGTTGCTCTATATTTGGATTAATACTGTTCATAGCTCTGTTTTTAGAGCAAAACTTTTTTATTTACAAAACAATCAATAGTTTTTATATCTTTTTATTTTATACCTAAACAATAAGATAACTAGTAATATTACACTTAGTTAAAATTATACTACTAATAACTTGTTATTAAATTATTTTGATTTAAATAAAATAATAATATATATTAAACAAAGAAATACAATAAGATAACAAACAATAAAATTAGAAATACATAATTCATACTAAAAATTAAAGATAAAAAAACATAAATAAATACTAAAAAAAACTGAACACAATTTATCAGACTAGTAATCTAATACTCTGGTAAGTCATTTCCACCTCCATGAAAATCATCAAATTATTGCCCGAATGAAGTAGATGTAGAAGGAGCTTGTTGATCAACTCGTTTCTTTAAAATTCGTGTTTGTTCAGCTTGAACATATTCACAAATATTTGGATCTTTTATGGAATTTAAGTCTAGAAGTAAAACTTTATTTTCTTTCTTGAGTTCTTTTAATGCATAATTCTACTTTGGAACTCCAAGTGGTGTTGTCTTTGTGCACTTGTCTTCTTTAACTCTTCCATAAGTTTTCTATTTCCTTCTTCTAAGGATTTGATAACAGCCGATATTTGATCATTATTTTTCCTTTTCCATTTGATTTTATTTTTCACTCCAATTGGTCATTGAGATGGAGATCTGCCAATAAAGTCGTCTTCATCAGCTAAGTTTATAGAAAAACCTGGAGATGTTTGTGTAGCAGAATCCGGTGTAGGATCTTCATACTCAAAGATACCTTTTTACCGGAAGTAACAGCATCTTTTAACTTTTCAAAATTCTTAACAATACTCCATACATGATCATATTTCAAACCGGTTTTGAAGTTTGGATCTTCCATTAACATTTCTTTAGCTTGATTGAACTGCATATATGTGTGAAACATAAATAACTAAAACTTTAGTTAACAAAAAATAAATAAAAAAGTCATATATTAATACTTACAATATCATCACTTGAAGCAGCACTTGAACGTCTATTTTCACATTGTTTGATGCATGCATGAAGCTTCCTTGTTGCTTTCTCAATTGTTTGAAATCGATATTGAATAGATTTTTTTGTAAGCTCACTCTAAGTTGAAGCTTTCTCCTTTTCGAAAGCTTCCACCACACGATCCCAAAACTTGTCGAATGTTTGATAAACACCTGTTATCGGGTCTTGAGAAATTTCCATATACACTTGACATAAAATCTTATCTTCTTCTTTAGAGTGCCCAGCAGAACGAGAACCATGTTCAGATATTTTTGGTTAGAAAGAAAAGAAAATTTGTATAGAAATTTATGGAATGGTTTAATGTTGTGAATGGAATAAAAAGCCAAGAGGTTATTTATAGAGGTTGATATAGTGATTTCTATATTCTCACGTATTGGACAAGTGAAAATTCACAATAAATTCTTAGAATTCATGAGTCCAACTACACATAAAACTTTAAATTAAATTCTCACATTTATCAATCCAACTACACATAAAACTTTAAATTAAATTCTCACATTTATCAATCCAACTACACATAAAAACTTTAACTTAATTTATTACATATTTTAAATAGATTGAGAATCCAACTACACAAGAGGCTTTACGTTAAATTCTCACATTTATTTCTATTCAACTACACATATTAAAGCCAACTACACGTAACTCTCCCTTATTCAACTACCTTTTTTTATATCAATTCTCACATTTATATTTACTCAACTACACATATTGAAGACAACTACATGTAACTTTCCCTTCTTCAACTACATTCTTCTTTATATCAATTAAACTACCCATATTAAATGTAAACCTACATTTACATATTTTCACTCATTATATTTATATAAATATCATAAAGTCTACATGTTAATCATCACAACATAATCAACACATTTTACCTTGCTCATTCAAAATCTTCTCTCTCAAAATGAATTTCAATTTCGAAAATCTCCCAACTTTTCTTGATTCATCATCATCTTCAGATGATGACGAAAATATGGAAATGATCAATAGTCTTGACCATGAAGAACAAGAAATACATATTGCTATTGCTAATAACTGATTATCCAATACCTTCTCAATCAACAAAGCAAGCTCTGTTCAAAGACATGTCTTCATCCACCGTGATCGAGAAAGTGCACATGAAAAATTATTCAATGACTACTTCTCTGAAACTCAATTGTATAATTATGCTATGTTTCACAGAAGGTATCGTGTATCTCGTTCTCTATTTTTTCGTATTATTAACGCAGTTGAAAGTTATGACAACTACTTCACTCAGAGGAGGGATACTATTGATAGACCAGGATTGTCACCCCTTCAAAAAGGAATGGTTGTGTTACGGATGCTAGCGTATGGGCTTCCAGCAGATGCCAGAGACGAGTATGTTAAAATAGGCGAATCAACGGCAATCAAAAGCACGAAACGATTTTGTCGAGCTATAGTGGATATTTTTTTTTGGAGCAATACTTACAATCAGCAACAGCCAATGATGTTACAAGACTTCTTTACATTGGTAAAAACAAGGTTTTCCAAGGATGCTTGGTAGCTTAGATTGCATGTGTGACATCCCAAGAATCTCATTAAGGGCAAAAGAGGACATTTGCTTGAAAAACCCTAAACCTAGCAAGCCTCATCTTTTATCCTATATATAAAGTGAGTTCGTGGCAGAGAAGGCACAGATAGATCAGAGCAGAAAATCCCTGCCGGAGTCACCCTTGAGAAGCCACCATCAAAACAGCTCGAAGGAGAAGCCACTGCAGCAATCTAGAAGGTTAACCCAACGTGTTTTGGCGTGAGGGAGAATCGGTTGGTCAAATCAGATCCGATCGGCATGAAACTTGGTAAGGTGATTCTATACCCTCATATCTAGCTATAGCCACAACCAGATCATTATTTGGAGTTGTCTTCTAAAAGTTATGAGTGTTTTCCCGAGCAATATTTGCTAAGGTCCGATCTGCGAGCACCCGACTTGTGAAACGTTTTTCTGGCGATCTAGGAAGCTTCAGAAGGCGATCTACATACCATCGTGAAGATATTTAATCCATCTTTACAGATCAATCCTCGATACCCATTCCGAGCTGTGACAAGAAAGTTATGATCATTTTTCTGTTGGATGTCAAATCTGGCCGAAGGTGAACCATATTCGTTATTCATCATCCATTGGCAAAGGTGAGGCGGGACTTGTGGATCTATAGGTTGTCTTAGACATAGTTGTATATGTGTGGGCTGAACCTAGAATTAGAGATTGATTGGTTATTAAAACGAACATGAATGATTCTTTGAGAACTGTTGTATGTATTGTTGATTAGTGTTAGTTTAGGTGCATTAGAGCGCATGACTGATCCCAACCTATGGATGGATTGCTTGCTGGTCTTTACGAAGGACATTTTTCGAAGTGGGACCATGGCTGGACCATACTCAGAGGAAATGTGACCAGTACAGAGGCTGACGGGCTTGTGAGATTTGTGGCTGACGAGTCACCAGATTTAAATAATGTGACGTTCTCGTGAGTGGGAACTTGTGTGTTAGGTTTAAGTAGACATATATGTGGTTATGTTTAATTCTTCGTATAGATCAAGTGGACAGGTAGGATCGTCCTCACTGAATAACTTGTTACTCACTCCTCTCTCTTCTTTTTCATGTGAGACCAAAGAGTAATACTTGTGGCGAATGATGCGGTGTTGCTTCCGGGGACCATGTATGCATTTTATTTAATTATTTTCAATAAGAATTTTCATTATATTTTCTTTAGTTTTTATTTAAATATCGAAGATTTGATTTATTGTTAAGACGATTTGAGTTTCCGGTTTATTTATTTTTAATAAAGGATTTTAGACAATAAATGAGTATTTAATGAGTTTGTTATATATATTTTTTTAAAAATCGTTAAATAAGTGTAAATCAAGTTAGGTCAATTTGCAAGATTATGGTGTCTCAGCATGCATTGGAAGTAGAAAAATTGTCCTACCGCATGGGCTGGGCAATACACGGGACGTAGTGGATTGCCAACAATAATGCTTGAAGCTGTAGCAGATTATGATATTTGGATATGGCATGCATATTTTGGAATGCCAGGCACCAATAATGATATCAATGTGTTGGAGAGTTCCCATCTTTTCTACAACTCGCTTAAGGTATTGCTCCTCCTTGTGTCATTCAAGGAAGAGAGTTTAATACGGGTTATTATTTAGCGGATGGTATATATCCAAAGTGGTCCACCATTGTGCAAACTATTCATGAACCAATGAGTCCTAAGAAAAAAGTATTTTGCTACACAAGAAAAAGCATGTCGGAGAGATGTGGAACGTGTATTCGGAGTTCTCCAATCGCATTTTGCAATTGTGAAAGGACCAGCTCGTTTTTGTGGAAAAAATGTTATACATGACATAATGACTACATGTATAATTTTACATAATATGATAATCGAAGATGAGCGTGATCTCAGTGCGCCAATTGAAATTGGAAGAGAAGCTCCACCTCCAGAGGTTAAAATAGTAGAGGATGAAACTACCCGATTTCAAGAATTTCTTGGGCGATATAGACAAATCATAGACAAAGAAACTCATTTCTCACTTCAAAATGCGTTAATTTATCATTTGTGGGAGAAGTATACTAATTCTAATGCTTAGAAAAATGTATTAGTTGTTAATCTTTCAATTCTGTGATGTAATAAATTTTTATAATAATTAATGTTCTAAAAAAATGTTTATGTTGAATTATTGTTAAAAATTAAATAGATAGAACAATATTAGAGTTTTAAAAATACAGGGCCTTATAAGGAATTAATACTAACAAATAAAATATAATATATTTGGATTATTTATTTTTATAGACAGATATAGAGATGACTATTGGAGTACACCTCTTCTCTATTTTTAGAGAACTATATATAGATAGAACCAAAAATAGAGTCAATCAATTGAGATACTCTTACCATAGTATCAAAACTACGAGATTGTTTAATTACCTACGCTCTAATATCAAAGTTTTGTGTCTGCACTTACATAAAAGATAAGTATTGACAAGGAGAGACGATTTCCGTTGAACAAAAAGAAAGTTTGGGAAAACAAAGACCTATAATTATCCTTAAACTTAATGTATATATATTTGTCAACAGACTTAATACCTAGAACGGTTGGAGAGTCCAAACCGGTGGTATCTAGTTTACATACATTACATCAAAAGGATAGATCCGCGCACTCCGTGCTAGGTTGTCTTCCTTCCTGTTTTTTGCTCGTGGAATGTGTGATATAGAGAAGAAAGTGAAGACTTCCTTGCATCACTCAAATTCCTCCAGGTGTAGAGAGAACGCTGGTCATTCCTCAGGTGTAGACACCATCTTCACCAACTCGGAACAGTCTGTTGCAAATGCTACTTCAGTCTTTTGATTGTCGATCATGCAGTGCATCACCCAAATAAGAGCTTCTAACTCCGCTTGTAAAGGGGACAAACTACGTCGTACATTTCTTACACCCAAAATAACATCAGTATTTCCTTCCTGAGAATAAGACCATCCTAATCCAGAAGATTTATCCGATTCTTTCCATGAGCCGTTAATGTAACATCACCAGCTTGAATAATTTTGCGTTGCAGGAATGTGAATATGTGTGTATAGATTTAGCTCTTGTTCACTCTGTTGGGCCTCTTCCCAAAATTTTGCTTCCATTTCTGCGATTTTCAATATTGTCTGTGGATTTCTATCCACGTTGGAATACAGTTTATCATTTCTTTCTTTCCAAATATACCATATAATCCAGGGAAAATGATTATTTTGATGATATTTTGGAAGTCTCTAAAAGAGATGATCAAAATTCGAATACATCGATGACTTCGGAAACACACCTAAGGGGGAGGGAATCGTAGATAATGCCCATGTTTGTAATGTTGGTGGACATTAAAAAGAACATAATTTATTGTTTCCGTATTCGCATCACACCGTACACCTGAAGTATCACAATTAATACCTCGTGCTCTTAGGTTTTCTGTCACAGACAGGCATCCCAATATAGCTTGCCAAATAAAATGCCTCAATTTCAGAGATCGTTTCAACTGCCATGTGTAGGCCAGTAATTTTGTTATATCCGGGCCATAAATTACCTCAGTTTCTCTCTCTGGGTATTGTTGTTCCACTTGATATGCCGACTTGACCGTATATTTTACCTGAGTTTGTAAAGAGCCAGTCCACCATATCTGGTTTATAGTTATTGCTTATCGGCATACCTCAAATTATCGCATTGATTAATCCTAGATTCCACGTATAAGTGACAGGGTCAATCAGATGATTAACCTTTAAGTTGGGGTAATAATTAAACCTTTTGCAGATGGCTGACCTCGGGTGAGAGGAGGGTATCCAAGGGTCATTCCAGAATGAAATAGAACACCCTTAACCAACTCTTTTAACTAGCCCTTTTTTAACCAGAGATCAAGCTGAAATTATACTACATCAGCCATATGACGGCGAGTATGATCATACACTGTGTTTCGAAAGTAGCAAACTTTGAACACCCGTGTAAAGAGAGAGTTTGGTTTCTCCATCAATCGCCATAGCTGTTTTGCCAGCAATGCTGTATTAAAATATGTTATTGTGCGAAAACTCATACCTCCTTCTGATTTGCTTCTACACATCTTCTTCCATGCTAGCCAATACATACCCCTTTGTTGTCCTTTGGACTCCACCTGAATTGTGATACTGTGCTAGTTAGTTTTGTAGTAATGGATTTAGGTAGCCGAAAACATGACATTAAAAATGTGGGCATTGCAGCCGCTAACGATTTGATTAACACCTCTTTTCCTCCTTTTGATAGTAGTCGTGAAGTCCAGCCATTTACTCTTTCATGCTGTTTTTCCGCCACATAACTAAAAATCTTACTTTTTGCTCCTCCAAGACTTTCCAGTAGGCTTAAATAGAAACCCATTCCTCCAGTATTAGAAATGTCTAACAGTTGCTTAAGTTTAGTTTGTTTATTCCTAGAAACTGTATGACCAAACTGGACTGATGACTTATCAAAATTAATTTTTTGTCCCGATACTCTCTCATACTGTTGAAGTATATTTAAAATTCTCTGGTCTCCGTAGTAGCTTTACAGAAAAAAAGACTATCATCAGCGAAGAGCAAACGAGACACCGAGGGGCTCGCTCTAGCTACCCGTAAAACCTGTGAACATTTTTTCTCTTTCCGCCTTTTTTATATTAGAGATTAGAGCCTCTGTACATAGTATAAATAGATAAGGAGACAGTGGATCTCCCTGGTGAAGCCCCCTCTTTGGGTGTATGTGCTCTTGGCTGGCCATTTAAAAGTACCTTATATTGAACCGAAGTGATACACCACATCATCCATGAGACCCATTTCTCCGCAAAACCAAACTTTTTCATTAAGTGTTCTATAAATGACCATTCGACACTGTCATACGCTTTGCTCATATCTGTCTTTATAGCCATGAACTTTCCTTTACATGTTTTATTTGTTCGCAGCCCATGAAATATTTCTTGGGCAATGAATATATTGTCTGTGATTTGTCGTCCCGCCACAAAGGCTGATTGTGTTTCCGAAATTAAAGTAGGAAGTAACCGCTTCAGACGTTGGCATCAAACCTTAGAGATAATCTTGTATCCCACATTACAAAGGCTTATTGGCCGTAATTCCGTCATCTGAGTGGGTCTTTCAGTCTTCGGGATTAGGCAGATGTTTGTCATATTGAGATTCTGGTCACAGGCCCCCGTCTCCAAAAAATTGTTTATTAGATCCATTATATCTTTCTGAACTATTGACCAAGATCGTTAGAAGAATAGTGTTGTCATCCCATCTGGTCCTGGGGCTTTCTCTGGTTGCATCATAAAGAGTGCCAACCTTACTTCTTCTTCTGTGGCCCTCGCCGTTAGCATTTCATTATCCTGTGCCGTAGTTAATGGATCGATTTCCCCCAGTGCAGCTTCAAAATCCATTGGATTGGTTTATGTAAAGAGTTCCTCAAAATACTAGACTGCCACTTGTTCAACTTTTCTTTCAGTAGTGACCCATACTCCGCTATTATTATGTAAACCAACTACCCGATTTCTCACCCTTCTTTGTTTTACCAGGGCATGATAAAATTTCGTATTTTTATTACCCAATGTTGCCCACTTTATTCGGTTTTTCTGCTGCCAATATATTTCCTCCTCCGGATATGCCGCTTTTAATCTCCTTGTAATTTCTAATAATTCCTCTTCCATTATAGTATCATCGTTTTGGGCCTCCTCTAATGCCTTCTGTAAAATCATTTATTTTTTTTCTTTTTCCTCTGTGTGTTTGGTATTCCCCCACTTATATTTATCTTTTCAGTAAACTTTGCATATTGCCCCCCCCCCCGGATTCATATCAAATCCCTTGGAGATTGCCTGCATTAAACTGTCCTGGCCGATCTATCTTATATCAAAACAAAATTGAGCTTTTTTCGAGGGATTTTGTCTTCTATGGTAGCAATTATCGGTCTGTGATCCGATCCAATCATCGCTAAATATTCAACAAACGACTGCGAAAAAATTTCGTGCCAATTTTCATTGGCCAAAGCCCGGTCTAGTTTACATCTCACTATTTGGGAATTTATCTTCCTCTCCATGACCGTGTTTTTCGTAAACATGGGAATTCCAAAAAAACTGAAATTACGTATCATATGGTTAAAAGACACTAATATTGATTTATGTCTTAATTTGACACCTTGTTTCTCATTATTTTCTGTTATTTCGTTTAGTCTCCTATAATTAACCATGGTTCATCCCTTATTAGACTTATCCGAGTTAATATTTCTCACACTTAATCTCGCATTTTTGGTACCGAGTCTCCATAAATAAAAGATAAAAAGACTCCTTTTCCTTGAATAAATGCTTCAATCGATTATTTGAAAAAAATAACATTAACCTTAGAAAAATCATCATAAAATAGAGCAAGTCCTCTACTAGCTCCGCATGGTTCAACCATGTACAATTTATTATAACCGAAATGAAATTGAAATTTTTGTAAAAAAGAAAAATTCTGTTTAGTTTCTGAAAGAAACAAAAACTCTGGTTTGTGTCTCTTCCACACCTCCTTTAAGTATCCTATTGTCCATCGATTTTCAAGGCCTTGGCAATTCCAGCTAAGTATCCTCATTAATCACACCCGTTGCTGATGTTTTATGCTCCCCCTTTGGGATTGAGGATCCCTTAAGAGCACCTGCGATTGATTTTTTTCCATTCTGTTTTTTCCGAGGTGAGACTAAGGTTTGGACCAATCTATTTTTAGAGTTACCACCAATGAACTGTGGATTAACCATCGTTAGCTTTTTCTGCAGTCCTACTTTTGGTACCTTCTCAGGTTCCTTACCCAAAGTGATCCCTGAATCCTCCTCCACAATCTCCGCATTATCATGAACCCCTGGATCCTCAGCAGCATATAGCATCTCCTCGTTCCCTGTGTCCATTTCTTCTGATTCTGCAATGAACTTGCCTTCCTCTTGGTTCAGGTAGCTATGTACATCTTTGGATGTCAAGATTATATCCCCTAGATCAAAGACGGAATTCATTTGCTGCATCTGCTCTTCCTTTGCAATGTGTTGTACCGACTCCATCATCATTCCCTTAGCAATCTTGTTATGATCCTCAATCGCAGGTATACCTGCAAAATCAGTGATCATATTCGCTGAACTCTGCAAAGTTATTTCGGCAAATTTTTCCAAAGTATCCCCCCGAGACTCATATATTATCAAACTATCATCCTCAAAATTAAGGCCTTTCCTCATATTTTTCTTATTCGCACCAGTTTCCATTATCATACCTGCACCAAATTGTTGTCTGTCACCTTCACTTGCTACCAGTTTCGCCTCGTCAGTTTGTCTTTTATCCGATGTTTCCTGCACCACTGCTGTTTCTTTTCCGATTTCTGAGGTCCGTGAGCTGTTATTCACCGATGGTATTGCTGAAAAATCTTTGCTTCATTTCAGGTGGTGGTAAGTAACCAGACGGCCGGCTGAATCTGGAGTGACATTCACCATTTCTTCTCTCTATTCTACCGCTTTTCAGCTTTGTTTCCTCTTCCGAGGATTGTTGTCGCTGATCATACACTTTGCCTTTACCTTTATTCTGGGAGCCGTATGAAGTCCCACCCGTTGTATGCTTAACCGTCTCTTTTAATCCATTACCTCCATACATTGTAACGGCTTTATAAGAAGCTAATCCCTTCCCTTTCGTCGGTTCATCGGGAAAATCAGCTCTCATCTTCCTTTCACCCATGTCAATCCGAGATGGACATTTCTGTTGGTCATGACATAGACTATGGCACAAACGACAATAGCCAAAGAGTCTCTCATACCTTAGAAAAACCGTAGTTTCTTCACTGCCATGGAACTCTACGGTCGTTACGAAACACAATGGTTTGAGTCCGTCAATGACCACTTGGATTTTTCCTTCATCCAAGTTCACCTTTTTCACATCACCTAGCGCCTTACCAATGCTTTCGAATGTCTGATCCGCCCAAAAATGGAGTGGTAGACCAATGATCCGTACCCAAAACATAATCGCTGAGGGACATTTCGGATCCACCACCGGAGACCACCGTACAAGAGAAAGCATCCAATAGTCGAAATGGAAGGGTTCCATTTTTGTAACTTCTGCGATGTCTTCCTCTCTATCAAAATCTAACTGAAACCGACCCAAACCCAGATCCGCACCTGCAACTCTGTCTTTGACTTTCCAGATCCTTGGCAGCATGTATAGAAGGGCTTTCATATCTTGCATTGGTGGATTCATACACCGGCCAATCAACGTCCTTGCATAACTTTTGATCATTATCAAAATGTGGAACCTTTATTTTCATCCGTTTTTGTGAAACCTCCACTTTCTTTCCCGATCCACTGTCACCGATTAGACTGCTTTGGGTCATCGTGAGAACGATTGAAAGAAAAACGAGAGATGAAAAAAGAATATGAATCCGAAAGATAGAAGAAGAATAAAGAGAGGAAAACCGAGAGTAGATATGAGAAGCAAATAATGTTTGTGATGTTGATCTGCTTTGTTTCTTCCCCCTTTGATTGCAGATTGCTCTTGTAATCTTCCAAGCTTTCTGAAATCTCTTTGTCCAAGCTTCACTATAATATACCGATTTCTGCCATAAATTCCACCAATTCATATCCGAAATTCCTGCCTCATGTTTTCCAAAATATGTGAGATCGAGATTATCGTATCTCAGACTGGATATAACCCATTTAATCCCATGACAAACAATTACTCATTCCATGTTTGTGAAAAGTATATGTATTTGAATGCTGCCATTCCTCCGGAAGAGATACAGATCCTGTATTGGCATAATCGAGTACAACCTAGTTAAAGATTCCCAGAATTGAAATCCCACCCTAAACCGAAAAATAATTCCGCCAATCATATTCCTTAACATCATTACTCTTGTGGATCTGGTAAGATTGGATCCGATTTGGGGATTGAGATCCCAGACATCTTCACAAATATCTCCTGTAATCGACTTGCATACCGCTGAATTTTCTGTATTGATCCGTAATCTTAATCGTCGATCTATACTCATCAAAACCCGATCTTGGAAGTCTTCGCCATCGCCCTTGAGAGAGAGATAGAGAGTTTAAGTATTACCTACTTACAAGAATAGCATAAATAAATATTTTTTAGAGGTATGGTTAACTTAATGTATATAAGTATTATGAAAAATTCAGTGATGAAACTAAACATAATATCAAAGCTAGCAAAAAAATTGGTTAATTACATATAGTGGGATAAAATAGTCTCATATCTACACTTACAAGAAATATAAGAATCGGCAAAGAGAGTCAACTCAGCTAAAACAAATAGAAATTTGAGGCAAAAGAATGAAAAAAAAATAAAATATTATATAACATAATTTAATAATGATTACTTTAGAGATGGAGCTTAACATGGTATAAAACTACCGAAAAGATTGTTTACTTACGCTATAATATTATCTTCAAATACATTATATATTTTGGTCAAAAATCATTGATATACTTGAAATAAAAAATTTATTATATTTATAATCACAAGTAGAAATAGGGTACTATACCAGATCGGATTCCGAGTCATCAGGTTGATGGGAGGGATTCAGATACGTTGAATGGGCTACATACACAAAACTCGTCTGTATTCTTAACCTACTTTCGTTGGCCGCATTCACCAGCTGCTCGACAAAGTCTTGATGCGTCGCTTTTAGTGTACAGTTTTGATGTACTAGTTCAAATTTGGTATTGTCTCTTCCCATGCTGTTGTTTATCCCTATGGTTCGTGGAGTTGTCCCTATCACATGTCAAATCCCAGTTTGACTCATGGAGTCATACCTAAAAAAAAAAAGAGCTAGCATCATGTAATTCATCCACGTAGAAGATACTAACATTTGAATTTCTTGTTTTTTTTTTCTAAGAAAAAACTCAATATAAAGAGAATGAAACTGAAGATGACGAAAAAAATTGTTCTCTCAAAGAACAAAAACGATATACACTGAAACCGATTTACAGTTATTATCTATGCAACTTTCTGAATGCCTACATCAAAGAACCCATCCTAGGCCTAAAAGGAGTGTGTGGTTACCTCTTTCATGTTTTTCTTTTCACTACAACTTTCTTCATTTTTTCCTTGAAATGAATCCATCCTAGGCGTAAAGTACTTATAATTTCTCTGTCTCTGCTAGATCAGAGCAAGACAGGTGCTAGATCAGAGCAAGCTCAGTCTCTGCAGATACTGCTAACAGCGATTACTCCACCAATTTACGCAAGAGGTGGAGATGTTTTCCTGTGGCGCAATGCTGCTGGAATATTCACAACAAAATTCTTCTCTAAATCAACTTGGGAACAAATTAGATAGCAGTCTCCTACTATTCCGTGGCACAAGTTGGTTTGATTCAAAGAGAGTATTCCTCGCTGTTCCTTTATCACCTGGTTGATAATGTTGAAACGCCTCCCGACCAAGGACAGATTACGAAGCTGGAGATTAAATGTTTCTGGGCAATGTGTCCTCCGTTCGTCCGCTATGGAATTGCACGACCATCTTTTCTTCGAGTGCGTGTACTCTGCTGGTATTTGGTCTCACTTTGTTGGCAATGTGTGGAAAATCCTATTACAGCTATGCAAGCGGTTATGGTTTTGCTAAATCAGAACCCCAACCGCTTTTCTTCTCAACTTCTCTTGATCCTCAAGCTGGTCTGTATGTGAGGCCATCATCTACTTGATGTGGAAGGAGCAGAATTCTCGCATTTTCAGAGGCTCATCCTCTTCACCTCTGCTCACCAAGCGTGTCGTCGACATGATAATGCGTGATCGTTTGCTATCATTTCCGGCTGCTACCATCTCTCCCTATCTCTCCTCCAACTAATATTTTCAGCACTTAGGCTCTTTCAGTTAATGGTTGTAATTTTATCCTGTTTATCTCGCTAATCGCCTTTTGTTCTTTTCTTCGTAATACTCATGCAACTTTGTAAACTAAAAAAAAGGTATGAATTTTAACATTTTACAAAAAAAAGTACTTATTATGTTGATTTTTTCATTTCTATGTCACATAAAAAAAGGTGATCAGTCCTTGCCTACAAATTTCAGCTTCTATACTATTATTATAGTATAGTGAAGCAAAAAAATCTGATTTGTCGTTTTCACAACAATTTTATGTGTATTTTTGTACTGACATGTCGTTAGTTTATATTCTAACTTATGTATCATTTTTAACGTATTTGATTGGTCATTCATTTATCCTACCTGTATTTTAAAAATGATGTGTTATTATACTTCATTTTAATTGGATAATTAAAGCTCATTTTATTCTAAATTTTATCTGCACCCCGTTTTATTGTAAAATCTGTGGTTTTGTTATAACTGGTTTACTCGTCTTTCCGTAGGAAGATAGATCAGACTTAGAAGAATTAGAAGAATGAAGAAAATTCTTCCAGAAAAATAATGTATTAATAATGATTAATTCAGATTTGAAACTTATCATGGTATCAAAGCTGATAAAGGAATTGTTTACCTACGCTCTAATATAATAGTTTCATGTCCACGCTTGCATGAAAGATAAAAACCGAAAAGAATAAGGGAAAATTCTGACAAAAGAGGAAAAAATTTCCAGCTAGAAAGAATGAAGAATTACAGTAATCTATAAATTTAATGTATATAAATAATTACTATTTTAAAGATAAAGTTTAACATGGTACCAAAACTACCAAAAAATTTTTTTTTATTACCTACGTTTTGATATCAAAGTTTTGTGTCTGCACTTGCATAAAAGATGAGTTTTGGCAAAGAGAGACAACTTCCATTAAACAGAGAGAACTTTCTAGAGAACGAAGAACTAAAATTATCTTTAAACCTAATGTGTATATATATATATATATATATATATATATATATAATGACCAATTCAGAGATGAAATTAAACATGGTATCAAAGCTAGCAAAAAGGATTGGTTAATTACATATAATCGGATAAAATGGTTTCATTTACTCACTTACAAGAAAAATAAGAATCGGCAAAGATAGTCAATTTTGCCAAAACAAGGAGAAATTTTAGGCTAAAAAATTGAATAAATAAAATAATGCGTAAACATAATTTATACAAATAATGATTACTTTAGAGATGAAACTTAACATGATATCAAAACTACCAAATGGATTGTTTACCTATAATATTATTTTACTGAAAGCTCTCAGTCTGCGCAAGGCGTGGGCCAATATCTAGTTTATCCTATATATAAATAGATTAGTTAAATTAAATTTATAACTCAAATGTATAATTAAATTAAATTATCCTTACCAAATGGTATACATTGTGAGTTCAATAATAGATGTTTGTTACACCATGTGATACTAACAAAATTTTAAAACTAAATGCCACTTCATATTTGTTTGTATGCTAAGATTTATAATATGAATAATTAGCTGTTAAATGAAAGTTTAACACACCTAAGTTGTCTAAAAATCAATCGATATAGTTACCTAATTAAGAAAATCCTATATATTAAATGAGAATGTAGTTTAATGAAAAAATGCGATTTATTTTAATTTTATTGGCTTAGAAAAGCTCCCTTGCTAACGTCAATGATGACGTTTATTCCATATCAAATGTGACATGGCAAGGGCGCTAGTTCTGCGCAATTTTATTTGATGCTGATGGTGATGTGTAATTTCTCTCCAAATTTTTCTGTTCAAAAATAATTAAAAAACGAAAAACTCATAAACGGATAAATGAGCGGATCTTTATACCCGACCCGGCCCAATTATCAGTATTTTAAAAATATCCTTTGGCCCAATACTTCATACAGGCCCAAATATCAAATTTTTGAAATTATGGTTTTTAGAAACTTTTTCTCGTAAAAAATGAGAATATTTTTCCAAAATGAAAGATTACATTAACTATTAGCAAGATTTACCGGAGTTAATGTAACATAATATACATAAACCTTAATATTTCAATAAGAATCAATAGTTTAGCTTCCATTTTAATACTATACGTCAATTTCGGCAACTAAATCAATTTGAATATATTGATTCTCAAATATTTCTGCAACAATACCTACTTTACGCACATTCTGAATATCCATATTCTTCATTTCATTGTCTTTTTTGAAATAATTTCAATCCCGCCTAACGTTAATTTTAAAATTTTCTCATTGACTTTCTCTCCCTATATATACCCCCGATCCTAAACCCTAAAACCCTACCGTTCTCATTCACAAAAATGGCTTTAGTACGCAGACATACAACTGCTATAGTTCCATTTGCCAAATTAGATCAATCCAGTGAAATTCAAAAAGTTAGAGCTACTATATTTTCCCTTTGGAAAGTCAAGAACAGACAGTCTAGCTTTGTTATAGAAATGGTTCTGGTTGACGAAGAGGTTTGTATGCGATCTTATGTATTTTGTTTTTTGTTATTTAATCAATCTATAGATTATATAGTTATACTATTTATGCGTGATTCACAGGGCACTAGGATTCACACTATTGTTGATGAAGAATTGATCGCAAAACATAAAGACATCCTTATAGAAGGAAAATCACTTTCTATTAATTGCTTCATCATTAAAGAATACTATGGTGATTTTAGGAATACTCCATTACCATACAAGATCGCTTTGTGCAGAACCACCCGGGCTAAGGAGATTACTGATTTTCCATCAGACTTGCCAGAAAAATATGTCTGATTTCAAGTCAATCAAGAAAGACAAACTCGATAGAAACGTCTTCATTGGCATGTTATCATCGAGATTTTGATAATTATATTCTATTGTACATATTTATCATTGTATACAAATATTTTTTCTTGAAGATGTCATTGGACAAATTGTCGCGGTGGGGAGTATGGAAGTTATCAAAACTAAAGGCAAAAGTGGGATCAGCGAGAAATTAATGATAATACTCCGGGATACCAAGTAAGTAGTTATGATATCACACCAAAATAAAAATAACAATATTTTAACAATGGAACGCAAATATGTTTATTGCTGAAGCGATGTCCAACTGAAATGTATACTATGGGGACAATATGCAAAATCAATTGTTGAGTACACTGACAAACATATGACTGCTATTGTTGTTTGTGTAATGCGATTTTTCTGTACAAAAGAGTACAAAGGTTAGATCACAATATCACCTATTCATATGTACACAGTTGGTTGAGATTGGTATTGCATTAGTTTGTTAATTATTCTTATTTTATGTTTTTCGAGTATAGGTGACATATCAATATCAAACGCTTTTAACTCCGCCAAAATTTTGTTGATCTTGACGTCAAGATCGTGAAAGACTTCAGAGAAAAGTATGTTATGTCACAATTTTAATAGCATTTTAACATTGTTGTATTTATATAATTATTTTGTACGGTTTTGTGGGTTGCCAAAAAACAATAAAATGATTGTGCATGCTGAACAGAGTTATTCGACTTCTTGGGGTGGTGCTATTGACTACCGTGAAAAATTTTTACGTGTGAAAAATAGGAGGCGGATGATAGCTAGAATTTGTGATACAAAAGTGGTATGAGCTATATTTTATTCATGGTAAAAATATATTTACATTTCACTATATACATATTAATGATTTTGTTATAGCCTAGCAAGATTGTAACCTGCATAACGGTCAAAGACGTTGAATCTTCAAAGCTGTGGTTTTATTGGGCATGCAATCCTTGCAACATCAAAGATTTAGAGTGTGGCATTATGTCTGATGATGAAGATTACGATAAGAGGATTCCTCTTTTCAGTTGCAAAAATTATAGAGATATTTATTCATATGATACCATCGTTTCAAGGAAATACAATGATTTGTCCCATAAAGTCAAGAAAACATTACTTATTTCATTTAGACTTTCTTTGGTAAGAGATATAGCAGATATAGCATAATTATTTCATGTAGAATTTCTCTGATTGACTGACTAAATGTTCCCCTTATTTTATTACATTGATTTGTCCCATAATACATTTATTCCGACACTACATTACATGTTGATTCATTAAACGTTTAAATAACTCACTCTTTTGTTTCTTTACAAAACTATGTAGGTACTATATTGTATTATTTATAACTGATAATTCAGACATCGATGTCCGCTTCCTGATGTTTGATGACTCTGCTCAAAGACTGTTAGGTCATTCTGCTGAGTCTATAATTGATGTGAGTGCAGTGGGCAACACAAGTTTTACCCTAGACAAGCTGTAAGTGCACAGCAAAAGCTGTAGTACTTAGGGATCGAATCCACAGAGTTCTGTGTGTTGAGGACTCCTAACTGATGCTAAAAACAATCGTAAACCTAATCTAATAAAAAGGGGTTTTGGTCACTAAATCTAATTAGGCAGAGAATTAAAACGCTGGAAATAAAAATCGGTTGAAAAATATATGAAAAACGGCGCTGGGTTCAAGGTTCATCTTTAGGGTTCATGTTCTAAAACACAAGGAATTTAGGCAAGGATTTTTTATGACTCTGAAACTAGGATAGACACATGTAAGATTAGCCAACTCTCGTCACCCTAATCATCTAATCACTTGTTCATGGCAATTAAATCTCGCTCTCATGCCAGAACAAGATCATGTTTTGTAGATCGGAATCCATCTCTGCTTACGTATCCTCCGTAGGTAGATTTCCTCTCCTACGACGGTGACGTCCATAAGATCCAGTTCAGGCAACCCAGATACAACACTTTTGTGGCTCGGATTAACCCTAGGATTGGATTCTGGATGATCAATCTAGAATTACCGCTTTGAGATTTGGATGAATGGGAGAAACATGTTAAAAATCAAAATCCTTTTCCTAAAAACCTAGATGTCATTCGAACATGGGGTCCGTTTGGATTAACCATTCACCCAACTAGGTGACTACTCAGACATGGCTGAGGTAGACATCATCATCGGTTTAGAACTAAGAAGAAAAAAAGTAAAAGAAACAAAGTTGCAGAAAAACTTCTCTTATTGAAGATAGAGTTTCGATGGAGAGCTTCTACAAATGCATAAAAATAAATCCTAAAACTACAAATGAGTTCTCTCTCAAGGAGAAGAAAGAGACTCTCTTACAAAAGACCTAAAAATGAGTATTTATAGTGTTTCTCCAAGTCTTGGGCGTCTAGGGCTTGTAAAATGGGTGCAGAAAGTGTCTTGGGCCTTAGTTGGGCTCTTGAGGTTCGGACATAGGTCCACCGGGGGTGAAACCTCCTGAGCCGCGGTGGGAAGAAGGCTGGCCGCAGGTCAGAGCACTTGTGCTTGACTGGGATTGTGTTGATCGGCCTTCAGTTCATTGATTATATCTGGAGATTGCTTTGATTCCAAGTGTGTTGGAAAGCTGGTTGTCTCCTCTATAATGTCTCCAAATTTGGGGATGATCAGACGGTGAAAAGGTCTTCAATGGTTGCCAAACTTCTGACGGCCTGAATTTATCCAAAAATGTACTTTTGCTCCAAAATGCACTCTAAAGTCCCAAGTTTTCTGAAAAGGTTTGTAAAACTCCAAAATATGGAAAACACTTATAAAACCTTTAAAACGGAGTGAAAACACCTGCATAAGATACTGAAAGTGATCCATAAAAGTGGTCAAAATCAGGTTTTATCAATAATGGAACAAAATGATGAGGTTATTGGTTAAATCATTGTATACATTATGCATTATTTACATTTTCTGAAATTATATTAATCCATTTAATATAATGATGCGCATGATTTACCACGAGGGCTCCCTGATGGCTTGACAAAGCTCCTAACCATGAGGATGCTTTTCAAAGTAACAGTTTCAGAAGAGCATACAAAAAGAAGCCAGTCTCTGTATATAGTAGAGCTATGGTCTCAAGATATCGACATTATGACTTGGTAGGATTCTCGATCAGAGGTAATATATAAAAAATTTGACAAACTTCTCAAACTCGCTTATCTGATGGTTTAGTTAAATTAAGTTGTCAACAATGTTTTATATTTCAGCAACCGTTGATGCTTATGAATTTTGACGAACTTGAGAATTCATCGTCTGGATCTTTACTCACTCTTTCATCTAAAAAAGCTAATTAAGAGTCTCGAATATTTTGATGAAAGTGAAAGATCTGTTAACAAAAAGCGACCTAAGCAAGAAATTCCAATGAAGTTATGAAGAAGCAAGAAATCCTAATAAAGTTAGTGAAGAAATACATTTCTGGTTATTGATTATTGCTTTTGATCTTTATAAAAAAAATTTCCAATGGGTGGATAATGTTTGAACTCTATTCGTTATTTTTTGCGGTATTTGTGGAACTTTTTTGGCATATTTTTATTTAATTGTAGAACATGAATGTTGCCCTAGATTTGATTGTTTAATTCAATTTATTTTAGACTTTAATTTGTCATTTAAAATTTTTTTGTCCACCAACTGTCATAAATTTTGACAAGAGTTTCAATTAAGACGCCATTAAAACCATAACCGTTTTACTCCATCACATAGAAAACTATTCATTTTCTTATTCTCTTTCATCTTTAATCTTAACAAAAAACAAAAAAATGTCTCATTGTGAAAGATTTCCGAACTTCAGAAGACAAACGGCGGATATTGTATTTGTGTCCAGATACTGAGAGATTATTATGATTATACTCTCTTCGACTGCCCTAATCGAATGTTAGTTCTTGCGGATGAATTTGTAAGTTTTGGAGATTTGAAAAATATTTTTTGTGTATATGTTTTAGGAATGTATTTGTTAATTAGTTTTTTTATAAACCGTGTAGGGCAATCGCATCTTGTCTACTATTCAATATGACAAAATGCCGAATTTTGAGTATGAATTGGTTGAAGGAGAATGATATTTTTTTGGTAATTTAGAAGTTACTGACAGAGTGATTAGTCCAAGTATATCATCAAACAACTATCATATACATTTTCTCAAGGAGACCATTATTGAGAAAACCAATCCGAAGTCTTCCAGAAGAATATACTCTTTTTGTGCATTCATAAATATTTTATATAGACTTATTCATACAGACAGATATCTTGGTATGTTTTTTACAACTTTTTATTTTAAATCGTTTATCTAAGGAACTCCAAAATGAATTTTAAAGCCAGTCCTTTATTTTTGCAGTTGATCTTCCCGGGGTTGTCACTTTTGTTCAGAAAATTCAATTAGGAGTTCCTATGTCCGATACATCGGACACACCCATGCAACATCCACGTATTTGTTTTATAATAAAAAATTTTAGGTCTGTACAACTTATCCTCAAAACATCTGTTATCAGACTATTGTTTCCAAATTTTAAAGTATATTAATAATATTCTATATGAAATAAATATACAGTGGAGAATCTTTGAAATGTATTGCTTGGGATAATTTGGCAAAAAAAAATTGAAGAACTTTGGATGAATCGTGATAGGTTTTCTAGACATATTATTGTATTGCGATTTTTCTCTTTCAATAGATGGAGAGATACCTAAATAGTAACTATGTCATTATTTGATATTGTCAATTAATTACAAGTTTTACATATATATTGTTTTTCATATACTGAGTATGCCTATGTAATTAGATGAATGGATAGTTGAATCGGAAAGATTCATATCTGATATTCTCGAGGATCCTCCTACTCGAGAAGTGGAAAGAGCAAAGTTGAGGTATGTTTATTCCATCTTTGATATTGTATCATATATATTAATAGTTATGAATATATATATATATATATATATGTATAATGATCAAAAATTATAATACTATTTCAGGCTTGCAACTTCAATTGATTTTACTCCGGTCTATGATGAATATGAAGAGCAGTCTCCATAAAAGAGATTATTGTTTCCTATTTCTTATTTTATTTTTGTTAAACTTGGAAATCTTAACTTCTATATTATTCTGATTGAGATAACTTATTTTATGACAATGTATTTTTAAAATAATAATAACTGTGTTAACATTTTTTCATGAATCGTACTCTATTTTTTTCAACAAAAAATTAACTGTAAGATTAAAAAATTTGGATGGTCCGTGATATGTGTCTGTATTAAAATGTATCATTCATAAATTCCGTAATTATACTTTTATTAATTATAAAATAATTAATAAAAGGAAGTAATTGACGTAATTAAAGAGAAATAGTCATTATCAGATTTGACATTTTTCTACCATCTTCACATATTTTCGATACGTAGTTAATCAATATAAAAGTCAAATATACCTATGAATTGAATGTAACCAGTTTGGTTTGTTTGTAAGTCACTCGGTGCAATAAATGTAAAAGGTTGCAATTTATTCTAATTTTACAAAACGACACAACCTTTCAAACCCTATACTTGCTTTGCTATACATATAAATCATTCCTAAGCGTTTGGGAAAAAAACGTCTCGCCATCTTAACTAAAAAAACCTTAAGTTTTCAGAAAACAACCACTTTCTTCAAACATGCCTCGCTATTGTACCCTTGAGTATCTTTCTCCCACAAAATCTGACTCGAGAATTCTTATAAAAGTCCTACGAGTTTTGGAACATTTCAACTACCGTAATCAACGCCAAGAATTGCGTCTTATCCTCGGTGACGAAAATGTAAGTTCATCTTTTTGAAGATCTTTTTTTCTGTTGCATGTTATGAACATTTAAACACATGAATCTCTGAAATGATTACTTGGGTCACGAATTTAGGGCTACAAAATAGAGGCATCAATAGATCAGGATCTTATTTCTGTTTTCGGTCCAAAGTTTAAAGAAGGAGAATGGAATTATGTCAAATTCTTCAATGTTGTCAATGCGTTCGGATCTTTTAGAAATACCATTAACTACCACTTCATCATCATGAACGCCAATACTGTTGTAGACATGACCTTTCAAGTCAATCGTAAGCATATGATGGATTTTATGCCATTTGATGCCATTATCCGAGAGAATTTTCCTATTGAGTACTCTATCGGTTTAACTTCTCACCCTTATTCAATTAAAAAATTATTATAAATATTGTGTAATGAACTTTTTTCTTGGTAGACTTGATCGGCATAATCATCTATGTTGATGATAAACTAAGTACTGACATTGATGACCCCTACGAGATGATTTTTGGACCGTCTTACAAATTGGACATTCAGATAAGGGACATGACATAAGATGTTATATATTATCATCTATATATGTAAAGCCTAATAATTAGTTTTATGTTGTACATATATATATATATATATATATTTTGTTTTAAGGTTGTTGTAACATAATTTTTTGGTTTAGTTATGTTGATATGGACATCGAACTCATTGGGAAGACTGCTCTAGATTTCTGGAAGAAGTCGGAAGATATAGGTATTTATACAACAGTCCTGACTTTGCGGATGTTTCGTCTGACCTATGATTCTGAAGGCTAATAATTAAATTTTTAATCAAGTGGAAACATTCATTTGCAATTTTTTAATATGATAATTTGGCTTGTAACATGTGTGCCCTTTATATTTTAAAATCATACAGGGAGATATCATATAAGGAATGTTGGAGACCAATCTGAAATAGTTTTCAATCCTCACATCAAAGAGGTTTCTGAATTTCTTGACTGGTAATTTTTTTATTTGGTATTAATATATTTAATATGTTTTATGGTAAATTTTTATCTTTTTACAATTGTTAACTTGTATTTTATGTCAGGCTTCTTTTTACCGATATCCATGAAGATTCGAGCTGGCCCTAAGTTTAATCCCTCTTATGTATTTATATTTTCCTGTAACTGTTAAACAATGATATTATGTAATATTTATAAAATTGGGATAGATTTGAACCTACTTTCGTAAATTTGTAATGTAATATATAGGATTCATATTATGGTTATGTATAATTGCCAATTTACTTATGTCCTTTAATATCATTGTCTTTATTGTTTATATATTTTACATGTATATATGTATAGTTTTGGATATAACATATACCATCTATATATAGAATCCATTTGAATTTAAAAAGGTTACTTCCTTTATAGACATTTTCTTCCATCAAATATTGCAAATTTCCATATAATAAGACATTGCCAAAATATACTACTACAATATAATAACAACCATTTTTCATATTATGCCAAATTTAGTACCATAACAATATATGTAAGTAGACTTGGACATTTACGTTTATTGCGAGCCTTTATGAGTTTCCCTATTTATAATTACACCAAAAAATGCAACTATAACGCTTCTTATAGGCAATTTCACCCAATGCTCACTATTGTACTATTAACAACTTTACGTGTAAGAGTAGATAGAAATTAATTCCGACTGACTTTTTCATTTCAGTTTTGACAACTGACGTTAAGCTGTTCTCATAAGGGTTGACTGTAAATATCATATAATTTATCGATGTTTTCATGTTTGTGGATTATAATCAATGTAGCAGATGAACTTTTAATCTTTCCAATCAATACACACATATTGAATTATTTTAAAATAAATCATTTTTATTAAAATCAAGATAAAACAAATTATTGTAGCAAATATTATTAGATAATTCTCTTAAACAGAGATAATTTTAGCTAGACTCCAAAGTTTCTCCTTCCACGTTTATTCTTATGTGCCTATAAGATCCAAAATCATATAATGTTGTTAACTTCAAACATATTAGTTAAACAAATCAATTTCTTAATGGAATATTAACAGCTTACTCACTCCAATGTATCTAGGTAGCGAATCTTTGTCTTAACAAAGATGCATTCTATACATTTCAAACCTATCTCTATATCTAGATAGAGATCATGTTTTCCTTTGGATCATCAGTCGAGATTTCTCCATCAGGCTGCAGAGATTACATATTGATATAAACATCCACTAATACGATTTACATAATAAAACAGAATAATTTAGAGATTAAATTACCTCAGAAGGAACCTCGATGGCCTTCACAGTTGATTTGATCAGAAAGTCATTCATCTCTTCTCACATATTAGTTTTCTCCATATCTGATTCAGAAATTGGAGGAGGTGATGGTGGTTCTTCCACACCAAATCACATGTTCAATGGTGGTGGATTAATTATCAGTAATCCATTTTCATTATAATTTTTTTCTTGGTGATTCTCCATTTTGGTCTAATCTCTTATCAGGCATTTAGAGTTGTAGGGAAATTTTTAGAAGTATGTTTATAATTGAAACAACTCTTATTTTATAGGATAGGGTAGTTAAAAATATTCAATGTAACCAAATTTCCATGTTTTCTTGAGAAAACTGTTTCAACCAACCAGTTTGATTTTTTTTTACTTTCGCTTTTGATATATGGACAGAATATTTACACAAGCCAATGCAATCAATTGACACAACTGACTGATACAAAAATATTCAAAATTTTGGATTTTCCTTTTTACAGTTGTATTTAATCCGCAATATATGGTAACATAATATTCTGCTCCGATAATTTCGAACTAATATTGTTATGAATCTATTATGTAAAAATTGAATGATCTAACCATATATCCAGGATTTTTATAAAGTTAATATGAAGGATATTTATATATTGTTATTACTTTCTTAAACCAGATTGATATTGCAATCTTTAAAGTTTTTGTATATTCGTGTATACCCTATTTAATCCATCTATATATTTACATCATACTTCTGTGCTCTGCAACTTCATTTGTTACACTGATTAAAAAATCTTCATTTCCCCCATTTCTACTGCTATGTACAGGATAGGTAAGCCTTCAGAATCCCATTTTTATCTATTAAAAAACCTTTTGATAGATTTCTAGAGAGTTACGATTAATAAACTTATTATAATACATTATTTGTTTCCGTTTACAAGTTTTAACAAGTACTTTATCATTGTTTTCAGAGATTATTCAATTTCATCTACCAAGAACAAATTCTTCCAGCGAAACAAGGTCGACAAACTTATGAAAAATACAAAATTTATTGCTTAGATGGAGTGTAACAAGATATGTGCAACTGCCAGATTCCTGCTCTATACTGAACTATCTCATCAATTTGACTGGAATTTCACATTGCATGAGTGGAGGCCACGGGTAAAGGGTTCAGGAAATCCAACTATTCTTCAACAATATTCAATTTATGATGGGGAAATATTTTATTTGGGTTGTCTATTGAATATTATTAGAGGTCCTTGCAGTTATGAAGATATCTGAACATTTAATGGTGTTGTATACGACACCTTCAGAGAAGCTTGCTATGCAAGGGGCTTATTCCTGATCTATTAGATTTAAATATCAATCTTTATTTTAGTTTGAAAACTGCATAACGAATCTTTATTTCAATAAGTTACTTTTTTTTAATCGTCTTCTTGTTTAGAATACATTATATGTTTAATTTACGAAATACTAAGTTAAATAATTTACTATATCAAAAATACTACATTTGCAGCAGTTACAAATTACATAATTATAACAAGAGTCAAATTCATGGATTATACAACGGATAACATGTCTATCTATCCATCTCCAACAGGTATTTATACCTTTTCCATTTGCTTTGTTTTGTTAAGTCTTTCGCTTTTCTGCAACAAGTTAAAGCATTATAAAATATAGCATAACTTATAATTTATATCATCTTTCAATACTGAATAAACCGTTATGATCGTAAGTTTAAAGTATTGTTGACGCGGATTAATCGTAACTTAATTTTTAATAGGATAAACTATATCACAACTTCTCGAAATAACTATTAAAATAATGCAACTTATCAAGTTTCAATTATAACTCATACACATAATAATATAGATAAATCCGAGTTATTTGTTATTTCAAATAATTGCAAATGAGAAATAATAAATCTGACAATCCTATAGATTAGGTATAACGTTATAGATTAACATTCTCACTCCCTATGAAAAGGTTTGTATTTTTTTTTGAAATGTCCGTTCTCATTCGAAGTAAATAACTATTATTTTAACAGAATTAGAGTTCCTTCAAAAATTTCTAGTGAATAAAACTAAACTACAATAGTAAAAACTTAAGGAAAACATTATACATTTCTTTTTACTTACTGAGAACGTATTACTTGTATCTCACTCTACAAGAAGTATACCGTCAATACACTCTCCAGAAGGTTGTAGAAAGTACTAACGATATACTTCCTGTCGAAAGTGAGCACTCACAAGTAACATAATTACAATTAGACCGTGGCGGCTGAATGAAAGAAATTCTTCTTCTGATGTGATTCTTTACAGATGCACAAAAATATTATGTAGGAAAACATATATTTTTCTTTCATGTAAAAATATTTTTTGTACACCTGTGACAGGATCACATCAGAAGAATATTTGTAGTAAGGTTTGTGTTTGACTGAGTAAATGGTTGCTTGGTTACTTGATAAAAATTCTCTTCTCTTGTGTATTTATAGAATGTCTAGAGAGTGACTACTCATGTTTTATCTGTGTGTTTCATATTCCCCAAAAGTCGTTTATAGTTAAAATACATTTACTAATATTTGATTGATTTATCACAAATTCTGAAAGAAGATACATTTCGAACTAAATGAATACATCTTCACCTATATTCTATAAAATATTTTCAGAAATGTCAAATTTTGATAAATGGCTTAAAAACATAAACCTAAGGTCTGTATTCAATATTACATGCATTATTCATTTACACTTTCTTCATTATATACCTAATTATAATCACGTAGAATATATCACTGCAAATATGAGCCAATTTTAAAGTCATACGCCAAATCTTCTACCAATAACTTAACACTAGGCCCAAAATTATGAACATTGTATATCAATATTTTAAATTAAATTCGACCCAATAAACTTAACAATATACCCAATAACATTCAAATTTTATAAAAATGTTCAAACCCGCACATGCGTGTGGGCCAGTATCCTAGTAGACACTTAAAAAAAAAAAATTGACCACTTATTTCTAAAATCTGCTAAAACTATTTTGCTATATAAATAGTTTTAGATCTATGCAAAATTTCACAAAATTTTCTAGTTTCAAACCACACTAAAAAGTAATAGAATACAATTCTTAGAATTTGCATAATCACAATACCGTACTTACATTATGGCAGCTCAAACACCAAATAAATATTGAAGTTTCTTGATGATTGTAATTTTATTTACAATGATGTTTTTGGCACAAGCATCTCATTCCAACATGATAGATGTGTGTATAGAAGACTGTGTTACAAATCAATGCATGAAAGCATAAAAAAATTGAATCTAGCCATATGCAATGACCCTTGCAAGATAATTTGTGATGGGAGATTGTAAGAGTTTTATGTGGAAGCGTTTAAACCAAACACATACCTTTGCCTGATTTAGTGATGAATTTGATTCGGTATAATTTGAAAACGGACGCAGAGAATGGGAAGAGATCACAGATAGAAATCAATCATTTATCACCGTTCAAATGCCCTTCCAATTGATCTCTCCAAGCTTTCTCTCTCTAAAATGTTTTCTCTCTCCTCTGTAACTTCTTTGTTTATCAACAGTCACAAACTATTGTAAACAGACACATTCTTCTCTCTGCAATGTCTCATATATATTTAATGAAGAGACACTGTCTATAGAGTCTCTGCAATGTCTCATATATATTTAATGAAGAGACACTGTCTGTAGAGTCACAACTCTTCATTAAATCAATTTCTCATAACTGTTGATTTAAACAAACCGATTCGGTGTGCTGCCAAATCATGGGCACAAACCGACCATAAACCAATATCTCCCACTCGCACATGATAGGGAGCATAACAATCATTGAATAAGTATTAGAGATTAAGCTTGAGAATTGATAACACCGTATTTTGACCACTTTTATGGATTGTTTTGAAATATTTTTTCTATGTTTTTAATTGCTTTTAAGTACTTTTATTATGTTTTTCTAGTATTTGTAGTTCCAAGACTCTTTTCAGATAACTTTGGCAAAAGCTTAACAAAATGGATAGAAAACCAGATTTCAGCTCAGAGTCAAACCGTCAAAAGTTCACCCCTGATTGAAGGCCTTCGCACCGTCTGATCCAGCTCAAATTTGGAGATCTTAAAGATGGAAGTATCAGCTTTCCAGCACACTTTACAGCTTGGAAATCCAACGGTTCAATCAAAAAATATGCGAAGAGCAAGATGTCCCGTAAACCAGCCGGCAAGCGTTTCCACCCGTGGCCAACAGACCATTCCCCGCGGTCACAACCACCGCGACCGCGGCCAGCCACCCATTCCCCGCGGTCACGCACATTCCGACTGTGGCCAGCTAACTCCGACTTTGAAGGCCCATTTCTGAAGCCCGTATCATTTTCTCAGCTTCAATTCCAGAACCCTAGACACCAGAGAGTATTGGAGACTATAAATACATGTCATTTAGGTCGTTTTTAAGAAGAGAAGAGGAGAGACGAAATACTTTACAGAAATTTTACTTTAAGCTTTGTTTTTAGGTTTTAGGGAGAGAGAGATCTGTCTCTTGAACCCTTGTTCTTTCTTTTTCAATTTCGGTTTCTATTCTACTTTTTAATACTATGTTTTTGATTTCGTTTATTATGTCTGAGTAGTTTTATTGTTGGGACTAAGAGATTTTCGATGGGGATTTATATGTTCGGTGAGGATTCCATGAGCTTTTAAGCCGAATCTTAGAACTTTTTCTTCTGAATTCGTTTTTACTGCATGAGAGTAGCGTCATGAACTACAATCTGATCCAGATGCTTGGTGACACGAAAGTGTTCATCCGGTGTCAGATCTAGTTTGGGAGAGCAAAACAAACATAGGAGTGGAAACCTACCTATGGGCATGCTGACGAGTCTTAAACATAATGCATCTCTTCTTTTCCAGGGCCAGAGTGGAAATCTACTGGTCAGGGTTGAGAGAGATAGTTGTCTATGATCACGACAGTGGCGTATTCATACGTCCGTGACTCCAGTTCGAAAAGTTTAAGCTAAGATCTTATCAAATTTATTCTCTAGCAATGTTTTGAATCGTTCATACCCCTGAGAAAACTTCCCTGAACCCCAACGCCTCTTTTCTTATATATTTACACCGATTTTTTATTCAAGCTTTAGTCTAGTATCTTTACTCTTTCAATCGATTTTCATTTAAGCAGTTAGGTTAGCCGTTTTTCTCGTTTTTACCCGTTTTCGTTAAGTTTAGTTATTAGGTCATTTTAATTCCCGTATTTTCTCTTTAAGATTTGTTTTTACGTTTTAAACACAGCACCAAAACCCTCACAAAACTCGCCTGGTTCTAGACTTTCTTACTTTATATTTCTTTCGAAGGCTTTTGCAGGAAAGATCCTCCTTCCCTGTGGATATCCCTAAGTACTACAATCGATCAGCTGTGCACTTGCGGCTATTGATTTCATTTAGGGTAAAACTTGACACCCTCACACACGACCACATCAAGCTTTTGGCGCCGTTTTTGGGGAAGGCACGCGTTTTCTTTTCCGCAAAAACCTAAGAAAGCTTGGTAAATCGACTCTAGAACCCCTTTTTCTGCATATTTCTATTTTTCGGTTACTTTCTTTCCATTTCAGAAGATATGGATCCTATAAATCGAAATCCACACTATGAGGAAGGTTTCTACAACACTCCTCAAGCCACCAGACGCAGAGAAGAACACCAAGCCCGAGATCTTAGCTGCATGGATCGATACAGCCAGCCAAATCATCCATACCACCGGCGCAGAGAGCCTGTTCGACGCCGAGAAGATCTTTATGGTCCTCCTCCGACCTACTTCGAGCCACACGCCTATAATCCTCCACCGCAGAACCCTAATCAGCAAGAGGACAACTTGAGGATCAGCAGACGTTTGGGACGCCTCGAAGGAATGATAGACCAGTTCCTTGATCAGCAGATTCTCACCAAAAACACCCTGCTCAAGAGAATTGATTCAATCTCTGAAGAGTTCAAAAGAAAATTCGATGATCTGGCCAATCATGTTCGAGTTCTGGAAGAACAAACCCACAAGGATGCACAAACACTAGCTGGAATGATCCACCAAGTCGCAACAGAGCAGACAAGACAAGGGTATGACATCATACAAAACTCAAGTGATATTGTCGAATCGAAGCAGGAGATCAAAGAAGTCAGAGAATCCGCCTCCTGGTATAGAGAGAAGACAGACGAAGAGTTGCAGGAGATCGAGCACAGGCTGAACAAACTCGAGCTCAAAGCACGGAAGATTGATGCAAGAATGGAACAGATGCCCAACATTGAGCAAATTGAGAGATTTTCTAAGAGATCTCCCAAAGATCCTGATGAAGATGCACAACAACGCCCTTGTATGAGTTCATATGATGCTGGTCTACCCAATAAAGAGGCTGGAGAAGTTCGTGTCAAGTACAAGAAGGAAGAAATGGACTATGAACAAATTATATCCGGAGCCGCGGGTCCGAGCATCCTGACCGCGGCCAAGGCCTCTTTTCCCGCGGTCGCGACGCCTCTGACCGCGGGAGTTGGTCGTTCAGATTCACCTCCGGGATTTTAGAGAAAAACAATACATCTCCTGTCCCAACTTCAACCTCCAGCACCTAAAAAAGCAACTTAGGAAGAAGAAAACCAAGTTTCAGATGAAGAAACAGAAATCATTACCTTGAATGATGGCAAGGGAATGTGTTGAAGACTCAGCTGACTCTTCAATCCAAGAAGACCCGATATGCAGCAAGATAAAGATGCCATACACTGATTCAATCATTGAATACGACGCTGCAGCTTTCTTTCGTGAATCCTATTCTGCGTTTGAAACACCAGCCAACACCTACAGAGAAAGGCAAGTTCGAATTCTCCATAAGGTCAAGACTATAGGTCAGTTTCTTATCTCTTGTTCTATTAGAGGAGAAATGTTTAAAAAACGTGCTTCGTGATTCTGGAGCTTGTCTTAACATAATGTCCAAGGCAATTGCTTTGAGACTTGGTATTAAACACCTTCGCAGGACTAGAACAAAGATTAGTCTAGCTGATGATTCCAATGCAACACCTCAAAGAATAACTCATGAAATTCCTTTGAGAATAGGAGATTGCATAGTGCCTGTCGACTTCTACATTGTCGAGACGAGAGACGCAACATATTAAGTGTTTCTCGGATGGTCTTTTCTAGCAACCTCCGGAGTTATAATGGACTAGCCAAACCGGAGGATTTCATTTGCTAATATCGACAAAGACGTCTTCACAGAAGCTGTCCCATACAACAGCAAAGCAGGAAAACGTTCTGCAACAGAAAAGTTTGAAGAAGAACTTTGGAGCGACGAAGAACCTGCTAAGCAAGGCAAGGAGATGTCGAAAAATACTTGTCTCAGGACAAGGTCTTCTTCATTGGACTAAGCCACGTCCAACACCAAAAGTCGAGCAAAACGACTTAAAACATAAGCGCTTAATGGGAGGCAACCCATTTAGGTATTTTTTTCTTTTTCTATTGATCTTTTTCTTTTTCTTAGTTTCAGGTGTTTCTTATAAAACAAAAAAGCCAAAAATATCAAAAAAACCCGAAAAAAACAAAAAGAATGATGGTCCCTGACTGCTCGGCCCAACAGGAACCAAGGAGAAGTAGGAACAGGCCGCGACATAAGCCCCCGCGGTCGCAGATGTTCTGACCGCGGGAAACACCTCTTCGACCGCGGCTGCGTCTTCCTGACCGCGGCCGAGCACCAGTTTGCCCCGGTCGCGTGGCTCCTGACCGCGGCAAATGGTCGTTGAGATCAAGCCCAACCCCAAACCACCCACTTCACCTCATTCCACCTCACCAATCCCCACTCCACCTCATTCATCACCCTCCACAACCTTCATCACCACCTATCACCTTCCCAAACCTCTTCAAATGAAACCGGTTCATCTCCACCAGCATCCCGGATCCAGGTAAGTTCTCTTTGGCCTTACCAATTCGATTATCTATGCATTTTTCTCATCCAATCTCGACTTGTCTCACACTGAGGACAGTGTGATTTAAGTCTGGGGGAGGATTTCATCCCGTTCTAACCACTTTTCTCTCATGAGTCTTGCATTATCTACACTTTTTTCTTTTTCCTTAAACTTTTTCAAAATTGGTTTTCAAAACAAAATACATTTTAAAGGGAATGGTGAACATGAATCAATGATAGTTGACTGTGTGCTTTTATACTGTTCCTAGTGACATGCTCATTCATGATTTAGGACTAGACTAGGCGGTAGCTAAGCACATTTGAAACGAAGTACCCCAGAGGAATTTGAATGATTTCGATTTAGATGAAGGAATACACTAGCTCTGTTTTATTTGGACTTAATTTGGACTTAATTTTCTCATTGAAGCATTAGACTAGGGAAACGAATCATACATTCAGGACTCCTTTACCCTTTTACCACTCTCTGTTGATCCTGAATGGCTAGTTCATCTTTAGCTAGTTTCCTCTTTCAAACCACATGCACTCTTGTTTTCTATTGTCTTATATGCAGATAAGTGCAAAAACGTTGGAGAGAAAGAGGAACGACGCAGTTTTCAGTCACCAAAGACAGAGACCTGTGATTTGCCGGAAAAGTTCCCGGAAGGATTCAACACAAGAGGGAGCTCAGTTTGCCTTAGAAAAATCTCAAATTTTGGTACAATCCCGTCCTCTAGTCTCTCTCTCTTTAAAAGGCATTTCTTTTCCCAAAAAAAAAAACCGAAAATAAGAAAAGAAAGGAATAAAAAGCCTTAGAGAGTCTAGAGAGGTCGAATTTTAAGTCCCAAGACAACTGGAGTTCGATTTTATGGAGCTTTGGAGATCATTTTCTGATTCCCGGAAGAATCTAAGTCTGGGGGAATAGCTGTTTACAACAAAGGAGGAAGGATTATGCAACAACATTTGGAAAGAAGAAGTGACTGAAAATTGCGGTCATCAACAGGTCCTTATCTCTCCTGCAGTTTTGCATATTATCTTGCATCCTCCAGATTCATCAGGTAACCCAAAACACTTTAACTCCACCACTTAAACAGCACTTTAATGCCAAACGCCGTCTACCCTGGATGATGTCTTTAATGAGAACTCACTATTGAACTTAATGTATGTAGAGAGCTAGTTGACTGGAATCAAGATTTAGATTGTTTAAGTTTTGCATGACGGAAAAAGTGGACTAGTATCTTTTGTGTATTGGTGAGAATTTTCTAAACTAAGTTGTGGATTGATGCACGATCTTTGGTCCTAGTTTAGGAGTTCATGTCTCTGAGATTTGTGTGTTTCCTACTTTTGTTTTCACTTAACCAGTTTAAGCTTTTGCTTTGTTTGAGGACAAACAAAGGTTTAAGTCTGGGGGAGTTGATAACACCGTATTTTGACCACTTTTATGGATTTTTTTGAAATACTTTTTCTATGTTTTTAATTGCTTTTAAGTAATTTTATTACTTTTTTCCAGTATTTGTAGTTCAAAGACTCTTTTCAGGTAACTTTCGGAAAAGGTTAACAAAATGGATAGAAAACCAGATTTCAGCTCAGAGTCAAACCGTCAGAAGTTCACCCTCGATTGAAGGCCTTCGCACCGTCTGATCCAGCTCAAATTTGGAGATCTTAAAGATGGAAGTATCAGCTTTCCAGCACACTTTACATCTTGGCAATCCAACGGTTCAATCAAAAGATACGCGAAGAGCAAGATGTCCCGTAAACCAGCCGGCAAGCGTTTCCACCCGCGGCCAACAGACCATTCCCCGCGGTCACAACCACCGCGACCGCGGCCAGCCACCCATTCCCCGCGGTCACGCACATCCTGACCGCGGCCAGCTAACTCCGACTTTGAAGGCCCATTTCTGAAGCCCATATCATTTTCTCAGCCTCAATTCCGGAACCCTAGACACCAGAGAGTATTGGAGACTATAAATACATGTCATTTAGGTCGTTTTTAAGAAGAGAAGAGGAGAGACGAAATACTTTACAGAAATTATACTTTAAGCTTTGTTTATAGGTTTTAGGGGGAGAGAGATCTGTCTCTTGAACCCTTGTTCTTTCTTTTTCAATTTCGGTTTCTATTCTACTTTTTAATACTATGTTTTTGATTTCGTTTATTATGTCAGAGTAGTTTTACTCTCTAGCAATGTTTTGAATCGTTTATACCCCCAAGAAAACTTCCCTGAACCCCAGCGCCTTTTTTCTTATAGATTTACACCGATTTTCATTCAAGCTTTAGTCTAGTATCTTTACTCTTTCAATCGATTTTCATTTAAGCAATTAGGTTAGCCGTTTTTCTCGTTTTTACCCGTTTTCGTTAAGTTTAGTTATTAGGTCATTTTAATTCCCGTATTTTCTCTTTAAGATTCGTTTTTACGTTTTAAACACACCACCAAAACCCTCACAAAACTCGTCGGGTTCTAGACTTCCTTACTTTATATTTCTTTCGAAGGCTTTTGCAGGAAAGATCCTCCTTCCCTGTGGATTCGATCCCTAAGTACTACAATCGATCAGCTGTGCACTTGCGGCTATTGATTTCATTTAGGGTAAAACTTGACACCCTCACACACGACCACATCAAGAATCATAAATCAGAAATCATACGGCAAATGAACCGTGCGACCCTTGCGAATACACTTGCACATGGAAGCTAAACTATGTACCTGTTAGGGATACATACAAGCTACAACCCTAAGAAAAATATTTGAATTTCAGCATGTCTCGCTGTTCCCTAAACTCATTTGCCTTTTATATCAGCCATAACATATCTTATCCCTAAAGCATATGTTGGACATTTTCTTACATCATGTGTTCACTATATACAAACTCCAACTGAGTGATATAGTGGCTGGCCAGCAAACACATATTTCAATATAAAAGCAAATAGTTTTCCCTTCCTTTCTCAAGTCTATCGGATCTGAACTAACTGTTTTCTTAGCATGTCCCATAAGAATAATTATTCTATCACTATTGAAAAACATATTAAAGTAGCAATCATTAGTTCATCCCTTCAAAACATAGTCGAAGGTTCAAGGGTAACCTTGAAACCATAAATAGGTTTATAGAAACCCACATTGCAAGAGATAGGGATTATAATAAACAAAAATCACTTGCTTCCTATATGGTCTTATTAGCACATGTTGTATGACTCACATGCTATAGCGGTTAACTCTTCTTTTAAGAGTATAGTCCATTGTATAAACCAAACACCGCTATATGGATCAAGCTACTACCAGCTCGCTTTCTAGCACCTGATTATGTACTTATCCAGCTATGCCAAGTATTCATGATTCTGGGACAATCATGATCGATATTTTAATAGAAATATCTCATCTTAACTTCTTATTAAGGCGACATTGATAAGTTTTACAAGGCAAACTCCCACTAGTGCTAAACTCATCACGTCTCATCTTAGCCTTTCACAAAGAAATCTAAGGCGATTGTTCATGTGAGTGAACCAATATCTAACTTGGGAACACTTCTCAAATTTATATGTTAGTATGCAAACTAAAAGAAAACCATTATAAAATATTTGAAATATCCTTAAATATTTATTAAATATCAAACACAAATACAATGTCAAATGGCAAAGCTCCATTAGTACATACATCAAACTCTACGCAAACCTAAAGCTCAAACATGTGTGAGAAACACATCTCTAGGAATGGGCTTAGTAAACGGATCAGCGACCATCCTACGCGTAGATATGTACTTAAGGACCACTTCTTTCTTTGCCACAATGTCTCTAACAAAATTATTTTTTATTTCAATGTGTTTTGTCCTCCCATGATACTTAGGATCCTTCATGTAAGCGATACAAGCTTGACTATCACAATGAAAAGTCACAGAACACAAAGCCTCCGTTGTGCCTTGTAAGCTCTCTAAGAACCTCCTTAGCCATACAGCCTCTTGAACTGAAGCTGAACATGCAATGAACTCAGTGTATCTCAACACCAAGTATGTAATCAGATTCTCTCATATCCTTCATCTCGAAATGAGATGATAACCATTGCTTAACGGTTATTAGAAACTACATATCATTTCCAGCCAATAAGTTGTCGTCAACATAAAGAGATAGAATACAAAAGGACATCGGCGGGTCTTGAAAGGAATTCTTGGTGGAGGTGACTTAGGGCATCAGATACTGCCGACGATTTACGGAGTAAGCTCGCCGGTGGCGAGTCTGGAATGAAATCTCGGCGACGGCGTGAACCGGATCTGGTTTCCCTCTTTCTGCAAATCCGTTTTTTTCTCCCTCAGGTAAGTTTTTCGAAGCGGCGGCACTCCGGTGATCAGTTCCTTTTCCCAGGTGGTGGTCTGTTTAGTCGGCGAGTTTTGGCATCGGTTTTGTGGTGCAGCGGTGGCGGCGTCTTCTTTGGTCGCAGGTTTCTGTGATTAGGGCTTCTAGTTTTTCACCAAATTTTACCGATTTTGCCCTTTTGGGTCGGACTGTGTCTTTCCAGGCCCATTATGGGTTACGGATCAGGTCTTCTCTCTTGTTTTTTTTCTTTTTTCCTTGGATCTTTAGTATTTAATTTCAAGCCTGCTTTAATATATGTAATTAGAAAAAACAAAAAAAAAATTCAATATGACAACCCTTTAACAAAAAAAAATTAACATAATTTTATTTATCTTAAAATGCCATTTCAGTACTTGTTGTATATGCTAAGATTTACAATATGAATAATTAGCTGTTAAATGGCTAAAACAATAAGTAGCACACCTAAGTTGTCCAAAAATCAATCAACATATTTACCTAATTAAGAAAAAGAAACAATAAACAAAAAAGAATTGATTTCTTAATAATTAGTAAATTTGAAAAGTAAGGAATTGATTTGCTAAAACCATTTTTACTTTCTAAATCATCTTAGATCAACTCAAAATTCTCAAACAAATCATCTCGCTTCAAAACACACTAAAAAACAAAAGATATACTTACATTAGGGCAGCTTGATGATTTTGATGATTTTCAAGTGTCCAAGAAGTTTTCCAGTGTATTGATGATTTTGCATTATTTACAATTATGTATTTATTTTTCAAATTATTTACAATACATATGCATATACAATATATATTAGCGCTGCAAAATCAAATACATATATCTATCGAACTGTTGGCGAATCTCATGTACGTATTTATTTTTCTTCCAAAAATAATTTTAAGTATAACTCAATGAAAAATCATGGTATGAATATAAATTGAAAGTCTAAACTCTTAAAAGATTTTCATGTCAACATGACAGCACCTTGAAACTTTTAGAATCTAATCAATCTAGGTTATAGATTTTTGCTCGAATTTTGGAAGACTTTTTTTTTTTTTGTATCTCATCTCTCTGAAAATTCAATAAACATCTTGTCTTCTTTGGCTTAGTACATATGAATCAGCAAAATATATTTCTTGTTCCGAATTACTTTATTCGAGCCAAATCTGCTCATTTTAGCATTCCTAGATGTATATATATATGATGATATAGCTCATTATAAACCAAAACCGACAAAGCCTGTGAACCTTCACTTGATGACTTCAGAAACGTTTCCAAACCAAGCTCTCAATGAATGAAAGTGGTCATCACACTCCTAAAACAAGTAGTAACTCACTAGAGGCCTCCTTGAAAACATCTTCATAAACTTTTCCAAATTAATAGTACCATCCTTACTTTCACGATTTAACGTCTGCTGAGATTGAATATCCTGTCTTACATTATATTGCTTGCATGAAGTTAGATGCTCTGCAAATTTGGAGTATCAGAAGATGTTGGAGAGCTCATTACTCTTGTGATATTTTCATTTTTCAATATTCTCGTCAAGTCACATATAGTGATCCCAAACAAAAACCTTTATACTGATTTGTTTCTTAGTTTTAGAGCATGCTCCACTTCCTCCTGGACTGTCTCTCCTTTTGGCTTTTGCTTCCAGTTTTTGTAAAACTGTCTGTAGTAGCATTTTCATGAGTATTGTAATCATCTGCAGCTATGTCTACTACATCATCATTGAAAATATCATTGTCAGGAAGATATGTGGAAGAATCCATTTGAAGGTCTCAAAAGCAAAAATAGATATTCGATTCAATCAAAAATATATCCAAAGTTGACACTAGACAGAGAAACCCGAAATCAAACCAAGGCAAGGAGAATTAGAGATTATATCAATTAGAATCAAAATTCAACTATTGAAAGTTAGAAATGTAAAAAATTTGAAGAAATTCAAAACTTAAGCATTCAACAATTGAACTCTAAATATTAACTAGAGATTAACCCGCGCTGTAGCGCGGAGGATATATTTTTGACCTTCAATTACATTAAATAATTTTGCAAAAACAATTATTTTTTAAAATAGTTATTTTGTAAAAATAGTTATTTTGTGAATTTATAAAATAAATTGATTTATATATAGAGTATTTTTATTTTTTGGTTTGAATTGTAAAAAATGAGTTAATTCGTATATGAAGTTATTTTATAAGCAGATAAAGCAAAATAAGATGTTTATTTAATCCGTTGGTATTAGACTAATATATTATGAGACTAATACACAAAATATTATAATATTATAATCATCAAATTTAATTTACATTGCTTAATAACTGAGTTTTATAATCTGTCTATAAACTATAAAAAAAACAGTTTTTATCTTCTTTAACTATATATGTAAATAAATAAAATATTCTTTAAATTAAATTTGATATAAAATTAATTAAAATACAACAGACTATATTTAGTTTTAAAAGATAAGTTATAATATTTAGTAGATTAAATATACCACCCTTTTAAAAAATTAATATTTTGAATTGCGAGATTTTTTTGGTGGATATTAAAAAATTAGATCATAATCCGTTCATATTGAACTAATCTGTTTACTTAACATGTTTGTACTGGATTAAAATATAAATTAATTATAACTAGATTCTAACTCCGTGCATCCGCACGAGAATATTTTTTATTGTTTAACGAATTTTGTAATATAATTTGTTTTTTTGAGTTTAGATATAATTATTTTTATAAATATATTTTTTAATAAGTGAAAATATTAATTTTTATGTTTAGATATATTTTTATAGTATTAAAATTAATTATGATTATAAAAATATAATTTTAACTTGTCCGCTAATATTAATTCAAAATGAACTATTATAAAAACATAATTCTACCTTTTCCGTTTATATTACCGTATAATATAAATATTTGTTAAAAGTTTGAGATGTATTAACAATATTATTTAGCATTATAGTTTTCTAAAATTTAATCAACGAATAAAGTATACAACTGGTTTTTCAAACCACATTTTAGTGTATGCAATAATTTTTAATTTTTTTATGTTTTTATTTTGTATGAAAAATATATTTTCGATATACATGTACAATTCAAAATTAAAGATTTTAGTTACCAAAATATTTTTAACCAGGTTTTTATATATATTTTTAGTTCTATTAATTATAAAAAATATATTTTTAATATTTAAATTATACATTTGAATTTTACTTATTATTTTATTATTAATTTGTAAATAAATCATAATCGTATATATTATATAAGCAACATAAATATTATATTATTTACATCATTATAAATATTTTATATTTCAAATATGACCATTATTTTTCATATGTGAATTATTATTTTTTCAAATATTCTACACATTTTTGATAAAAATGTTTAATAGTATAGAAATTATTTAAATTAGAATCTTTAAATCAAATCTAAATTAATATCTGATTTATTATTTTGAATCAAATCAAATCAAATCTAAATTACCTATATTTAAAGAATTCTAAAAATATTTAAATTAATAACTAATTTTCGAAATTAAATAGTAATAATTTTTAAAATTATTTTTAAACACTTAAAAAAATTAGAGTGTTTGGAAGCAAGTACTAAATGTGCTTCTGTTTTAATATAATAGATATGCACTATTTAATAACTCTCACTTCACCACAAACTTTTTTAATTAAAAATAAATTTTCTCATGTCAATTTTTTGGTAAAAATAACTAAAAAAATTATCTTTGTATATAATCAAGTAAATATAACAAATTAAAGTAAAAAATATTTCACCATTTTTTATATCATAACTTTTAATCTTGATTTTTATATTATTTAATTGTGCAATTTTTTTATTTTCACGTTTTTTTAATTTTATATACTTTATGATGTTATTTGAAACAAAAAATTATAAAAATAATTACTATATTTTTGAATACAAAAATTGAATAAAAAATATAATCTATTAAATGAGAAACAAAGATTTTCCATATTTTTTTCAATAGATATAAAAAAACTATATTTTTTCCTATTTTAATTATTCTTTGTTATTTATAATGGTATATCATGTAATATTTTACAAGATAAAGGTTATTTTTTTTAAATGTCTATTTAAATAATAATATAGAGATTGAACTTTTAGGTAATTGTAATAGTATCTCACATATTTAAATTCATATTAATTGTGTACATGTGCAGACGCAAATATGATTACTCTATAGCTTCAAAATTAATAAAATTAAAGGATTTTAGATAGAAGAGTTATCGGATGGCTTCATTATGGAGGCACAAACGTACATAATAAGAAACTCAACATAATAATACATTTTATATATAACGTTTTTATTAAGTTTGTGCCTACATCAATGAAGCCATCCTAGGTGTAAATATGTCATCCTTGGACTACATGGTATGTGTGATTACCTTTCTTCGATTCCTGTTTTACTTTCCTCTATAATTTTCTTCAATTTATCCTTTAAATGAAGCAATTCTACGCGTAAAGTAATTATAATTTGGCTGTCAATTTCAAAAGGACACAACATTATTTTGCTAAGTTTTTCATTTATATGTCACAACAAAAAGATTATCATTCTTTTCATGCACATGTCATATTTTATCCTGTAGATATATGATATATCTAATTGGTAAACTAAAGTTATAACTCAAATAAATAAATAAAATCATTACGAGATGGTATATATTATGAGTTCAAATATAGATGTCTCTAACAACATGTGTTATTGACAATTTTTTTTTAAATGCCACATCAATACGTGTTTGGTCTGCTAGATTTTATAATATGAATAATTAGCTGTTAAATGGCTGAAACAGTGTTTGACCAAAAAAAATGGCTGAAACAGTGTTTGACCAAAAAAAATGGCTGAAACAGTAAGTAAAACACACCTAAGTTGTCCAAAAATCAATCGATATATTTACCTAATTAAGAAAAAAAAACAATAAACAAAAAAGAATTGACCTTTTAATAATTAATTAGTAAATTTCTAAAGTCTGCTAAAACCAGTTTTACTATTTAAATCCTCTTAGATCAACACAAAAATTATACCAAATCATCTCGCTTCAAACCACACTAAAAAAACAATAGGAATACTTACATTATGGCAGCTCAAGTGTCAAAGAAATTTTGCAGTGTCTTGATGATTGTAATTTTATTTACAATTATGTTTTCGGTGCAAGCCTCTGATTCCAGCAAGAGAGCTGTGTGTATAAGAGACTGTATCACAAATCAGTGCATGAAAGCATCAAAAAAAGTTACTCCAAAGACATGCCGCACACCTTGCAAGATAATTTGTGGAGGACGCATGGGGACATTTCATTACAAAAACATTAGAGGTTATCATGATCCTGTAACAAGGTTCTGCAGGATGTTCAGGTGGATATGTACGTAACAGTAATGGGCAAGTTTGAACGCGCAATTTTTTATTGCATAAATTATATTTTTGTATTTTTGTTTCATATTTTTTTTATCAATATCTCATGTATTTATTTATTTATTTATCTTCCAATAAATAAATATTATGTTTGTGCCTATATAATTTACATGTGTACATATTCTTACATGAGTTTTTTTATTATGTTTGTGCCTACATAATTTCTTCTTGTGTACATCTAATTATTACATGAGTTTATGCTCAGCTGCTTCATTATGTAGGCACAAACATAATAAAAAAAACTCAACATAGTAAAAATATTTTATATGTAACGTTGTTTGTGCGGTTGTGCCTACATCAATGAACCCATCCTAGGTGTATATATGTCATCCTAAACCTAAATGGTGTGTGGCTACCTCTTTTCGATTCCTATTTTCCTTTTCTCTATAAGTTTCTTCAATATATATCCTTTAAATGAAGTAATTCTAGGCGTGAAGTAATTATAATTTGCCCGTCAATTTCAAAAGGATACAACATAGTTTTTGAAAGAATGTAAAATTTATTCATCTAAAAAAATACGCTGTTACAATAAATGCATTTTTTGTTTGAGTTTAGAACTAGTTTAGATCTAAATATAATGAATCAGGGATCAAGTGGTTGCTTGCGCAGCAAACCAGAACTCCAAGCTTCCTGCAAATCGAGGATCTCCCCGTCTCTAAACAGTGCTTAGCCGGTTTTGCATTGTTTTGTCTAGGATTCTGATGAGCAGCTGAGCCGGTGATGGTGGATCTCCATGTTTTCTTTTGTTTCTTTCTCACCAGATGGAGTGAATAGTAGCCTGAAACAAGTATCTAGCGACAAACTGTTGTTATTTGTCAAGAGGAGGAGCTGAGATGAATTGGAGAAGCGAGTCCCAATATGTGGTGTAATGGTGGTGTAGGATTCCCCGAACAAGAGTGGACCAGATTTCTGCTGCATATGGGCAAGCAAAAAACAAGTTTCGAGTTTCCCAAGGATTCTGGCAGAGAACAAAGGCCGATGAAACTTTCCTGTTCCAACTCGAAATGTGATCCCCTATAGATAGTCTATCATGAGCTGCAAGCCACACCATGAAGATATTTTGGGGTACTCTTTGAGACAGATACCCTGACACGATGCAGAAAATGATATGAAGCTCTCACTTGATCCCAGGTTCCTTTAGTGGAAAACTTTTGCTTATAAGTCCCCTCTTTGAATCGCCATAGGTGAATATCTTGCTCAGCTGGTCTAATATGAGTTATGGTGCTTTCGATAAAATCTTCAACCTGATTCAGGAGAGGCAAACGACATGCACATTTGTCTTCTGTGTCTTGTCACCACCTCTGCAACTGTATCGTGGACAGAGATGCCAAGATCAATGTATCAGCAGATTCACCACTCTGGATTTCAATCTTATGAAAGCCTTTTGCCTGATATCTATACTTTAGCAGTTTTCTCTAGATCCACGAACCAGTGTTTTGGTGATCTCTTGCCATCCAAAAAGAGCCCTTACAAATGAGATAGATGTGATTCCATGAAACCCACAGAGACGACGACGAGAGGATCCTCCAGATAAGTTTTAAAACACAGATGGTGTTAGCTTCGTTCAAAGGTTTAGACCTAAACCACCTTCACTCTTTGGTCTACAAACATCATTCGACAAGAGTTTGTATTTGTGAGGGGATAGTTCTAGCCCAGACCAGAGGAAAGCAGAGCATATAATGTTGATCTCTTGAATGCAGTCTTGAGGAAGACGGAATGCCGATAGCCAGAAATTTGTTATGCTAACAAGAACCGAGCTAATATGCTGCAATCTTCCAGAAAAGGATAAGAACCGATTGGTCCATGATCTGATCTTGGTTCTTATTTTTTCTATCAGAGGAGTATAATCTGTCTTGCTCATTCTCTTGATTAGTAAGGGCAGACCAATGTATCGTAAAGGCAGCTGGCCGCCCTCAAAAGGAAACCGGTTCATTATCTGTTCCCTAGCCGCTACTATAACACCTGCAATGTAAGCTGTAGACTTTTCCAAACTGATTTTCAGCCCTGACATCTTCCCAAAATCCTCAAAACCCGATATAATCCCTTTGATAGAATTGAGTTTGCCATCAGCAGAGACCATGAGGTCATCTGCAAAGCATAAATGAGTGAGAATTATACTTTTGCATTGAGGGTGCGGTGCTAACCAAATTTCTGATCTGCAGCTGCTTTTGCATGTGATAAATAAGTATGGAGACAGTCCACCGCCTTGCCTGAGACCCCTCTTACTCCTGAAAAAACCTGCTAGTTCTCCATTTATCTGGACCGAGACCGATGCTGTTGAGACGCAAAGATGGATCCAATGAACAAAATCCGGTGGGATGTCCAAATATAGCAGCGTGTTTACTAGGAATTTTCATTGAACAGAGTCAAAAGCCTTTGCAATATCAATTTTTGAAGCACACCTCAATGAGACTGATGGCTTATGGTAGTTCTTAACGAGTTCTGAGGCCAGTAGCAGGTTTTCTATCAGCAACCGGGTTTGGACAAAAACAGACTGGTTCGGAGCAAAACATTGAGGCAGGATCTATTTCAGTCTATTAGCAAGGAGTTTTAAGATAATCTTGTACAAAACATTGCAGTAGGAGATTGATCTATGATCATTCATGTGTTTAGCATCAAATCTCTTGGGAATGAGACCAAGAATAGTGGTATTTACTCCCTTGGGAAGAAAACCATTTTTAAAAAAAAAAAACAGACTGCACCGTCACCGTAAGATCCCGTCCAATCTCCGGCCATGCACTTTTGAAGAAATTGTTTGTTGATGCGTGCTAGGATTAGCGGGTTTTAAATTTATAAAATTATAATATCCTGCAAGTGCCAGTCATGCAGTGTAGTACTTAGGGTGTTAGATCCATAGGGAGGATGTCTAATCTGCAAAAATTTCAAACTGTGATAAGTAAGCAAAATAATAGACTCAAGGGGGTTTTTGTTGGTTTTGGTTTTTATGGGAAAAAAAAAGAAAAAATAAAACTAGACTTAACTCTAAACTAAATTGATAAAGGACTAAAAATGAAATAAGGTTGAGTTACTCAGGATAATCTAGGGGATGCTCGATTCAAACTAGGGTTCTAAACTCATAGGGGCGACACAGACTTCCCATGTTTACCATATTCGATATCGAAGTATCTTCCGACTAGTCTCGAGTAGAATATCTTAATCTGTTTCTAGTTTCCGGTTTGACCAATCCATGATGGCTCCAGCATTACTAGAAAAGGTCATCCTAGGATAACTGGATATGAGTCATCTTTGGTCACGACTATGTAGAAGTCAACAGGGGCAATGCAAGCTCCAATCCTCAAGGGTATGTCTTGGGCTATTCATCTTGGTGTTGCACTTGAGTTATCAGCTAGGCTAATCATAATCATGGTCCTTGAAATGTGCTTAATACCAAGTCTTAAGTAGTACCCGTGGACATCATGTTAAAACAAGCTCCAGAATCACAAAGAACATTAGGAAATATTTCACCTCTAATATCACAAGAAATAAGAATTGACCTTGGTCTTGGATTTTGTGAAGGGTCTGAACTGGTCTTCCTTCTTGACCGTGTGTGATCAAGTCTTTCATCTCTGAAATTGACTCTTTGTCTTCACAGAAAAAGTAGTCGATCATATGGTCCTTGCACACTTTAGTAAAAGAAATTCCTTTAGGTAGACTCTAAACTACTTGATTGAACTCTTCAAGTTTTTCTTTGCTGATTTTGTTGGTGTAATCACTGGCTTCTTCAAGGTCTTTAAGATGGATCCTGTAGACTTCTGCATCAGGCGATGATCTTGGGAAAGATAGGTACTTGGCTCTTTTAAAATAGGTGTAGATGTTCTCCTTAGTCTCTTTGCTGTATCTGAAGAAGACTTGTAGACAGCCCAACTTCCAAACATCATCGAATCCATGGTAGAGAGGGATTGTCTTCACAAAGTGGTTAAACTCAATAAGTATCTCTGTTGATATGCTCTTGGTTATTGGATTTTCAGGAACTGGTGAGTTACTCCTTGATGAATGATCGCCAGGGTTTTCGTCCTCAACAAACAAACCATACTCTTCATCTTATGAAAATTGCTCTTGAAACTCATTTTCACAAGTGTAGGCCATGTTGAAAGGTGCATAGACGGTGGATTTCTTCTTTCTCCTTGGCGGCTTGTGCAGTGATTGAGAAGACAGCTTGATAAAACAGCCTAGGTTAGGTCACAAGGGGTCGGTGTTCAACTGAATAGCTTTCGGTTGATGGATGAGAAGGCTTGGGACTTGAAAAATAGGCCTCCTCCGCAGGTGAGACTTGCGCATCCGCGGTGGGAGTGAGCTCGGCCGCGGGTGAGACTTGCGCAGCCGTGGTGGGATTTTCCTGGCTTGTGATGCTTGATGCTTCATTCTCCTCGTCTCTATTGTTGTATACTTGCTTCTAGTGGTCGTCAGGCATGTCTTTGGTCTCCAAATCATGGGTTCTAGTGGTTGGATCATTCTCCTTATGATCCTTAGAAATTTTTCAATTTTATCTTCTACTTCATCAAGAGCATAAACAACTCTATCTAAACTAGAATCAAGTTCTTCATTCTTGTTTCTAACCTTTCCTACGCCTTGCTACAGGTCTAATGTGTCTTCATAGGATTGGTTTTTGCTGTCATTAAGATCAGTATCTAAGTCTTTGATTATGACGCTCAAGGCTTGCATGCTCCTCTTTGTTGAACGAAGGTTGATAGTATTCTGCCCTTGTCCTTCTTCAACAGATTCAAATCTCTTCTTCAGTATTGCATCTTCCTTGAGTCTTTGTTCTTCTAGGGTCTTCACATGATCAGAGAGATCACCAAACTTCTTGTTAAGATCGATGGAGATGGCATCTATCTTCATATGCAGGGCAACTTTAATGACAGCTTGAGAATCAAGGAACTGATTCATCTTGAATTCTAATCGATTAAGCTGGAGACTAAATAGATTATTCTCATAGTTCTGGTGCAGAATCTGATGAGGCAGGGGGTGAGATGGTAGACGGTTCACCAAGGGAGGCGAATAGGGTTCATCTCGGTAAGCAGGAGGCTCGCGGCTTCCATGGTGGTGGTTCGGCTGAGGGATCCGATCCATGTGTCCACAATCACGCCTGAATGGTGATTCATATGCGCAGGGAGCAGCACACAGGTTGCAAAACCTTCATTCAAGATTAGGGTTTCTCCTTTGTGGGTGATCCATGTCACAAAGGTCTGAACCTAAGAGAAACAGAAAAGAGAGTTAAAAGAAAAAGGATAGGGTGTTTAAAATTTGGGATTACTTCCAATAAAGTTTGGCAGAACTCGACATATATAGCCTCCCCGACAATGGCGTTAAAAACATGATCCTTGCTAGGGTTAACGGGTCGCAAATAAGTTTTAAATTTATAAAACCCTAGAATTCTGCAAGTGCACAGTCGTGTGGTGTAGTACTTAGGATATCGATGCACATGGAGGATATCTAATCTGCAAAAACTTCAAACTGGGATAACTAAGCGAAATAATAAACTCTAGGGGGTTTTTGTTGGTTTTGGTTTTTACGCGTAAAGAAAAGATAAAATAAAACTAGATCTAATTCTAAACTAAATCGATAAGGGACTAAAAATGAAATAAGGTTGAGAATCTAAGGACAATCTAGGGGATGCTCGATCAAACTAGGGTTCTAAACTCATAGGAGGCGATGCAGACTTCCCTTGTTTACCCTAATCGATATCTAAGTATCTTCCGACTAGTCTCAGGTAGAATATCTTAATTTGTTTCTAGGATCTGCATGGAACTAGAATAGGCACTTATATGGCTAACCAACTATCGTTATCTTAACCAACTAATTACTTAAACTCGACAAGTAGCTTTCGTCTCTTGCCGCGAGTCATGCATTATTAATTGAATTCATTTTTGCTCACATCTTCTCTATAGGTAGCTTTCGTCTCCTAAAGCGACTATGTTCTTCTGAAGCTATGTTTGGCGATCTGATACATCACTCTCGTGGCTCTGATCAATCATAAGTTCAAAGATTAGTTCATGACTCTCATGCATTAGATTCAACTTACAAGAGATGAGATTTAAAATATGGTTGAGAAAAACTAGCAATCCCTATCGATCATATATGTCCCTTTGATGGGTTCTTAAAAGTCAACTACTAAACTACTCTAACATGATGCAGGAAAAGATAAACAAGTATGAAAGATGCATAGACTGAAAATAAAATAGATAAAAAGAAAGAAGGAGATAGGTCAAAGGTTCAAAGTAAAAATCCCTCTCTCCTTCGCCTAACCCTCCTCAGAAACAAAGTATGGTGGCTCAAAAACTCATTACAGGAGCACACACCCGATTAAGACTGCTAAGAAATATATTTATAGGTCCTAAGGTCTTCTAGGTCTTCTTTAGGGCTTCTGCGAAGAAAAATGACGAAATGGGTTTGATGTTGGACCTTGGGGCCGACTTGTGATGCACCACGGGTGAGAGTCTTCCAGAACTGGTGAAATGATGGTTCACTGCGGGTGAGAAGTTTGGGGTGTGGCCAAAAGGTGTTTTGCCGTGGGTCAGCTGAAGTTCGGACTGGTTGGCAGGACAACTTGATCTTCATGTATCTCTTGATTGCATTGTTGGATTGTCCTGAAGTAAAGTGATATGGAAAGTTAGCTGGATCATCTTGAATTTTTCCAAATTTGAGATGTATCAGACGGTGAGAATGTTTTCATTTGAGACTGAACTTCTGACAGTTTAACTGTGAGCTAAAAATATGGATTCTCTCCATTTTGTCATGTTTTTCCTTAAGTTTTCTGAAAAGAATTTTGAAACTACAAATATAGAAAACAGTAATAAAAAAATTCTTAAAACTAATTAAAACTTTTGAAAAAACATTTGAAATCAATAGTAAAAATGAGTATAAATACAGTGTTATCACTTGTAAATCCATCAGATGATTTATCATTTGGCATCGAAAACACCACATCCTTAATCTCCACATCATTGACTTCACTGACCAACCAACTCTGGTCTGCTGGAGAGCAACTGATGTTTAGTAAGTCACAGAGAGCTTCAACATTCATTCCAGTATAGTCATCAGGTTGAAAAGTCAGTAATTCTCGAAAATATGACTCTGCGTCGGTCTTGATATCCTCAGTGTCTGTCGCTACTAGACCATTAAAATAATAGATCTCTCGGATTGTGTTTTTTTTTGTTTTCCTACTCGCCTGCTCGGTGGAAAACCTTATTCTTATCACCTATTTACATCCAATGGAGTTTAGACACAACATTATTATGTCAAGTTTTTCATTTATATGTCACAGTAAAAAAATTGTAATTCTTTGAATACACATGTCATATCTTATGCTGTAAATATACCTAATTGCTAAATTAAATTTATTATTCAAATAAAAAAATATTACTACGAGATGGTATATACTATATATAATGAGTTCAGATAAAGATGTTTAACAACATGTGTTACTGACATTTTTTTTTATTTAAAAAAATGCCACTTCAATACGTGTTGTGTATGCCAAAATTTATAATATGAATAACTAGCTGTTAAATAGTTGAAACAGTAAGTAAAACACACGTAAGTTGCCCAAAAAGTCAATCGATATATTTACCTAATTAAGAAAAAGAAACAATAAACAAAAAAAGAGTTGACCTAATAATTAGTAAATTTCTAAAGTCTGCTAAAACTAATTTTACTATATAAACCTCTTAGATCAACACAAAAATCACACCAAATCATCTCGCTTCAAACCATACTAAAAAAAAAAACAATAGGATTACTTACATTATGGCAGCTCAAGTGTCAAAGAAATTTTGCAGTGTCTTTATGATCATTATAATTTTATTTACAATTATGTTTTCGGTGCAAGCCTCTCATTCCAACAAGAGAGCTGTGTGTATAAGAGACTGTATCACAAATCAGTGCATGAAAGCATCAAAAAAAGCTACTGCAGAGATATGCCGCAGACCTTGCAAGATAATTTGTGGAGGACAAATGATAATTGTCCCTCTTTGGCAGAACATTAAAGGTTATCATGATCCTGTAACAAGGTTCTGCAGCATTTTCAGGGCTATATGTACGTTACAGTAATTGGGAAGCTTGAACGCACAATTTTTTTATTGCATAAATCATATTTTTGTATTTTTGTTTCATTTTTTGATTAATATCTCATGTATTTCTTTGTTTTTCTTCCAATAAATAATTATTTAAGTATAAATCATGGTAGAATCATATTGCTAGTATCAGTTAAAAAATCTAAACTCTTAAAAGATGTTCATATATATGACAACACCTTGAATCTCTTAGCTTCTACTCAATTCTGGTTATAGATTTTAGGATGAATTTGGAAGACTTTTGTATCTCATTTTTAAAAAAGTTTAATCGACAATATGCATGTCTTCTTCTTTGGCTTAGTATGCATGATTCACCAGAAAAAAAAAATTTCTTGCTCAAAATTACTCTATTAGTCTGCTCATTTTAGCAGTCCTAGATGCACATATATATGATGATATAATTCACCATAAATATAAATCGACGAGGCTTGTAAATTTTCAATTGACAGTAGAATTATGTTTCGACCCCAAACTCTCAATGAATAAAAGTGGTAGCTCTTCCAAAACAATTCACTCATTTATATGCCTCGCTAAAAACATCTTCATAATTTTTTTTAAGTTTAACAGTACCATCATTACTTTCATGAGTTTAACATCTGCGTGACTTGCATAAAGTACTTAGATGCTTCTGCACATTTGCAGTATTAGAAGACGTTGGACAGCTCATTACTCTCCCACAGTAGTGACATTTGCATTTGTCAATATTCTCCTTGAGTCTTGTAATACTCTTCCCAAATAAAAATAATGATCCACTTCCTCTAATTATAGTTTCTTTCATTTGCTTCTTGTATGACTTTCTGTTTACAGTAGCATTTTTCAAGAATCCTGCAATCATCTTCGGATATGTCTACTTCATCGATATCATTATTGAAAGTTTCATTGCATGCCCGTATAAGTGGAAGAACCCATCTGCAGGATTCAAAAGCAAAAATAGACATTGGACTCAAGCAAACATATATTCAAAGTTAAAACTCGGCAAAGAAACCTGAAATCAAACAAAACCACACAAAATCATATATTATATCAAAATTAGAATTCAAACTCAACTACTGAAAATTAGAAGAGTTCAAAATTTGAAGAATAATTCAAGACTCAAGCATTCAACAATTAAAATAGAATGAAGAAAGGAGAAGAAGAATTCAAAAATTGAAAGGAGAAGCAGAATCCATACTTGCGAGTGATTTTTGAAGTCATTGAAAGAGGAGAGGATAAAGAGGAGAGGATGGATCGATGAAGTAATTTGCGGGTTCCAGAATTACGGATAAGAATTACATGATTTATGATGAAATCAATAAATTTTTGGGGATGAAATACATGAACCCACTAAGGACAAATTAGGAAAATATAGATTATAGGTTTTAGTCTGTTCCCCCGCCTTGGTTGCTGTTTCAGAGTTTTTGTCATTTTGGGGCAGCAATCCACTTACACAAAAGGCAACGTGTTGAGTGCCCGAATAACATGTTTGGGAGGGAGTTTTCTAAGGACGCTCTGACCCTCAAATCAGTATAGTAAAGACAGAAAAACATAGGAAATCGGAAAATAGGGTAAAACATGACTTAGGATCCAGAAAAAATATGGATCCAACAAGTAGCTCATGTTTGTGAAGCTATTCAAAAAAAGAAATAGGAAAATAGAAAGATTTAGGGTGATTCCAGTCAACAAACGACGAGAGACAGAGGGTTTGGATTGGTTGGGGAAGTCCTAGTGAGGTCAAGAGTTTTGAGGCAATAAGTTAGTGCTTTGTGAATAGAGCAAAGAACTAGGTCATGATTAAGTGTGAATGTGTGTGAATGGTGGGTTAGTGATACAAGCTCCAAGCTGTCAAGGACTTGTACGATCTCGGAAGCAAAGTCTGGTCGATGGCCAAGGGGTTGATTCAAGTGAATGAGCAACTCTAGACAATTGAATCGGCTGGTGGAAATGAAGGATGTGAAATGGATCGAAATGCACCACACAAGTTGTGAAAGACTTGTGATACAACACAGATTCTTGGCTCTATGAGGTACTGGTCTCAACTAGAGAAAAGAAAAACAAGTTTTACACAGAAAACTCAATAAAAGAAATTTCTCGTTTTATTAATATCAACGGTGAAAAATAACAAGGTTGTAATGGACCTTATATAATGATCCTAGCAGCTTAGACTCAAAGAAATAAAAAGACTCAAAACAACATGACTTTTAAAAGTAAAGACTCAAAACAACAGGACTTGTAAATTAAAAATGCTAAATTAAAGGACTCAAAAAAGGAAATAAAAGACTAACTAAATTGTCTCTGCATAAGACCAAAGACAAAAGAAACTCATTAGTCAAAGAATTGAAATTTGATTGAACACTTACCTTATTTGGTGGCCGAGACATGTGTGGCTTTGACCGAGTTTGAATCTTCCCTCCTAAGTGTCTTGGTGCATTGGCGAGATGGTCAGCATGAAGACTTGGGCTTGATTTGGCAAAAGGGGCCAGACATCTTGATTCTTTGAAGCTGGGCCGTTTGCTTGCTCTTGGCATTCTTCAAGTAATCCAGTCCAAGCTTGTTGTTGATGGGCTTCCTTATCCAGCTCATTTTCTTGGTCTTCTTGCGACCTTGTTTGATCCACTTGAGATATGGTTTGTAACATGCTTTGGTTGTACTTGTGTTGAAGGACCTTTGCTCTTTGTCTTGTTATTGGGCCTTCATGAATGACTTGTATTTCGACATCTTGTAGTTGTGGCTCGGTTAAGTCTGGCTCAGCTTGAATGGCCTCATCAGTTAGCCATTTAATTTCTTATCCAATGGAAACCTTCATATACAATATGTTAATACGATCTATAGATTTTAACAAGGAAAACTTTGAATGTAAAATTATACAGAGAGATATCGCATTAAGAATGCTAGAGACCAATTTAAAATACTTTTCAATCCTTACATCAAAAAGGTTTCTGATTTTCTTGACTGGTAATTTTTGAATTTCTTAATATATTTTTCTTGGTTACTTGATGAAACTTCTCTTGTGTTGTTTATTTATAGAGTAAGTAGAGAGTGACCACTCATGTTTTTTCCGTGTGTATCATATTTCCCTAAAAGTCTTTTGTAATTAGAACATATTAACTAAGATTTGACCGAATTCTCACAAATTTCCAAAGAAGATGCATTTTGTTAAAATTAATACATCTTTATCTATATTACATAAAATAGTATGTCTTCAATATTTTTTTTTAATGGTAAAACAAATTTTATACATTATGAATAAGGATTACAATCTGCAAATACAACATTTGACAACCATAAAGGATTATTTCTTCAATATATATTTTGGAAAATATCTAAAAAAAAAAAAACTAAAGGTTATTTTGGAATTAGATGTGATCTTCATCATTACTCTCTTCCTTATACATAAATATAATTTATCCAATAATAAACTACAAATATGAGCCCATCAGAACACAAACTATAAACTATCAATATACTAAAATTCAGCCCAATAAAATTAACACTATACCCAGTAACATTCAAATTGTAGAAAAACGTTCAAATCTGTGCATGCGTGAGGGCAAGTATCCTAGTTTTATTTAAATTTAATCTTGACTTAATTTCTCATTAAATGTATTAGACCAGATAAACGAATCATACATTCAGGAATTTTTATCCTTTTTACCGCTCTTTGCTGATCATGAATGGCTATTTTATTTTTAGCTAGTTCTCCACCTTACCATATCTCTTTCAGACCACATGCATTCTTGTTTTTCTATTGTCTTATATGCAGATATGTGCAAAAACGTCAGAAAGAAAATGAACAACATAGTTTTCAGTCACTAAAGATGAATACTGTATTTTACTGGTGGAGGAGATTTTTCAAGAGCATCACTAAATCCTGAAAACTTGAAAATATGGTATATGTTCGCGACTTTAGACCTATCTCTATTAAAAAAGCTTTCTCCCTTTCAAAAAAAATTGATTAAAAAAAAAGAAAATTGAAAGAAAATTGCCTAAGAGAAGTCTTAAAATATGCCATAAGTGCCAAGGATTCTCCTTGTCACTTGCTAGGACTCTTGATGGCTTTCAGGGCTCCTCTGATTTTCAAATCAAAGACCTTTTGCTGATTTTCTTCTTAGTTTTAAATGATTCTCCACTTTCTGTTAGAGTTTCTTTCGTTTTGTTTCTTGCTATGTCCTTCTGTTTGTAGTAACATTGTCAAGAGTCCCGCAATCATCTTTGGATATGTCTATTTCATCGATATCATCATTGAAAGTATCATTGTATGCCTGTATATGTGGAAGAATCCCATCTGCAGGATTCAAAAGAAAAAATAGACATTCAACTCAATCATACATATATTCAAAGTTGAAACTCTGGCAGAGAAACCCGAAATCAAACCAAGCCACAGAGAATCAAACATCAAATCAAAATTAATTAGAATTCAAACTCAACTATTAAAGTTAGAAAAGTACAAAATTTGAAGAGTAATTCAAGACTCAAGCATTCAACAATTGAAATAGAATGATGAAAGGAGAAGGAGAATTCGACAATTGAAAGGTACAAAAAAAATCCAAACCTATGAATGATTTCTCGAGGCCACTGAAGGAGGAAGGATGGAACAATAAGATAATTTAATGATAAAAAAAAAAAAATATATATACTTTTTTTTTTTTTTTGAACAAGACATTATGTGCTCTTTAAGAACGATCGATCATTTTACAAAACTTGCCTTCCTTTTTACTTCCTCTTCGTGTAAAAAAATCTCGAAACAGTTTTCTATATACATTTGTAACACACACACACTTTACTCTCGGGAATCTCCTGGTGGTACTACTCCACTTGGCCACCAGATACACTTGAGAATGTCTTGGTGTAGACCCCGGCTGCTGGGCTGCTGGAGATTAGTCTGGGCCTAGGAAGCTTAGGATTACTCCAGTTTAAAAAAAAAAAAAAGAATCTCCTGGTGGTTCGCTCTCATCTTCATCCATGGAATCATATCGCCGAAGTGAAGCAAGACTGCAATTCTGCGGGACTTTCCAGGAGAAACCAGAGGATTGCTTAAGATGAAGTGGTAAGAAGTCCCTCCAATCTTGAAGCATGATTCTAAGATCATGAAGCTTACTATCCATACCGAAACAGCAATTCGCGTGCATTGTACGAACAAGATTCAAATCCTTGCTCGGCTCACATAGACCACCGAAATACGCAGTGTTCAAGAACCTAATCTTAAGCCCGATTTGGGAAAGGAAAGGTTCAGTCTTGATGAAGTTAAGAACGTCCTGGTCGTGATATCCCGCGTATCTGATCCGTGAAGCGTACCAGTACTTGTAGAAGAGTACAGTTCGGTTATTGGATCTCACAAAGCTAAACCCTCCATTTGGTCTATTCTGTAGATCGTTCGACCTTCCTAAGTAATGGTCACAAGCGATTTGGAAATCGGCAGACCTGTAAAACCGCGGAAAAGGGTTCCTGAACCACATCACATCAGCATCCGTGAAAACGAAATTGTAACCCATTTCAAGAACAGACCGGAGGAAATCGATTCTTCTCCACATCATTTTCAAGTAAGAACGAGTCATGAAGTAAGCCTCGCCGGAGAAATCAACACCCTCTGTTTCAAGACTGAAACAATGCTTATGCAGTTCTCTGCAACGGGAATAGGCTTTAGCATCCAGAGCAATTATCACCAGGTGGTTTAAAAGCATGCTTGTTCCTTCACCGATTCCAAAACTCTCGAAGAAGAGATCGATAACAGATCCAGGAGCTGCCCAAGCTTCATTCAAAGTTGTTAATATGACTGTACCATCTCTCGTTGCAGCTCTACGCAGAACATCTTCTAGCTTAGGTTCTTCAATTTCCAGAGACTTGAAGGAATCGAGAGACGGGAAAATGCGAGAGATTATCGAAGAAGAAGAGCCAGGGACGACGTGGAGGGATTCAGCGGATCTGTAGAGGACGAAGCAGGAGATGGAAATGGCGACAAGGAAAACAACGACTCGGCGTAAAGGACCGGAGCACGGCGGCATGACGACGGAAGCTGCGGCGGAGACGGAGGAAAGATTACCGACGCGGGACGAAACGTTGAGCCTCGCCGTCTTGAACCTCGAGCCAACACGATTCGATAGATTCATCCACACCGACCATCGTCGGCACGGAGAAAGTAAAAAAAATGGTAAGTTTTCAAGATTTTTATTTCAATATTTATACTTTTCACAAGTAAAAAATACAAACCAGGTCAAGGAATTCGACAAGGAAAAAAACTAGGGAAAGAGTTGAGGGGTACGAAATAAATGGAACTCGGTCACAAGTTGATATGTACTATTTTTGAATATTAATTAATTAAACTTTTAGGTAATTGTAGTAGTATCTCAAATATTTTAATTGATATTAATTGTGTACATGTGCAGACGCAAATATGGTTATTCTATAGCTTCAAAAAAATTAAAGGATTTAGATGAAATAGTCATAGGATGGCTTCATTATGTAGGAACAAACATAATAAAAAACTCAACATAATAAAAATATTTTCTTTGTAACATTGTTGGTGCCAAATTAAATTAAATTATATTTTAGAAGAAGTAATTATAATTTAATTTGGCCATCAATTTCAGAAGGACACAACATTATTATGTACAAGTTTTTCATTTCTATGTCACAGTAAAAAAATTATAATTCTTTGAATGCACATGTTATATTTTATGCTGTAGATGTACCTAATTGCTAATTAAAGTTATTATTCAAATAAAAAACATATTATTACGAGATGGTATATATTATGAGTTCAAATATAGATCTTTCTAACAACATGTGATATTGACAATTAAATAAATAAATGCCACTTCAATACGTGTTGTGAATGCCAAAATTTAATATGAATAACTAGCTGTTAAATAGCTGAAACAGTAAGTAAAACACAGCTAAGTTGTCCAAAAGTCAATCGATATATTTACCTAATTAAGAAAAAAGAAACAATAAACAAAAAAGAATTGACCTCCTGATAATTAGTAAATTTCTAAAGTCTGCTAAAACCACTTTTACTATATAAATCCTCTTAGATCAACACAAAAATCACACCAAATCATCTCGCTTCAAACCAAATTTAAAAAACAATAGGATTACTTACATTATGGCAGCTCAAAGGTCAAAGAAATTTTGCAGTGTCTTGATGATTGTAATTTTATTTACAATTATGTTTTCGGCACAAGCCTCTCATTCCAACAAGAGAGCTGTGTGTATAAGAGACTGTATCACAAATCAGTGCATGAAAGCATAAAAAAAAGCTACTCCAGAGATATGCCGCACACCTTGCAAGATAATTTGTGGAGGACACATGATAGTTGTCTCTCTTTGGAAGAACACGGAAGGTTATCATGATCCTGTAACAAGGTTCTGCAGCATGTTCAGGGATATATGTACGTTACAGTAGTTGGGAAGTTTGAACGCACAATTTTTTTAATTGCATAAATCATATTTTTGTATTGTTGTTTCACTTTTCGATTAATATCTCCATGTATTTATTTGTTTTTCTTCCAGTAGATAAATATTTAAGTATAAATTATGGTAGAATCATATTGCTAGTATCGGTTAAAAAATCTAAACTCTTAAAAGATGTTCATATGTACATGACAACACCTTGAATCTTTTAGCTTCTACTCAATTCATGTTATAGATTTTACGATGAATTTTGAAGACTTTTGTATCTCATTTTTCTAAAAATCTAATCGACAATATGCATGTCTTCTTCTTTGGCTTAGTATGCATGATTCACCAGAAAATTGTTCTTCTTGTTCTAAATTACTCTGTTAATCTGCTCATTTTAGCAGTCCTAGATGCATGTATATAAGATGATCACTACAAGAAAACATGCCATATTCCTACGAAAATTCTTACAAATGTATTTGGTAGGAATATTTTTCACCAATTTCTTACGCAATTATGACGAAAAATAAAAGTGGTAGGAAATAGGTAAGACAATTTTCTACGAAAAGAAAATGTCAAAAAAGTAGTAGGATATATCCAACCAATAACCTACCAAATTATATTCGTAGAAAATACGATCAAAATTTGGTAGAAAAGTTGTAGGATCCAATTAACTGTTACACTGGTGGAAATTTCGTAGGAAATTGTCCTACGGATTTCCTACGAAATATTGTTTGTAGAAAAATCGTAAGAATTTTTTAGGAAAATATGTCTTTTTGTTTGTCCCACGTCGAAAAGTTAAGAAAATTTAGATAAAGAAACTGCACTATAAAAATTTAAATTAAAATTTTCTTCTAATTAATAATTACTTAGTCAAATTTTAGGCTTATAGTAATTAGAGAATTTTTTGTTTTGTATATATTTCATTAATCAAATTTATAATTAATTTATATTTTAATTTAAATTCAATTTCTGATATTAATTTAATTTTGATTTTTATAAAATTATATTGGTAGGAAATTGGTAAGAAATTAGTAAAAAAAAATTAGTAAAAAAAATCGTAGGAAATAGGTAAGTGATGTTTCGTAGGAAATTGGAAGGAACACTACTCGATAGAAAATGGTAGTAATTTGGTAGGAAAGTTCTACTAAAATTTTCGTAGGAAAACTATCCTACCAACATTTATGTAGGAAATTTTCTACCATTTTCTTACCTTTTACAATTTTCGACGGCCGATTTCCTATGACAAAATTTCGTAGGAATTTGGTAAGAAAGGGCCGTTTCCTACGTTTTTCTGACAATATTTTCCGTAGGTTTTTGGCATGTTTTCTTGTAGTGGATATAACTCATCATAAATGTAAATCGACGAGGCTTGTAAATTTTCAATCGACAGTAGAAATATTTCGACGCCAAACACTCAATGAATAAAAGTGTTAGCTCTCCCGAAACAACTTACTCATTTATATGCCTCACTAAAAACAACTTCATAAACTTTTCCAAGTTTAACAGTACCATCATTACTTTCATGAGTTTAACATCTGCATGACTTGCATAAAGTACTTAGATGCTTCTGCACATTTGCAGTACTAGAAGGCTTTGGACAGCTCATTACTCTCCCACAGTAGTGACATTTGCATTTATACCAACTTAAGGGTCAGAACATCCTTTGAAAACACCCTCATAAACGGGTTATTCAAGCACTCAACACATTGTCTTTTGTGTAAGTGGATTGCTGCCCCAAAATGACGAAAACTCTGAAACAACAACCAAGGAAGGGGATCAAAAAATTGAAAATTAAAATAAATACCACTGGAAAGCACATTAACGGACTAAAACCTATGATCTATATTTTCCTAATTTTTCCTTGGATACATGTACTCCATCCCCAAAAAGTATATCGATTTCATACTAAATCGTGTAATTCTTATCCGTAAATCTAAACCCACAAATTACCTCATCGATCCATCTTCTCCTCTTTCAATGACTTCAAAAATCACTTTGCAAGTATGGATTCTGCTTCTCCTTTCAGTTTTTGAATTCTTGTTCTTCTTTCATCATTCTTTTTTAATTGTTGAATGCTTGAGTCTTGAATTATTCTTCAAATTCTGAACTCTTCTAATTTTCAGTAGTTGAGTTTGAATTCTAATTTTGATATATTATATGGTTTTGTGTGGGAACAGTATACAAGACTTAAGGAGAATATTCACAATAGTAAAGAGAGACAAATAGAAGCATTCTAGAAAATAGAGTAAAACAGTAACTTAGGGTCCAGAAAAAAGATGGATCCAATAAGTAGCTCACGTTTGTGAAGTTATTCGAGATGAATTGGAAAATATGAATCTTTAAGGTGATTCCAGACTTTTTAATGGATTTTAATGTTTGCCCAATAATTTTTGCCTCAAAAATTTCCTGGTTAAGGCGAAACAAGAAGCAAAACATTCTAAACCGAAGAGGTGAGACTATAAGTAAGAATAAAATAGAGCATTTGTACCAATTCGGACCCGTTCAAAGTGGTCGAGTCTCGCTTAAATTGCAGCTCTCATCAGTGTTCGATTCTATATTGGTACCAATTTCCGGGCACTCAGTCCCGAGATCAATTCCCATTATAATATGGCTTCTCTTCCGCCCCAGTGCGGCTCACTACCAGTACGATCTGGTGTTTCTGCCAGTTGAAACTGGATGTTTTCATGTCTCCTCCATGGTTGAAGACCCAAATGAGGTAATCTAAATTACCCCTCTTTTTATATTTTCGCTAAACAACAAAGCTACTCTCTAAAACCTGAAATCAAATCTCCTTTGGTTTTTGTTTATCATGTGAAAGTTGCTCTCGGAAAAAAAAAAAATTATCATATGGATGAGAGACCTTTTTGGTTCAGAAATCAGAAGATATACAGTCGCAAATTTGAGAACTCTGTTATGAGTATATATGAACTTAAGGATCATCTCATTTTTGTTGGTTTTTCACAAAGATGAAGGATTTGAATTGAATCTCAAAATCCACAAGAACAAAGACCGAGGTTCAAAATTTGAGGACTAAAAGAAAAACAAAACGACACATACACACTGAGTTGATGAATTAGACGATGAAGAAGATGCAAATGTCCTTTCATTCAGTGACCTTTGCCCTCGAATTGTTTCAGGGTTTGTGAAATTATTAAACGAACGGATCTAAACCGGGAACCGTTTGGTTATATGTGAGCGTTTAAGTACAATTTCATTAGAGCTTATGTCACCAATTCGATCCCACCCTCACTGGTTGTGTCTCTTTCAAACGTTTGACACCAACCTGGGTTCGATGGTACCTTTATTAGCCCCGAATTAAAAACTCGCGGCTCATTCTCTTCCCAGAGTTATCTCTGTGGTTGTTCAATTTCGACCCTACCTTCGGGTGTGGTTGCTACTTACCTTGAGGTAATTTAGATTACCTCTCTTCTTGGCGCTTTTCGCATATAATTTTGGGCCTATGTTGCGGTTATTGTAAATATTGATTGCTTTAATTATTATTTTGTTTTAGGAATCAGATTATTATTTTGTTCTTTTGCAGATTTTCCGGATTGGCAGAGATAGAGTATTGTTTCATTGTGACTCGATGGATTCTCAATTATAATGGGTTTTTTTTGGGGCTTCAAGAAATTAAATGCTTATCTCATGTATTTTGTTTCCTTGGCCTACTATTCATTTTTGTCAATTTCTGGTTTGTAAAGTGTAAACCAATCTCAAACTAACTAAACATTTTTATTAAAGAACTTGAATGTGTTTCGTAATTATTATTTTTTCATTAAATCCAACCAATCCCATAATGTTTTCAATAAGAAACATTTGTTTAAACTGATGAGCATACTAGGGGGTGTTTAATCTGATAAAACCGAACTGAACCAAAACGAACTGAAACAATACAGTTTGGTTTCGGTTCTACCATATAAACCGAATGGATTTCATTTTTAAAAAATTGTAGGATACGGATATATGGTTTTAATATTAACCGACTAAACTGAAAAAATTGATTAGTTCTAAATCTTGATTTAATTTATATATTTATTTGTGTAGTGATTTGCTTACATGTCGCGTTTACAGCGAGTTTCACAGCTTTTCGCTTACGTGTTAGCTCTAGAATAAGTTTCAGCTGCGAAAAGACCGATTAGTCACAATTTGCAATTACTTGTCATTTTTAATTGGTTTTTATGTGATGATGTGTAAAAAACTTAAAACAAAACGGTCTAAATTATTATGGTTTAATGCTTAATTACATAGTCAATCAAACCGTTTTTAAAATTATATAAAACCAAAATTTAGAAAAAAATTTTACAAAAACATTTTTTTAAAAAACAAAAAAAATCTACATACGTAATTGTGTATTGATTTGCTGATTTGTCGCACTCACAGCGAGTTTCACAGCTTTTCGCTTACGTGTCAGCTCCAGAATGAATTTCGACTGCAAAAAGACCGATTAACCTCAGTTTGTAATTACGTGTCATTTTTTAATTGGTTCTTATGTGATGATGTGTAAAAAAATTTAAAACAAACCGGTCTAAATTATTATGGTTTAATGCTTAATTTTGTAATCAATTAAACTGTTTCTTAAATTATATAAAACCAAAATTTAGAAATTTTTTAACAAAAACGTAAAATAGAAACTATATCTCTTATGAAATGGTGTATAAAGCCCATCGACCATTTAAAAAAAAATAGATATAGGTTAGTGTTCTCGATAATTATGATATTTAGGTTAGTGTTGATTTTTTCCAAAATTTAGAAAAAAATCTAACAAAAATATGAAAAGAAACAAAAAAATAGAATGTATTTAAAAAGTAATGGATTGTCGTTTCAAAACAAACAAAAAAATCAAAATTTAAAAAAATATCTAATAAAAAAGTAAAAGAAAAAAATCCATATATCTAACTAATGGAATATTGTTTAAGAAAAGAGAAATCATCTCTAACTAGTAAAATGTCGCTAATTATTATGATAGATAGGTTAGTGCTTACAATTTTTTATATTTATAGGGTTTTCGATTTCTTATGATTTAGTATAAATATCAGCCACTTTTCTCTAATTCTCTCATAACTTTCAAAATTGTCTAACCTATTCATTCTTCTTCGTTCTAACTAAAAACTCATGGAGTTATCAGGTAAACATATACTAATGTTTTTCTAAACAAATATTAAATAAAAAAATAATTCCATGTTTAAATTATTATTGTTTAATACTAAACCATTAAACAAAATATAATTGATGTCTTAGACCATCTCCAACAGAGTCTCATGACACGGTTTTTTACGAATACCTTTTTTTCAAATTTAATAAAATTATATTTAGTCAATTCTAACGAAAAAGTAAAAATCAATCAATAGAATGTCTAATGAAATGATGGTATTTGTGATGTCTAAAATACATAAAACATTGATCAAAATCGAATAAGTTCGTACGGTACTTTAAAAACTATGTCTAAAATACATAGAATAATGATCAAAAGATTTCAAAACTATTGAAACTAAATTATTTGGTTACTAATATGTTTTTATTTATTCTCTTTTATATTATTTTCATGATCATGTTTTCAAACATTAAAATGCAAAAAAATCTAACAAACAAATATACTCAACAATAGAGAATTAAAAAACAAATGAATCCAAACTACTATTAGATTTACAAACAACCGAAAATTATATCAGTCCGCGAAAAGTTAACTAGTATAATAGTATATAGTATACACTATATATATCATTATAAATACTTATATATAATATTAGTATAAAATTTCAAAATCTAATATGTAAAGTTTAAACATTTCTTAATATAGAATAATAGAATTAATTTAATTAAGTTTTAAATAAAGCAATCTATCTACTTATTTGTGTACTGATTTGCTGATGTGTCGTGCTCACAGCGAGTTTCACATTGTTTTGCTTACGTGTCATCGCTAAAATGAGTTTCGGCTGTAAAAAGTTATTTTTACCCCATTTTGCTATTACGTGTCATTTTTTTTATTGGTTCTTATGTGATGATGTGTTAAAAATAACTTAAAACAAATTGCTATAAATTCTTATGATTTAATGCTTAATTTTGTTGTCAAATCAAATTGTTTCCAAATTTTTATAAAACCAAAATTAAAAAAAATCTAACAAAAAGTAAAAATAAAAAAAAGGAAATCTGTATATCTAATTAATGGAATGTCGTTAAAAAAAAAAATCATCTCTAACTAATGGAATGTCGCTTATTTGTATAGTGATTTGCTTAGGTGTCGGCTCCACAATGTTTTGCTTACGTGTCATCTCCAGAATGAGTTTCAGCTGCAAAAAAAAACCTTTCAACCTCATTTTTAATTACGTGTCATTTTTTTATTGGTTCTTATGTGATGATGTGTTAAAAATAACTTAAAACAAATTGCTATAAATTCTTATGATTTAATGTTTAATTTTTCTGTCAAACCAAACTGTTTCCAAATTTTTAAAAAACCAAAATTAAAAAAAAAATCTAACAAAAAAGTTAAAAAAAAAGGAAATCTATATATCTAACTAATGGAATGTCGTTAAAAAAAAATCATCTCTAACTAATGGAATGTCACTTATTTGTATAGTGATTTGCTTAGGTGTCGGCTCCACAATGTTTTGCTTACGTGTCATCTCCATAATGAGTTTCAGCCGCAAAAAAAACCTTTCAACCTCATTTTTAATTACATGTCATTTTTTTATTGGTTCTTATCTGATGATGTGTTAAAATAACTTAAAACAAAACGGTCTAAATTATTATGGTTTAATGTTTAATTACATTGTCAATCAAACCGTTTCTAAAATTATATAAAACCGAAATTTAGTAAAAATCTAACAAAAAATAAAAAGCGATAAATAGTCTAAGGGAACAATGGTATTTGTGATGTCTAGATTAGGTTTTTTGACTTCAAATATTTTAGTACAAATGTGTACGACTTCTTTCTAATTCTCTCACACCCTTCTAAATTGTTTAACCTCTTCTTTTTTCTTTGAATAAGTTTGTACAGTAGTTATAAAAACTAGGTCTAAATACATAGAACAGTGATAAAAATCGAATAAGTTCGTACGGTACTTCAAAAAACTACGTCTGAAATACATAGAACAATGATCAAAAGATCTCAAAACTATCTAAACTAAATTATTTGGATACTAGTATGTTTTTATCTATTATCGTCTATACTGTTTTCACGATCGTCTTCATACATTAAACTGCAAGAAAAACTAACAAACAAATATACTCAACAGAAAATAAAAAACAAATAAATTTAAACTATTATTAGATTTTCAAACAATTAAATAAAAAATTATATCATCTCGTGCAAGACGTGCAGAAAAGTTCACTAATTTTATTTATTTTTATTGGTATCATATCAAAACTCACACATTTTGAAATTAATTCGAACATATTTTTTTGGTATCAAAAATAATAAACCAAAAACTGAGAGTCCAAACCGAATTATACCATATAACATATGAATTCATTATCGTAGTTATTTCTTCTAAACCAAAAAATCAAAAAAAAAACAAAAACTGAAAAAATTCTGAATCGAAACCGAACCGATATCCAAATTGAACATCCCTAAAGCTACTGAAAATTGGAAGGAATCAAGACTAGAAAAAAAGTCAAAAAAAAAATTATAATGTTTTTAGGGTTTTAATTTTTTATATTATTGGGTGAATGAATAATACAAACTGTTAGGACCTTTGTATTTATAATGCCCCAAAACCCGATTCTAATAGAAGTTGGTTACGTTCCTTTGCTCGCTCAAGAAAAGGGCTCTTGGCATATTTATCAGATTTAATTCAACTTATTAAATTCAACAATAGTGAAGCAGAAGAGTGATATGTGTTTTAAAAATTGCAAGTTTGAATTTAATAATCGAATTGACCAACGAAACAAAAGTCTGGAGAGGTACAAGAATGTAAAGATCCTTCATAATTACTTCAACAACATGTCAAAAATTTCACTCCCAAGTAACCGAGATCAACGAATTAGCGAGACCAGATTGGTCGAAAGTCGCGTTAGCTCCATAATCCAAAGTCTTGGAAGAACCAGGAATCGCTTGGACAAGCTTGAACGCATTCTTCTCGGATTCCTCCATCTGAGAATAACAGAAAGACCAGAGAAGCTGAACCGGTTCGGTCTTTAGAAAGTTCCTCTGCTTTCTTCTCCCATCTGGAAACCGAATGCAGAGACTGCACACAACGCTTCGATCGCAGTCTCCTTTTGGCTCTTCTGTCAAAACTGGAAACCCTAAGAAAGTGTCATCCTCCACAGACTCGAAGAGGATGTGATCAATGTTGTTGCTTGACTCTTCAAAGAAGTTGTCCCAGAAAGTAGACATGTCTTGACAAGTAGAAGTCTGGTCGCTTTCGTAACAAACCTTCTCTGTTTTTATGCGTTTGTTGCTTGTCAGAGAAGCAACGTGTTCGTGAGGACCAGAATCCATGTACTTCGCCAAATCCTCGAGAAAACTCTTGGCTTCGATCACACCACTCCATGAATGCATCTTCTGACCAGTGATTGGATCGATGAGAAGCACCACAGGAGCAAGAGATTCGATTCTGTAGAAAGTAGAGATTTTCTGTCCTTCGTTGGTATCATCGTAGACTTGCGATAAGACGAAGCTAGACTCGATGGCTTGAGAAACGACACCGTTTGACCATAAATCTCGATTAAGTATATGAGAAGCAAACTCGGTCGTGGACTGGAGATTGACTAGCAGCCATAGATTCTTTCTAGAAGAAGTTGCTTTCGCGTATTCGAACGAGCCTTGGAAAAGAAGTTTCAGAGGAGGACGGTACAAAGAAGACAGTCTCGAATCTTCTGATCCAACAACAGATCCCGAATCGGACGCTTCTTGTTTCAAGTCCCAGATCTCCTCGGGACCTACTTGGACCGGAGGTTGATGATACATGGAAGAAGAATCGTAGAGAGTATCTCTAATCGAAGGTAAAGGAGGAGGGATTTGTTGTTCTTCTTGATAATCACTCCAATACTGCTCTGATGAGTTTTGCGGATATGACAGAGTTTTGTTCTGTCCATGGACGAGGAAGAGGTTAATGGCGTCTTCAAGGTTCCAGCTTGTTGCCTTTAGGAATTGTTGAGCGGTTTCAATGGTTTGACTAGCCCTGGGCATAAAAAACCGGAACCGAAAAACCGAACCGGAACCGACCCGAAATCACCGGTTCGGTTCGGTTTCAGTTCTTGCATAAATACCCATTGGATCTTAGATCTAGGATCCATGGATATCGGTTCGGTTCTGAATATTACCCGAGAACCGAAATACCGAACCGGATACCCGAAATAATGTGTTTCTTTGGATAACTGGAGATGAACTCTTTGCCATTGCTACGAAAGAGACTGTGAGAGAAAGGAGGAAGGGGATGGTGATGGAGAGAGAGGCTTTGAAATTGTTTTAATGGGCTCTTCAATTGAGGCCCTTTAGTTAATCGCTGTTACATTTTTCCAAGACTAAAATAACATGTTTTTTTTTTGTTTTTTTAATAAGTAGATCTTGGGCTTTTATATTTTTTTGACGTTTGGGCTTATACATATAATAAGGAACTCACTAATTTTTTTTCCAATTCTCATTGTGGTCCAATTATCCACCATATACACAAAATTAAAAAAAAAATAGAAATAACTCTCACTTGATTTCGCAGGCTTCTTCTCCATCTCCTTTTCATAGAAATATAGTTTATGGTTTTCAAATCTGAAATTTGGGGTTTTCTGTTTCTCTCTGTTCATATTTGAAATTGACTTCATTTTCTCTCTCTTTCTCTCTCTCTTTCGTTTTTCACTACAAATTAGTCTTGACTGATAGAGAGTCTTACTTTGAAAATCAATTTAGGGTTTGTATAAATAAAATCGATTGGGATTTTCTGTTTCCACTTCTACTTTGTTAATGAGTCCATGTCTGGGTGCTAACTTTTGCGTTGTTAATGAGTCTGTTTCCGTTTCTTCTTTGTTAATGAATCGATTTAGGGATTTCTTATTCGGATTTCATTTTTTTTGGTCAGTTGAAAAAAAAAGTTTTGATTTTGGTTTATTTTTTTTTTAGATTTCGGTTTTTTTTTAAGATTTCGGTTATTTTTGGTGATTTCGGGTATGGAATACCCGAACAATTTTTTGAGAACCGAAATTTTTCGGTTCCTATCCTTCAATACCCGAACCGATCTGGAACCGATAGATACCGAATTGGAACCAAACCGAATTTAATTCAGTACCTATTTGGATCCCAAACCTTAAGAACCAAAATACCCGGAACCGTTCGGTTCCTACTCGGAACCGAACCGGATACCCGAAAGCCCAGGCTGAGGTTTGACCAACAGCGATCTCTATGAAAGATGAGATTAGTCTCTGTTGGTGGTCGTTACTCGTTGCGGTCGCCATTGTTTTCTTAGAGATAGCAGAAACACAAGAATTCGAAATAGGGAACTCAAAATTGAAGATTGAAGAAGACAAGAGAGACTTTGTAAGCGTTTAGGTTATTATTTCTCTTACGTTTACTTCTGTTTATATAGAGAGTGTTAAGTCTTGTCGGTTTTTTGTTTCCTTTTTGTGATCAGTTTTGTTCAGCGAAAGAGAGATACGTGCAGAAGCAAAGGAAAAAAAAAGGAAATTTTCTTTTCACTTTTTTATTTTGTTTACTAATTATATCCTTCTTTTTGGGATATACGCGGTTTTAATTATACCTTTTCTTTTGGTAACGGAAATAAAATCCAGTGGCATTATTTGTTTGTTTGATGGTTTTCATTTATTAACGTAGTAGTTTTTCTCTGATAATTTTTTTTCATTAAATGCAATGTTAGCAAGAGTAGCGAACATGTTTGTTATAAAAACACAAAATAAATTTAAGATTTGAGTCTTACACATACGCCCTCCGTTTCATAATAAGTGTCGTTTTAGATTTCATTTTTTGTTTCAAAAAGAGTGTCATTCTGCATTTTCAATGTAACTTTTTACTCTTATATCCTGTTTTATCCCTCATTTAAAGATAATAGTCTTTGTAATTAAATGTTATAAAAGTATATTAATTAGGGGTATATTTATATATTTTATTAATTTCTTAATCTGTGTGAAATATGTCAGAATGACACTTATTATGAAACGGAAGGAGTATGGCTTATTCTCAAAAATCCAAATACTCTTTTACCAATTTTTTGAAGGTACGATACTTACTTAAAAGACAAAAACGATTCAATTCTATTTGGCACAAGCCACATGCCGTTTGCCAAATTAATCATCAAAGAACACTTATAAGTCTTTCAAGAATCTGCTTACACATTTTAGGGTATAGTGTTTGTTTGTTTTATTTATTTATTTTTAAAGAATGTAAAATTTTATTCACCTCAAAAAAAAACTTTTTTTTTTACATCAGAGTACATCGTTTTTTTTAATCAAGTAACTAAAAAGAAAGTTAAGCCAATAGCTGCGCTATCTTGTCGCAAAACATAGTTGCAGGGTATCTTCGAACCTCCGATCATCCAGGTCCTTGATAGATTGTATCCGACAGCGAATGAATTTGTCGATGAGGTGAATCATAGAGCGAGCTGATCGAGGAGCTTCTCCATGACGTCGATTATTTCGTTCTCTCCAGATGCAGTGAATTGCAGCTTGAAAGGAATAACGCAGCAGAAACAGAGTGTTGCGATCAGGCTGACTTGCAGAGATGAGGTGAACAAGGTCTTGCCAAACAAATGTGAAGCTGCTCTTGAACAGATCCTTTGTTAAGCCAGACCAAATTTCTGCAGAATAAGAGCAGACAAAAAACAGGTGATTTTGCGATTCCAATGGGGAGTTGCAGAGCACACAAGATGTATTTGCACCAACATTCCACAGTTGCATCCGATCACCCGTCGAGAACCGATCATGGATTGCTAACCATGAGAATACTGAAAACTTTGGCGTAGAATACTTGAACCAAATTCCAGAAGACCAAGAAACTCTTCCTGATTCCTGTCGAGTTAGTAACCAAGTATTTTTCGAGCTAACCCAGACTTATAAGATCCAGTCTTATTTTTTCACAGCACAATATCGCTCACTCCTGGCTTGAGTTTTGTTAACTGCTGATGAAGAACATTCTCAATTTCATTAAGAATATCGTTTATGTGTCGTCGCCGACGTCTTCGAGTCAAAGAGGCAATTGTCACAGTGGCTGGAATACCCATGTCGATAATGCCTCGAGGCCCAGTCATGTCGGTGATTCTCCCCAACTCAGACCAAATATCGAACCAAAAATTTGTTGTATCACCGCCTTGAATATCCATTTGATGAAATGAACTTGCAAGCTGACGATATTTGAGAATCTCCACATCCAAGATCCAGCTTTAGTATCAGCATCAATTGACCAGAGAGTACCTTTTCGAATGAGATATGTCTGTATCCATTTTACCCAGAGCGAGGAGTGAGATGAAACAATTTGCCAGATCAGTTTTAAATAGCAGACCGTGTTAACTTCTTTGAGAGGTCGAAGACCCAAATCTCTCTCTGCTACAGGCCGAAAAACATCTTCCCATGCCATTTTAGTTTTCTTCGAGTTAAGCTCAGGCCCAGACCAAAGAAAAGCTGAACAAAGCTTGTCGATTTCCCGAATGCATTCGCAAGGAAGATGATATGCACCAAGCCAAAAATTTGAAATACTGAGCAAAACAGAGCGAATTAACTGTAAACGACCTCCAATCGATAATGTGTGAGCTGTCCATGAACTAATACGTTTTCGAATCATTACCAATAAAGGCTGATAATCATTCCGTGTCATTTGCTTAGTTAGCAATGGTAAACCCAGATAACACACTGGTAACTGACCATCTCAAAGTGGAATTTGTTGTTTAGCTCAGTTCGAACCGATTCAGAGACACCAGCAATGTACATAGTCGACTTTTCCATACTGATCTTGAGGCCTGAGATACGCACAATGCCCTCAACTGATCGCACTTTCCCATCTGTTAGCACCATAATGTCATCCGCAAAGCTTAGGTGATTAAGATCTAAGTTTTTGCACTTGGGATGATAACCAGACAGATAAGGCGATAGCGAGCATCCTTGCCGTAACCCTCGGCTGCTACGAAAAAACCCTGCAAGTTCTCCATTAAACTGAACAGAGAATGACGCTGTGGTGATACATAGAGAGATCCATTGAATAAAAACCTCTGGAAAATTCATGGCCTTAAGCGCATTAAGGACGAACGACCATTGCACCAAGTCGAAAGCTTTTGAAATATCAATCTTGATAGCACATCAAGCAGAGATAGATTCCTTATGATAATCATTTACTAGCTCAGTAGCTAAGACGAGGTTCTCAATAAGAAGTCGATCCTGGATGAACGCCGATTGGTTCATAGCAATAAACTTAGGAAGAATGCACTTAAGTCTATTGGCTATGATTTTCGAGATAACTTTGTAGATGACGTTTACAACAAGAAATTGAGCGATAATCTTTCATCTCTACTGCAAATGTTTTCTTCGGGATCAAAGCTAAGATGGTGGTATTGACGCCTTTAGGTAAAAACCCTTATGAAAGAATGATTGTACTGCAAGGATGAATTCCTTACCGACAACAGACCACACAGCCATATAGAACTCTGCATTGAACCATCAGGTCCCGGAGATTTGTTGCTTAGCATAGCAAAAAGTACTTTAGTAACCTAATCTTCAGTAACTGTGCTTACTAAAAAGCTCCTGTCATCATCCGAGCATCTAAAGCGCAAGAGATCCTCCAAAACATCCTGCGAGGCTCCCTCAAAATCAGTGGGTACATGTTGTAAGAACTCCCTAAAGAAACCCTCTGCTTCCGCCTTGATCTCCTCATTAGTCGATACCAGTACTCCATCACGCCGTTTAATCTCTCGAATGGAATTAACCAATTCACGTGCAGTCACTCCTTTATGAAAGGTTTTGTTATTCCCATCACCCACCTTTAGCCAATGTATCTTAGATTGCTGTTTTAAAAAAATTTCCTGCAACCTCGAAATGAAGTCCCATCTTTGATAAGCAATCTTTTCCTCCTCGAGGAGCTGCGTCGAAGGGTTAAAAGCATTAACCTCCTGTTTCTCACAAAGAGTTTTAAACGCCTCCTTTGTATTTTTCGTCAATTTACCCATTCTTGTTCTTGCTAAAGATCGAATCAATGGCTTGAGAGCTTTTAATTTCTTTGTGAACCGAAACATTGAGGACGTCAAACAAAAAATAGGTTGAGTATTACTCCATAAGCCCTCCACCATAGGCTTGAATTCCACAAAATCCACCAGTGCATTGACAAACTTAAACGGCTGTTTACCCCCAGGCTGTTCCACATCCAGATGAACTCGACATTGCAGATGGTCAGAGCAGCCACCGGCCTCAAAGACACTATAAGACTGAGGGAAAGTTTGAGACCAACCTGAATTCTTTAAGACTCTGTCGAGTTTTTCTGAAATCAGGCCCTCATCCCTCTTGTTGCACCACATGAAAACAGGACCATGATAAGCTAAATCCTCCAAATGACAATATCGAACAACACTTTGACAGTCTCTCATAACCCCCTGTAAGAGAAGGAGATTGATCGTAATCAGAGTGCTCCTCCATATCAAGAATCTCATTGTAATCACCTAGACAAATCCATGGTTTAGATCGTATAATCGGGGAGTTATGATGATCCCTAATATCACTCCACAACTCACGCCTTTTCTCCTAAAAATTTGAAGCGTAGATGAAAGAGCAAAAGAACTCTTCTTCTCTATCCTCAAGCTTCAATGAAACTGTGATCATCTTACCACTTTTAAAGAATATCGTGACCCTCACCTTGGGACTCCAAACCACCCAGATGCGGCCAAGACGATTATATTCGTAGTTTGAAATTACCGACCAATCTCGAACTACAGATGCTGTAATCCTCATTGCTTTACCCTCCTGTACTATAGTCTCCAAAAACCCACCGAACTGAAACCCATGCTGCTGAATCCAGCTTCTAATAATGGAATTTTTAGATGATTTGTTTAAGCCGCGAACATTCCAGACGAAACCCGACATAGATTAGTTTTGTGTCTTTGGTCCTCTTCTACTTGAAGCACTAGATTTTGAATATATAGCACTAGAAGCAACGGAGTCTACCAAAGGTTTGTTTGCTGCTTTAGAAGCTCGGGGTAGTGGAGGTCTAGTTCCAGGACCCTTGCTTTTCCTTCTATTTTTGTTTCGTACTTTGTTTAGTGGGAATAACATCTTCTTCAGCTGGTGCATTAGAGCCCGTATCCACCAGCTCGCGTTCAAAATCAGTGGCTTCCACTACACCAGTCTCATTTCCTTGATCTTCCGAATCATCAAGGGCACTGAACCTCAAAGGAGAGACCGTGAAATTGCCCTCCACCTCACCAGATTTCTCGCAGCTTTTGCTGATCTTTTTAGGTGAACACCACTCACCTTCTTCTTTGTCATTGGTCACAACTTTCTCCACTACTGCCGTACCACCCTTTTCAACCTCAACCGGTTTGTGTAGAGGCTCATTGGTAGAATTATTTCTGTTGATGTCAAGGATATCTACTTCTGGGGCAGAAGTATTCTTGACTAAAAGAATAACACCACCATCATTATCTTTACGGGAAGGAGAAGACTGTTTGTGCCATCCACGTTTCTCTTCGTTAGCACTGTTTTCCCACCTAGCAACATACATCCATCAACGAGATGACCCCATTTGTTGCAGTGTGAACATCTAGGAGGGAGCCACGGATATTCAAACTCTACAAACGAATCAATCCCTATCTCTGATGTGAACCGGTATTCTTTTGGCAGATCCTTGGTAAGATCAGCCTCCACAAAAAATTTTGCCTCGTCAAAGGTTTTGCATATGATCGTGTCCGGTGAAGCCTTGTTGGTTTCCCTACTGCGCTTGCAAGAAAATCCAATCATTTCTCATGAAACAGTTCATGCGGGACATTTTTGAGTGTGACCCACATCGGCATAACTTGAATAGCAGGCTGAGTTTTTTCTACCACCGAAGACCATTTCGAAACCACCATTGGAACATTTGCAATATTCCACATACCTCTCCGAATAACTCTGTTATGGACAGCTTTGTCGCGAATCTTAAATTTCATTGTGGTCTCTTCATCCACTACAAAAATTTTCACCTTTGTGTTTGAATTACCAATCGGCCAGATCTTATTAACGATCACATGTACTTTTGCAACATGTGGAGCTCGGGAGAGGAATTTCCCGATTAATATCTCATCTCATAAAGGTACTGAACCTTCAATAATTTCAACTGGGATTTCCACCGAAGGGGAACCCTCAATCATAGAGATCGACAGATCATGCTTAAGCAGACCAGATTTGTTCTGAACGATGGATGAATATAGAGGCTTTGATGCAGGCTGAGAAGCCAACGGAGCTGATGATGATAAATTCTCCAAAACCATAGTCGAGTTCACTTCTTTCCCTTCCACTTCGATAGTTTTTTGTTGAACACTGATCGCCGGAGCCTCCACACGATCTCTTGCCGGAGACAGAAGCGGAGAGTCTGCCGGCGCCGCCATGCTTGCAGCCGAAGAAAAACTCTAGAAGCAAAACCCTAATCGCCCTAAAAATCACCTTTGCCACGTCACATTATTTTGACAATTTTTGTTTAAAACAATTAACCATCGAATTCTTGTAATATTATGTATGTTATAAATTTAAAATATATATTACATCTTTTTTACATATTTTTTAGAAAACATAATATCTTAAAGAAAATAAAATTTTCTGAAATGAAAAAACTTATATTATAAACAAAATCCAACTTATATTATAAACTTTTTAGAAAACATAATATCTTATATTTCATAAGTAAATAAGTAATTAATAGCAAAAATCTAATCCAAAACTATAACAGCAAACGCTTTGTTCAAATAAACAAAAAATTATAAAATAAATATTTGTAAAAATTATCTTTGACTTAAACTTGATCTTTTTCTTCAGCCTCTGCAAAAAAAAAAATCAGAAATAACATTTAACTTGTAAACTATGAGAATTTATAAACAACTTTCCTAAACATAAATTTTTTTAGAGATTCCTTTATTTTCATAGCATGCTTGAATCTCCTGCTCTTGATCCTTTAACTGCGGAGCTATTTTCTGCTTCATCAGTATCCTCTATGATACCTGTAATTCCTGGAAAGCCTCCTCCATCTTTTATATAATAGTTGTTTGTATGTTGTGATTATAGATAGTAAGACAAAACCAGAATGCCTTTTTCTGTCCATTCTTTTGGTTTAAATTGGATTTGTTGGTAAAAAGCTGGAGCTGTTTCTTACGTGTCTTCAATATTTGTCATATGTATGTTCGAAGGTGATATACTAAATGTGTGAATTTATATATGTTGTTGCAGTTGCTTACTTCATTAATAAGACGGTGGTGAAGGATGAGATTCAATATGAACATGTCATCCACTTTGTCACCAACTGTAACGTGGATATAGTTGCAGCAATGTAAAGGAAGAAGTACCGAGAGATGATTACTTGGGATTAGTTATACGATCTGTTTTAGTTGATGTTGTGGGTTAACCCAGTGTTCCAAAAACTCATGTAAGCCAACTTTTTTTGGTTAAATTTGTTATAAGAGCCTCTTAAGCAAATCTGTCATGAGCAGATGATAAACAATGGTGAGTGCTTAATGAAGAAAGCAAAAGCAGTTAAGAAAGAGATTGAAGTGGTGGAATCAAGTTTACTAGAGATAGAAAAAACTTTTCAGATTAAGCAAAGTTTAACACTTTAACAAACATACATTTAGCAAAGAAAAATGTAAACTATCCAACAAATTCTACAAAGACGAAACAAGATCAACAGTTAATTGTACGTAACATACAGATTGAGATACCTGAAATACATATAATTCGATCCAATACTAAACGCAAACTAGATAAGAATCCATTGTCTTCAACCTCAAGATTTTAGTCAAAACTTTCTTAAAATATGGAGCCTTTGATGGAACAATCTTCAATTTCAGAGGCTTCTTCTCTGAAACATCCGCCGATTTCTTCGAAGCTCCTCTGATTCTCAGCTTCAGCTTCAATAGAAACGAGTTTCTTCTCTCTTCAACAACGGCGATAACTTTCTCCATCTTCTCCTCTTCTTCTCGACGCAAAAACCGATGAGACAACAACTCAGACGCACTTCCTCTCTCCTCAGGTTTCCTCGAGAAACACTTTTCAATAAACTCCCTCGCATCGCAAGGCACACACTCTGGAATCTCTGGAGCTTCATCATAAAGAAGACGAGACGCGAGATCATCAATATCGAGACCAAGCCATGGAATCTCACCAGTGTACATCTCCAACACTAAGCATCCTAACGACCAAAGATCTAGGGTTTTCTCCGCGACGCCGTCAATGAGAGACTCCGGCGGCATGTAAATCGGCGTTCCCAAAAACGGTAAATCGAATCCCCAATAATGAGGAATCTCTCCGACTTCCAACGAGTTTCCAAAATCAGAAATCTTAAGTTCGTATGATGAAGAATCTCTCGATGGGAAAACAAGGAGGTTGTCGGGTTTGAGATCGCAATGAACATAACCGTGTCCGTGAATACAGACCAAACCTTCGAGAATCATACGCGTGAAGTCTCTTATCATCGGTTCAGGCAATTTCCTGTCGGAGTAATTGTCCATGAAAGAACGTAAACTACCTTCAGAAGCGTACTCGAGAAGCAATTTGTAAACTTTGTTTCCGTAAGAGCTGAAACCTTCTTCCAAGTAGTCTCCAAAGCATTCGACGATTCTTGGACATCCTCTGAGTTGGCAAAGAATCTGAAGCTCTTTTTGAAGATTTTCGAAGTCCTCGGCGTAAGAGTTTTTCACGGCGGCATGAAACGACGAGCCGTCGCGTTTAGTATATTTGACGAGATTAACAAAACCGTAAGCACCTTCTCCCAAGAACTTCACGATTTCTTCGTTTGATTGCATCTTTCAATTTGCAAAGACAGAGCTTTCTTCAAATTTTGAAACTGAGGTACAAAGAAGGAATTGAGTAACTAAGAGAAATTCGCAGTGACAGAGAAAGTGGAAAACAAAAGAAAATACGCTTAGAGAGAAAAAAAAGGATATTGTAAGACTTATATAGAGTTAGTTACGGTTTAGGTCGGTGATATCAATTATCATAATATTACTACAGTTTCGACATTTAAGTGGATTTCGACCGTTGGTACCCTATTCCTATTCCTATACTCATCAAAAAGGAAATTAAGAGGAACTCACAAAAAGGAAATTGTACCCTGACAGAGAGAGAAAAAAGGAAACGTTTAGGGTCGGCAACATTTGTTTAATTTCTTTGATTCTTTTTTTCTTGTTTCCTCCATTATTTATTGAATTTTTTTTTCTAAAATTTTTTTTTTTCATTGCGAAAAAAAATTAATTATATCCTTATTTTCTGTTGATCCTACTATGGACATCTGTTTGTCACAACGTTTCGCTCAAAACGAGATTACACATGAAAACATTTTGCGTCGATACTCTAAAATGGATGCGTAGAACGCAAATATCGTCACATTCTAAATGTCGCTAGAGCTCTCCGATTTCAGGCAGCTTCCAGCTACTTAATAAATAGGACACCTACAACTATCCACCACAAGAAAACACATTTTGAGCTCATCTGTAATGTTCTGCCTCCTATGGTTTATATTTTTTTTGATAAAACTATGGTTCATCTCCAAGTTTGGACACTTTATCTGGAATGATGAGATTATACGAGACATGTACAATCACAACTATATATGTCTCTAACGACACAACTAGCTGATATAATGACCAAAACCTCGGACAATAAAAGTTTGGTACATTTCTTCTCAAGTTGGGTATATGTAAACCTGCACATTCCAATTTTGAGAAATGGGGAGGATGGCAAAGGTATTGGGCCAAATGTCTATTTTGTAGGTACTTGTCGTAATTATGGGCTTGATTAGCAAGTGCTTAAGAATTTTTATATAGTCATAATTTTCTCCATAACATTAAATCTACTTCAATTATGCTTTAAAATGACTAGAAAAAAAATCATTAACTTTAATTTTTTGTATTAGTTTTTATGATTTTTTGTTAATTTTAATAATCTTATTCATCCATTATTTTTCGAAGTCTTTTATCTAAATTACGATTTAGTGCTAATTTATCAACTTTCTAACCATTTTAGGTTTTTTTCCACACATATATATATATATATATATACACACATATTAAAAATATATATATATACACATATATTTTTAATATGTGTATATATGTATATATATCACTAATTTCATCTTCTTTACTTATATTTTTAATATCTTTAATATTCTATAGATTTATTTGTTGTTATATTATTTTTGTCTTTTTCTATATTTTTATAATTTGTTATCTTTTCAATTGTTTATTGAATTTTATTTTTGGTATTGTGGTTTTCTTCTTCTTATTTTCTATTCTTTAGGTACTTGAAATTTGATTAGCCAATTGTTTCCATTTTTGTCTCATAATTTTTGTTTCTTTTGCATTGAGATTAAATTAGCTTTATTAGTTCGAAAATGAAGATTAAATAACACAAAAAAACTAAATGATAAGATGAACTTAAATCTGGAATTATTTTTTATTCATATGTTTATGATGTTTTAAATTAAATTAAAATTTGATTTAAGTTATACTTATAATGTTTTAAATTAAATTTAAATTTGATTTAAGCTATGTTCATGATTTAATGTTTGTATTATGTTAAAGTTAAATGAAATAGTTTATATGAATTAATAGTTGGGACAGATTTGAATTTGTGTTTATTTATATTTTTAATTTTTAGTTCAACTTTTGATTTCTTTTATGATTTCTTTTATATATTTATATATTTTTTTCTAAATGGTCTTAGCTAGGAATCTTTCTATCATTTTTCTTAACTTTTTTTTATTGAAATATCGATCTAGCAATCATTTTTACTTTTTGCAATTATTATTTTCATGTTTTGTTCTCACATATTTTTCATTGATTATCTATGTTATCCATGCGTTTATAAGATTTATATATATTTGTTACTTTATTTTATTTTTGTCATTTTTTCTCTTTAGTTTTGATAATTTGTTATCTTTTCGATTATTTGGTGAATGTTCTTTTGTGTCTGGTATTTTCTAGATCATATTTTTTTTAAAACAAAATTCTTCAGTTTTAATAAATGTTTAACCTATTATTTTTTATTTTTAGTTTTAGTACTTATTTTGTTTTTTTGTGAATATATTATTTTTGTTAGTTCAAATATGATCACTATATCACATGGTAAAAAAAATGAAATTAAAAGGTGTATATTATTTTTATGTATACATATATGATGTTTAAAATAAATTTGAATTTAGTTTTTTTTTAACATCTATGTTTATTTATATAATATTCAAATTACATAAAATACATAAAACTAAGATACATAAAAATATGAAAATTACAATACAAATAAACAACGAAAGTGAATGTGATGATTTTTTTTCTTCGACAAACTTTGCTTGCAATTAGAATATCCACTCTTTCCTTCCTGATCGCATTCGATCTGATGCGATTTTGATCTTTGGTTGTTGTCCATCTTTTTCCTTGTTGTATTACATTGACCGATTCCCAATTAAGAACTAAAGATGTTCTTCGAATATGAACCCAATTTACTGATTCTTTCGAAAGAAAAAAATATTGGAACCGCCAACTTTTAACGACTGTACGAATGTCGCCATACAACAAGGAGGATTGCACTCCAAACCACCGTTTCCTCCAGTGCGGTTTCCATTGTATTTGTTTCCATAGAAATGCCATATGTAACAAAATAAATCTCCGAAAAAAATCAAACTAGAATCGTTATATCCAAGAGCTTCTTCCGTTGATGTTGAACTCCATCTTTTACCTCTGACCCTTACGATTCCGACATCATATTTCAATGGCCAAAAGTAACAAAACACCATCATCTCATCTTGCAGTTTCTCCGTGGGATTATCTTCCATTAATAGAAAGAAGATAAAAAACCGAATACGATGCCGCTTAACTAATTTTGGGATAATCCCCAAAACTTGTTTCGAAATCCATTGTTGTTGGCCATCGATCGTGGGTACCACGTCGGAGATAACGTATTGGATGTAGATGATACAACATCTTCCTCCAATCACTGCATCAATAATTCTGACTTGAGATCGAATAGATATAAACCCAACCAATGTCTAAACGACTCACCCAATGTTTGCTGAATCGACATCGGATTGATAATAAGCAGAAATATAATAACAAAGAAGAAGGCTTGATACCAGGGGAGAAACAGACAGCGATGAAGTGAAACGGTTGATGTCGACGAAGAACGTTTTTGATCACCCATGACTCTCTGTTAAAACCGCCGCAAATCTTCCTCTTGTTGTTAGCGAGATGAAGAGAGAAACAAATAATTGATTTTTATTGAAAGAAAACTAGATTTGAAGATCAACTGAAGCAATATGGAGTAATCGGTCTTCACATCGCCCTCATATTTATCTAGCAATTCGTATCATTTTTGAATTTAGTTTATATTATTTTATATTTATTTTTTACCATGATAAAAATCAGATTCAATGGTTGATATATTTATATATATATATAGAAAATAATTTGCAAATGCATTAATAAAGAGATTAAATGGTTTATATATATATATAATACTCTAAATAATCATAATAGAGTATAAAGTCTCACTATCCGTCGGTTTCTACACCCAAAGAAGAGAAAAGAAGAACCATCTTATATTTCATGTTTAAACCTTTTCCCACAAACCACTCTTATATAGTGTAAAGTATAGACATAGCCTAGTTCAATGATATACATCAAAACAACGGTTTTTATGGTGTATATGTATCAAAGAAGCTAGTTTTTCTAATATTAATTAGTTATTCATCAGTTTGTTATTTTATTTGTTTTTATTGTCGATCTCCCAACATTCTTATATAGGAGAAGAATATTTCTTACACGTTTTTGTCATACGTATTGTAATAGAAATTAGTTTTCTAATAGCAATGAGTCACACTTCAACTAGTAAAAAATACTAATAAACGCATAACTCATTGTTATCAGAGAACTAGATTCTATGAAACGTGTGACAAAAATGCGTAAGAAAAACTTCTTTTACTATAAAGATGTTGAGAGACCAACATTAAAACCAATGAAACCCGTACACTGATACATGTACGCATTCCTCTCCCATCAATCGATTAAGAAGAATCAAACACTTCTTTCTCGATTCTCAAACTTACCGCAATCAAACAAATGCATAGTTACTCTCATAAACAAGAGCAAAGAAGAACCAAGAAGAAGAGCCACTCTTATAAATAAAAATAAATCCAAATATTACTATATTACCAACAAAGAAAATTCAAATATTATAGGAAATGACATATTGACATATATGAAGGAATACACCTGTTGACCAAAATATTCAATATAAATAAAAGTAATCAAAATATTACTCTATTTTTCCCGACAAAGAAAATCCAAATATTACAGAAAATTATATATATGAAAGATATATGTTTGACCAATACAAATCCCTAGAAGTTAAATACTTAAATATATATATATATGCATATATATATATATACTCAAGTGTTTTAAACTATTCAATTATATTTCATTCACAAAATACAAAAAAAAATATACAGAAACTAAATGCAAAATGGCTTCATCAAGCAAATGTTTTATTCTTGTGTTCTTGTGTCTAACTGTTCTCTTGATCCCAAGTATGCAACAAAAGAAATCCATTTTTTCTCAATTCAAAGCTAAATAATCTTCACATTTATACAACATATTTTATGCTTTACTATGTTTTTACATATATAATTGATTTAAGTTTTTATAAATATCTCAGAAGCAGCAGAAGCTGACGATTCACAAAGACATGGATTTTTTGTGATAGGTCTTTGCTCGAAGATTCCAGACTGCAATAAGAAATGCATTGAATTACACTTCCCTAGCGGAGAATGTCTTAAAGCGTCCGTCAGCGCCACTGAACTATCATGTGGTTGCTATGTATAATAATGTTACTGAGATATTTGCATTGTGGAAATAATAATTGACTTTGGTCAAAAAAAAATGTTAATGGACCTTCAAATAAATATATATATATATTATTTAATTGATTTTTTTATATTGTTCAATTTCTTTCTTCATCAGCAAAAAGAAAAAAAAATACAAACGAGAGATTGAGGAAATCTGCCTAGTTTTGAAAGAAAGAGAATTTTGAGCTTGACTAAAATTTGCAACCTAAACTAATTTGATGGAACAAAACTGGAATTGTGGTTTTTTGGCATGGTCATAATTCTTTTTTTTTTTTGAAAAAAATAGATGTGGAAGTTCCTTGATCCAGTGATCGACTAAAAATTCATTTATGTTTCACACTAAGAAGTTTAGGTTTTTAGAGTGGTGTAAGGAGAACCGTTCGTTGTGGTTCGCGTTTTATTAATCAGTTAACAGAAATTGAAACTGTACAAAAACGAGTTATATCAAAATGACGATTACAGTTTATGAATGGTCAAATTTTCACGGAATTGTCAGAGTATACTGAATAATCAGCGAATTAGTGCTAGTTTTGAATTTTAATTTTTAATCTGATCAAGAGTGTAACAATGGCATACCAACGATCTTAATATTTTTCAAATTTCTTTTAAAAAAAACCTAATTTTCTGTAAATCTTAAAGTATCTGTTCCAAAAATTCAACAGTAATCTTTACCAAAATTAGTAAGGTTGACCTAGTGTTTAAACTTTCCAATTTTTCCAAATATGTCCCATTATCCAAAATTTCTGCATCGGATTATACATTTCCTATCTTTATCTGCTTTGTCCCGATTATTAAAACAGACAGGTCTAGGTTACCCATGACGTTTAGCTTCTTTTCCTTGTTAAGCCTTGTGCTACGTTCTAGAAATTTCCCACTATAGTGGCAAAAAAAAAAAATATCTTTAGTTTATTCACTCTATCCAAAGAAAATAATACTAATAATAAAAAAGAAATATCTTATCCAGTAACCTATACATCCAATTATTATACGCTTCGACACCGTCAGATCACCCTCTTATCATTCACGACCGTCCGATTGTCATCCTCTCTTTCACACGTGCCGGTAACTCTTACCGGTTCACCGGCTACTCGTTATTCTCTTCTTTAAAAACGTGCCAAAGCTCCTCTGATCACACTTCAAAAAGAGTACTCAAAAAGTGTGACTCGCACTAAAGACTCACTATTGACTCGTTAATCGGCGAGAGGTAAATTATATAAACTCCGATTTCTTGTCTCATCACTTGCAATCGTATGATTTTGAATTTTCTGGATTTCTAACCCTATTATAGCAGCGTTTGTGATTTTTGAGGTGGAAAATGTCGGCGATGGTGGTAGATCGGAGTGTGTCGTCGACGCTGAATCCGAACGCGCCGGTGTTTGATCCGGTGGGATTCCGTGAGGTTGAAGATTTCTCGCCCAAGTGGTGGGATCTGGTGACGACTTCCAAGTGGTTCCGTGACTTTTGGCTCAGTGCCAACTCGGAGTATGAGTTCGGCAACGACGATGAGTTCTCGGATATGGAGGAAGAGTTCGAAGAGCTGATCATGTCTTCGTCGGAAAAGGAGGCTGAGATCGGTGGATCTACAGTGACCGGTAACGAAATTACACTTAACTCTTGGATTCGAATTTTTCAGATCTGAGGCTAGATAGTTTTCAAATGTTACTTTTTGCACAAATATGCGTTTAGTATTTGATCGAGTTGTGGTTTCTTCTCTGCCAGAATTAGATGTTGCTAGGTACTTGAAGGTGCTTTTGAGTATGGTGGAGTCTACGAAAGGGAAGATTTACAGATCAGATGTGTCGATTTCTTCTTGTTCTCCGAAGTATAACAATAAGAAGACGAGCAAGTACATGAACCCAAACTTCAATTGTCGCCGAAACCATCACATTTATCAGCCACGGTGAAGAAGTAGTAGAAGCTTTTAGAGAGAAAAATAAAGTTCTTCTTAACTAAAGTCGTGACGTGTGTTTCATGAATGAAGCTGAATAGCTGATATTTGCGTCTTGTGATGTTACTACTCTCTCTTCTTCCTTTAGTTTCTGTTAATATTCTCTTATAAATAATAAAACGTCCGTTATGAGCTATGTGTTGCATAGACTTTGTTATTGAGTTATATAAATCAAAATTGGAAATTTGGAAATGAATTGAACCACTTCTACTCAAATTATTTAGTGTCGGTTGAGTTCTCGTTCAATTTGGGTTTTAATGCGTTTTGCAAAATTAATTGAGGTCCCAAAACAAGGTTACTTGAATTTAAAGGACTTGTGATCATTTAGCAGAAGTTTTCTCTGCTTTGGTGCTTTGTCCCTTCGTGTTTATATATAGGAAACCAAAACAGTCTTCTCTTACAAACTAAAAGAGTCTTTATCCCAAGCGTAAACTTGTCTGAAGCTATAGAATATTTTGTCTCCCAAGTAGCTTCCGATGGTGGTAAATGTTTTCCAAATGCACAAGTACCTTAAGCTTGGTTCCCTTCTTAACCACAATTGACTAAATCCTCTGACCTGACCAGTTACAAAACTCAAACTCGATTTATCATAATAGAAAAGAGAACCCAACAAAAAAAGTAGAGCGAGTGGTCAAAAAGCAAAGCAGCAAACTCATCCAGACTATGATTATGTTCCATCAGCAAACATCTCTACTCCTTAGTTATCATAAATTACACCTCCCAACCAGTTAACGTAAGCAAACACTTAATTAACTAAGATCATTTTACAAACCCTCTTTATAGACAGAATCCAACACGCTCGAGGAACAGCTTTCTAAATGCAAGATAATCAAATGTGCGACACTTGAAACAGTGACTGTAATAATACTTCATTGCCCCGACTTACCAAGCTTTCTATCAAGAGAGATTCCAAACATGTTTCCTGAACTAATTGAGTACTCACCTAAGTTACATACCCCAATCAACCACACAGTTCTTAAAGTAACTATGAATACCCCTGCAAAAGCTAAGTCATAATGCTGACTTATAACACGCAAACAGAGGAAGATAAAGCTGGCCACTAGAACAATTGCCTTGTTAATCTGGATTACTAGCCAGAAATCACACCTGCGACATGGAAGCTTCGAAGATAATTATATTAGAGAGATTACGGTATATAAGACTGAATCAAGGTGGAGAGTAGCGTAGTATTGGCATCAATATGCCCAAAGTAACTCAACACATCCTGCTGCCTTCATACTGTGACCTCAAAAGCAAGAAGATCATATCTCGTATCACAAAGGATCATAAATATGATTCGGATTACAATACCAACAAAAATTTAGCGTCTCAAATTGAAAAAGTAGAGAATAAATCGTGAGTAAATGAGAGCTGAAGACAGAATTAACACACTGGTAACAGGCAAGTAATAGTATTATGAAATAAAATAAGAAACCCGAGACAAATATAGTCCTACAAAAGAACAGCAATTATTATCAGTAATATAAAGAAATATGTATGCCCTTTCTGAAACGCAATTGTCTGAAACTGTGGAGCTTCTAGCCTGAATCTCTGCATATTTCACAACAGCATAGCAAGGGTTAGTGAAGATGAGAGTCCCAAAACCTCCAACAAGGAAGATGTAAGAAATCACGGTACAAAGCTCCACGAAACATCACACCTGAAAAATATTAACAATAGCAAAACAAAGATTTCTGTTAATGACCGCGTACAATAACAGAGAGAAACTTCAGGAATCTAAGCCAGTGGGGAGTATAGATATTTTTAAATGGAAAAAAAACTAAAAACAACTTTGGGAGAGAAAACATTAGGAGTTACTGAATAAACACAGAGCAAAAAGCGTAGAGACAGAAAAAAAGACAAGGCAGACAAACTCCTGATATTGTATGTTTCAGAATCGAATACCAGGACAGATGCTCCTTTAGCTGTGGAGTTGCTCGCAAACACACCAGTGACCAGATTAATGAGCTACAGCAATTAGTTATCATGTGACAAAACTAGGAACAGAGAAAGACGTAAAAAGGAATATATAAGCAGAAGACTTTCAAGAACCAAAGGATGGACAAAAAGGTAGTATCACACAACATGCTGGACTTGGTCCATCCTGCAACTAGAAGTCTAAAAAATGTTGTTGGGAAAATATATTTTCTAAAACGTGCGAGAACTTTGAGGGAAAAAAGTTTTTTCATCTGCCAAAAAAACTTGGTTCAATTTCAAATTTCGATTCAAAACCTGCAGGGAGACCAAACAAAAACATCAAATGGGGACATCTTACCTCTCCGCTAAGGAGTTTCTCCTCAGAATACACATGTTACATCACCTCAGCCATGAACTTGTCATACTCAGAATCTCCAGGAGCTGACGCATTCTCTGCAGATGGCTGTCCTGGCGGCTTGGGAGCCCAGGGTACGCTCCCCATTCTCTGTGAATAGTCATCAGTGGTCGGCATAGAAGGATTCGATGCCCAGGGTGCATTCCCAAGACCTTGTGACTGATCAACTGTTGGAACAGGAGGATTGTTGGCCCATGTCATGTTACCCAGATCAGTAGACGAGGCAGGTACAGGAGGTCGAACAGCATTGTAATAAGGATAACTCATATATGGAGGCTGCCCAGGCAAACCTGTAACTGAGCTAACATAGACATTCGGTGGCACAGATGAAGCAGGAGCACCTTTGTCTGGCTGCACCCCTGGTGGAAAACTTTGCTGGCTTTCACTAGAAGGTGGATTTTGAGAAGCAGTGCCCGGTGGAGGAGCTTGTGCCATATGAGGAGGAGGAGGTGGTGGGTAGTGCATACCATACGGAGACATATGTTGACCAGCGACAGGATGGTAACAACCAGGTGGAGGAGCGTATGGGTAATAGGAAGGAACAGGAGGAGGAGGAGGATTTGGCAGTCGCACGCCACTGGGATACTGCTGTGAAGGATAGGCACCAGGCAGATGATTTGAAGGAGGGTAAGCTTGAGTGCGTGATTGAGGTGAAGTAGGCGGTGGCGGTTTACCAGCAATCCTCACAGCAAGTGTTTTACCTTCTAGCCGATACCCATTCATTGCCTGTATAGCAGCATTAGCCATCTGGACATCAGCGTATTTTACAAAACCATAGCCTCTGTTCAGACCAGACTCACGGTCCTTGATCACCTTTGCCATCACAATCTCACCAAAAGATGAAAAAAGATTAATCAAACCATCATCGTCAAGCATCGGAGGTAAAAACCCAATGTACAGATTCGTTTCATCATATTCTTTGGAGGGTTTGATCGGATTTGACCCTAAGCCAGCACTGTTACCCCATGGAGGATTACTTCCCGGACCAATAGCCAATGTCGTACCACTCTGTTTGAGAGAAGATTCAGGTACAGTTCCTCCTAACTCAGCCAAGAAGTTCTTATATTCATCATCCATGTTCTTCCCAGTATTACCCTTCACAGGGCAATCAATAGTAGGGTGTCCACCATCACCACAAATCTTGCAAAGAACATCGCTCTTGAAGGTAGTTGCACTCGAAGGACACGCGTATTGTCTATGCCCTTGCTCACCACACAATCTACAAAACTCCTCATCCCTTACTGTTCCATTCAACGTGGCAAGCTCCCTGAGCTGTTGCCTCTTGTGCTCGTTCAGCACCTCATCAACAGGTTGCAGGAGCTTCTCTATCATACCAGCAGCAGCGTCAAGAGATTCCTGAGTATCAGCCTCGACTAAAACATGCAAGTCTTCGTTCTCCGAAGGGTCGAATTTCTTCTGCTGGTGTCTACCTTCTTTAACAGAGCCTTTACCACGAATCACAATCTTAGCACCTGTCTCCCTCTGCATTCTCTTCTGAGTATTTCCTCTGGGGCCAATTATAAGACCGATAAAGCTGTAACCTGGAAACTCGTTCTTCGGGATAAAAAGCTTCTTCTGGAGCTTGGGAGGTCTATAATCTGCAGGGGGTTTAAACGCAGGATTCTTGCTGATAATCTGAGAGATAATCTCTTGTCTTTCTCTGTTCAACCTCTCCTTTGCTCTATACTCTCTAGTGTTTACCCTAATTCCATTGTTATCGTAGATTGGCTCTGGTGAAGGAGATCTCTGTCCTTCTTGTCTATCATCTAAAGGCAAACCAGACTGCAAAATCCTACTAATCTCAAGTAACCTAGCATTCAAAACCTGAACCTCGGGATCAAACTCCATGAAATCGGGAAGCTGGATTATCGGCTTCGGCTCATCGTCTGCCCATCTCGATTTACGCTTCGGTGGAGAAGAGTCCCACCGGCTTCGACGCTTCCTACTCCGGCTTGTGTTCTCCTCTTCTCCGCCGGATTGATCCTTTTCAGTTCCGCTCATCGTCTTGCTCACGCCTTTCTCCGATACCAAATCGCGCGTGAATTCTGAAGTCGGAATCTGAGGATTTAGTTGATCCGAAGCAGTGGAGGAATCTAGGGCTTCAGAGGAAGGAGGAGGATTATCTAGGGCATGCGAAGAATGGTTGTATTGGTTCAATTCGACGGAATCCATTTCGAGCTCGATAACTCTTTTAAGGTTTTTTTCCGATTTCCCGGAGAAGCAGATAGATTATAAAGAGACGGCGACGAGACGATGACTTTAGCTCTGATGGGCTTATGTTAAACACAGGTCCATTTTACATTCATTGATAAAATAGCCTGTAATAGGCCCAGTCACATTAGTTTAATACAAACGTGTGCCGTAAACAACCAAACCCTAAGAAGAAAAAAAGCATTTTGCAAATCATAGTTAGCAATGGCGGATAAGCGAGGTAGACGGCGCCACAAACAAAAACGTAAGAACCCTACAAAACGCCGCAAAAAAAAACCATCAGGAGAAGATTTCATTAGCTCCATCTGCAGATGATATCCTCCACCAAATTCTCTCTTTTGTCCCCATCACTTACGCCATCAGAACTTCTGTCTTGTCCAAACGATGGAGACATGTATGGTGCAAGAATCCTTCTCTCTACATCGAAGGCCTTAAACCAACGGATCAAGGGATAAACGAAACCCTAACTTACTTCACAGCTCCCAAAATCATGAGTTTTCATCTTAGTATCCGTCGTCGTTATCATCCTACAACACAGCTTGATAGATGGATCGAGTTCGCTATATCCCAGAATGTGCAGAAGCTGTCTTTGAACTTACTTTTAAGTCATACTTATAGATTCCCGGAGTTGTTCTATCTTTGTTCCTCTATAAAGCAACTTAGCTTAGAAATGGAATATTATGTACATAATTTGATTCCCACATGCACAGTGTCTTGGCAATCACTAAGGAACCTATCACTGCGTCGTTGTAGGCTTAAAGATGAATCGATTGAAAAGATTCTCTCTGGTTGTCCAAATCTCGTAAGCTTGGCACTGTATTATTGTCATTTACCTCAGCGTATTGACCTGAGTAAGTCACTAAGTCTGACAAGACTGGACATAAATCGCAGTGACTGTTATCATGATGGACCAACAGAGATTGTAGCGCCACATATCCATTATTTGAGATTGAAAATCTCTGAAAAACTGTTAACTTTAGAGGATGTCTCTTCTTTGATCGAAGCCAACCTTGACATTCGCATTTACACATATTCATCGAAGGATGATTTTCTTCAAAGCATGGTGCTAAACATGCTAGAAAAATTTCAGAATGTAGAGAAGCTTTTCGTTGGAGTAACGTTCTTCAGGTATGTTTATTTGTCACTCTTTTGCATTCTCTAATTAAGGAAGCGAGAATGCAAAAAATAAAAAATAAAAAATAAAAAATAAAAAAAAAATAAAAAAAATTAAGGGTTACAACTTTATAAAGTCCTTGGAGAGTCACTCTTTGTTTGATATGATGATTTAAGGTCTCATTGTTTATGAGAGTATGATGGGTGTGATTGGTAATGACCGTAGACACATTCCACAGCTCAATTTACATCCTTAAATCTAATCCAATCATGCTTTACAAATACTTTTCTGTTCTGAAAACAGGAACTTGCTAAGTAATTATTGTCAAAATAGTTTATGTTATGCTTTTCTTTTAGAGATTTAGAGCTTGATTGGTATGTCTGCTAACAAAATAGTAAACTAGCATAATCATTAGGAAGCGAGAGTTAAAACTGATTGAACTTAAAACTTCAAAAAGCTACTAGGTCTGACTGGTATGTCACATGAATTGCATAACAATTGAAAAACTGAAAAATTGTTAGCAAAAAAAAATGAACTAAATGAAATTTCACTTAAAAACTAGTTTTAGTAGATTAATCACGTTTTGTTTTCTCTAGTTGTAATTATAAATGCTAATTATATATAGCGGAATCATTTTATAAAAACGTGAAAACGTAAAAATCTGATGAGTAGTATAAATGGTGAAAATAAGCGGAATCATGTTTGAAAAACTACATACCATTCAAACCCACTGTTTATTAGATGAATAAAGTTTTATACATACGAATTTGAAAAATGCGGAATTGAATGGATAATATCTTGTTAGTTTTCTGTTTTGGTCGAAACTTGTTAGTTTTCATTATTTATATTTCATGCTATTATTGTGAATGCTATGTAATCACCATGTTTAAACATTAACAAGCTACATACCATTCTAAGCCGTTAACCTTGTCTGTCATTGTTTTCAATTGATATGTTAGATTCTATCTCATGCGGCGCTCAGTGGTGTTCACTTCAGAGTGCTCAAAGTCAAAACTTTGATCATTAAAATGGAATTTGTTCGATCTGTTATTCCTGGTCTAGCAAGGTTACTACAAAATTCACCTGAGTTAGTGAACCTAATAGTACACCCAGTGGACAAAAACAATTTGGTATCTTTACCACAAACCTCTTTTATTTTTTTATCTTTTTTTACTCTTTTTGAAGCAAATAAGTTATAGTTGCTTTGGTATGTCTTTTTTTTTGTTCTACAGGATATGCCTCTTTCAAGCTATTTGGATAATAATTGGAGATCGAAATATGTTGTCTTTCCATTACAAGAATGCAGGCCAAAAACCTACGGCAAATATCGTCGTTAAAGCGTAGGAAACAGTCATTTCTTACCCAATACCTACGAAAATAAGTTATATGAAATCGGCCGTCGGAAATTTTAATTGGTATGAAAATCGTCAAAAATTTACTACGAAAAAGTCCGTAAAAAATTTATTACGGACAGTTTGGTAAGACTTTTGTCAGAAACTTTTGACCAAATTCCTACTAATATCCTGCGATTAGTTTTCACCATTTAATATTTTACCTTCCTATTTCCTACGAATTATTTTCACCATTTAATAATAAAAATATTAGTTAAATTAATTTAAAAATTAAATTAATACGGAAAATTATTTTAAAATTAACTAACTAATATTAATTATAAATTTTAAATTTATTTAAAAATAATATTATATTAAAAATCTCAAACCGGGAATAAAATTGGTTTACAAAAATATTAAACCAGAAAAAACTTAAACCAAACCAACTAAAAAACCCTAATTGAAAATTAATTCCATCTTTCTCTTCCTTGCTCCACCGCCGCGGTCCTTCAACATCTCCAGAACTCAGCAAAAAAAAAAAATCGATTAGCCACCATCCTTTTGAATCCGCCACCGCACCACCTGGCCACACCTTGAATGAACCACGCCTCAGCACCGGCGGAGAGGAGACCGCCAATCCTCCAAATCCTTCTTTTAAACCTGCATGTACAAATAACAATGCATTGAGGAGGAATATGATACTCAGCAAAAACTGATTCTTATCTCCACCAAATTCAGGTAAGAAGGAGAGATAAGAAGGAGAGAAGGAAGGAGAAGAACAAGAGATAAGAAGGAGAGAAGAAAGGAGAAAAATTGAACTAAAAAAAGTTGTAGTCTTGGATTGATGATCCCACTGCAAAGGTTTACTAGATAAAGAGAAGAAAAAAACTAAGAAGTTGTCTCAGAAAAATTATTTACGGCCAAGAAGTTGCAGATCTATTATAGATCTAGGTTTTATAATTTTGGTAAGAAATTTGTAAAAAATTTAATAAAAATAAAAATAAATAATTGACAAAAAAACATCATATAAACACCACCAAAAATTTCTAAAAAAATTATTTTTCTACACATAAGATTTCGTCAAAAATATTTAAGAAATTTCCGACAAATACCCACTAACATAATAATTGGATCCTACCACTTTCCTTCCAAATTTTTTACAGAATTCTTACGATTCTTCTACAGATAATATTTCGTTAAAAATGGGTAAGAATTTTCTGACGAAATACCTACCAGTATAACGGTCAATTAGGACCTACTATTTTCCTTCTAAATTTTGACCAAATTTTCTACGAATATAAATATGGTAGGTTATTGGTAGGAAATTTCTTACCATTTTTTGATACAAAATTTTGGTAGAAAATTTTCTATCAATTTCCTATCATTTCGATTTTTCATCAGGAAATTGGTTAAAAATATTCCTACAAAATAATTTTGTCAAAATTTCTGTAGGATTTTGGCTTGCATTTTTGTAGTGTTCCTTCCTCGCGTGACATGTATTCGATTTTGCATTGTAAAGATTCAACGTGGAAAATCTTGGCTTCGTTCATGGAATTGGTGCTGAGAAACGCAAAGACACTAGAGACGATGGTTGTATGGTCGGGAGGTTTTCACTTTAAAAAAAATGGTTTATTCCAACACTTTCGTACAACACCAATGTCTCAATTGTGCTCGAATGAAGCAATTGCTGAATATTTGCATCAGTGACTTTTTTATCTAATTTTGAAACTTATAAAATATTTTACATTGAATAGCTCAACACTTGGAGAAGTGATATTATTTGTTTATCAAATTTTTGAGTGAAAATCTTACAGTTGACTATCCTAGTACTGTTCTTTGTAAATGCACTCAAAGAAACCATCACAAGTGATTTTTTGAGTAAAGCAATTAGCTTCAATAAGCTTATTCGAAAGCTGCCCTTGCCATCTTTTTTGTTTATCAACTTGTGTTTCTTCCTCTTGAAGAAACATAACAATTTCTTAAGGTTATTCTGATGCTTACAGGTCTGTTCTTTGAGTACCAGGCCCAAAACCAAATCCAAAAGTCCATAGATATTTTATAGATACCATCATCCTAAAGCTTAGTGTAGTAGTATGAAACTCATTATTACATTTTATATAAGGGACTAATAATATAATAAAGATTGGACCAATGTTCTCTTGGAAAGAAGCCTATTCACATTATTATAAATAGAAATGTGCGCCGTAAACAAACAAAAAGAACAAACCCTAAAACTTTTTTGCAGATCATTGCTAGCAATGGCTGATAAGCGACGTAGACGGCTCCACAAACAATGTCGTAAGAAACCTAGCAAACGCCCCAAAATCAAACTATCAAAAGAAGATTTTATCAGCTCTATGCCAGATGAGATCCTCCACCAAATTCTCTCCTTTATTCCGACCAGTTGCGCCATCAGAACTTCAGTCTTGTCCAGACGATGGAGGCATGTATGGTGCGAGACAACTTCTCTCTACATCGAAGACTTAAAAGCGACGGCTCAAGAGATAAACCAAACCCTAACTTACTTCACAGCTCCCAAAATCATGAGTTTCCATCTTAGTTTGTGTCGTTATAATCACTTTGCAACCAAGATTGATAGATGGATCGAGTTCGCTATCTCCCACAGTGTGCAGAAGCTGTCTTTGAACTTGAATGGTCGTAAAAAGACTTATAATTTCCCGGAGTGTTTCTATCTATGTTCCTCTATAAAGCAACTCAGCGTAGAAACGGGATATATGTATATGATTCCCACATGCATAGTTTCTTGGCAATCCCTAAGGAACCTATCACTCCGTGGCTGTAGGCTTCGAGTTAAACCCTTTGCAAAGATTATCTCTGGTTGTCCAAATCTCGAAAGCTTGGCTTTGTATAACTGTGATTTATACCTCAACGTATTGACCTGAGTAAGTCACTGAGTCTGGCAAGGCTGGAGATAGATCACACTTCCTATTCTCCTCAAGGACCAACAGAGATTGTAGCGCCACATATCCTTTATTTGAGATTGAAAAGCTCTGAGAAAACATTTACTTTAGCGGATGTCTCTTCTTTGACCGAAGCTAACCTTGACATTCACATTAACATAGTTTTTTCTTCGAAGGCTGATTTTCTTCAACTAGCAAAGTTGCATAATGTAAAGAGGCTTACTGTTGGTGCAACTTTTCTTCAGGTATGTTTGTTATTCTTGCATTCTCTAATTTAGGGCTACAACTTTGGTGATTGTTTGTTTGTTGATTAGTTTGCAGACGTTATTTTGTACCAATAAAGCCTTATAAAGTAGCAGACTCACAGTTTGTTAGATGATTAATTAAGGTTTCATTGTTTAATTAAGAGGGCATATATAAGGACTTGTACAATCAACAACACCTTGAAAACATGAACTTGCTAGGTACATTTTCACAATTAGTTTTTGTTATCCCTTTTTAGAGATTTAACCTTGCATGTAACTTTTTTTCTGTTAGATTCTATCTCATGCGGAGCTTGGTGGTGTTCATTTCGAAGTGCTCAAAGTCCAAACGTTGATTGTTAAGACGAATTTTGTTCGATCTGTTATTCCTGGTCTAGCAAGGTTACTACAAAATTCACCTGACTTAAAAGAAGTTAATTAATAGTACACCCAATGGAGAAAAACATATTGGTATCTTTACAACAAACCTCTTTTATTTTTCATTTTATTTCTTTTTACTCTTTTTAAAGCAAATAATTTATAGTTGCGTTGGTATATTAATTTTTTATGTTCTATAGGATGTGCAACTTGCAATCTATTTGGATGCACATTGGAGATGGATATACAGTGACTTTCCTACTTCATATGAAGACATGTATTCGATTTCGCGGTGTAAAGTTTCAACGTGGAAACTACTCTTGGCTTCGTTCATGGAATTGGTGCTGAGAAACGCAAAGACACTAGAAACGATGGTTTTGCGGTTGGGAGGTTTTTACTTTAAGGAAAAATGGTTTAAAAAGGTGCTTCGGATTATTCCAACACTTTCTCACAACACTAGTGTCTCCATTGTGCTCAATCGAAGCAATTGCTAAACATTTGCATCAGTGTTTTTATCTAATCTTGAATCTTGTACAACATATTACAATGAATAATTGGCTGGTTCTTGTGATGCTTACAAGTCTTTTCTTTGAGTTTAATTTCTAGGCCCATAATTAAACCACAAAAAACCAAACCCAAAAGTCCATAGATATCATTCAAAAGCTTAGCTTATAAGTGTGGCACTCATTACATTTTAAAAAGCACTAATATAATAAAGGGTGGACCAAATCTTTTGGAAATACATTTAATTTGGTTGAACAAGAAAAGTTTCTAATGTTTTATTCAAATGAACCATAATTATAGTTCTAGTTATAAATATGAAACACCTCTTTTGTTTTGTTCTCATTCAAAGAAAAAAACTAACAATTGGTGGTGTTTTGATATAACAAAAAAAAAAAAAGGAGAAAGATGTCAAGAACAAAGATTGTTTCTTTGGTTTTATTTGTGGCTCTCGTGCTATGTATGGGTATGTTTTCTTTTAATGTCTATTACTAAACATTAGGCTTTTCTCTAAAGTTTTAAAGTCGGGAATTAACAGTCAAATTGTGTATTAAATGTTATATATAGGATTCAACAAAATAGATGGAGAAGGAAACATTGCACCGTGGGCATATGATATGAACTCGAGATGTTGTAGAGAACATCGGCATTTAGGAAGATGTATTCCAAAGATCGATGACAATCCTGAATATGATGGAAAATGTTGGAAATTTTGCGTTGAAGGATGCGAAAAAGGAGGTTTTTGCAAACTTTTTGGACATAAACATGTATGTCATTGCTTTTGTTAAAGTATGCATAATGCATGCATGCATCATAATTTTTTGACGTCTTAACGCATGAAAAAAAACAGTTATAAAAGACTATATTATTATTAATTTTTGCGAAATAAATAAAAGATTGCAAAAAGTTTCCTATTGTTTCTTCTTTTCGGTATAAAAATTTTGAAATTTTTGTTTAGAAGTTCATACAAATAAATATAAAGAGTCAAGTGATCCAACATCAGAATAAAAAAAAAACAATTGAGAGCTTTATATACATAAAGTTAGCCCACAACTACTTAGCTAACAATATGTATAACTTGATCACTTTGATATTGAATTATCAAACGTTTTATTTAGTTTGCGAATTGATTGTTTGATTGACTAAATCATCTACTGATGTCTGAACATGTCTCGTCAAGTATTTGTAGATTGCAATCGACGTGCATCACAATGTTTACAATTCATCCCAAACAAAAATAAATCACTTTGATCAATTTGAATTAAAAAAAAAAATGTCTAATGACCCTGTAATTTGGAAGATCCAGCTCAACCATCACAAGATTCACAATGTTTGATCAATACATATTTATATATTAAAATTACAAAAATATAATAATAATAATAGTAAACGAGATTAAGAAAAGTTAATACAAAATAATAGAGGAGATTAAGACGTGCATGGTGAAAGTCTCCGACTAAGTTTAATGACCAAAACTTAAACACAAATAACGAATTATGAAACTAACCCAATTTCATAATTAATTTTGTTATCTTTCTCTGCTTTGTCTGAAATGGTCGACCCTACTTCCCATATGGTCTTAGAAGTAGAACATCACGATTCTTCTGGCAGGACTATTTTCCGACCAGTCGAGAGTTCGACCCCAGAACCTCGGAGACTGACACATTTGTCAGCTCCTGCCCCGGAGAAAAAACTGACACTTTTTGCCTTACGACTTGCTGTTCTTGAGAAGGTTCTTGAAACTCCCATCTTCGTTTCTTTTGTAATTTTTAGGACTTATTTTTGAGTCTTGAATGTGTTCTTGATTAACTTGTAACCACAGATTGCTTCACGGTTGGGATCTTTAGGGTTCGTTTGGGCAACAGTTGTTCTTCTTGGTGGATTCGCAGCAGATTTAGAGACAACAGATTTCTGGTTTGTCACTGTGATTCTTGTCGTGGAAGGAGCTCGGATTTTCAGCAGAAGCCATGAGCTTGAGTTGCAGCATCAGCCTAAGTACACAATCTCTGGAATCAACAGCTTCAGGTTCCTTGTCAGACAAGTTATTCAAATATTCCACCAGATTTCGGGTAGAGATCGTACAGACGATACAGAGGTTCAAGAAACGAGAAGAGAGCAGAGGAACTCAGGGCAGATCGCACGGACAAGGACATGGAAAAGCTCAGATGTTCCTATGTTGCCTTACACAGGATGGGTTTTTGTTTCAAGAAACGTTAGTAGAGTCTTTTACTGGCTCCAGATTGCTTCTGGTTTCGCAAGCATTGTTATCTCAGTGACCAAGCTCATCAAGCAAGACTATGGAGGCAAAAGCACCAATCTTCACCCTTCTTTGACGCTCTTCTACTCTCTAGCACTCGCCGAGGCTCTTCTCTTTCTTGCTGAGAAAGCTTACTGGGAATGGATGATCAGCGTTTTCAAGATTCTTGATAAAGTGAATCAAGAATGTGGTCTAGAGGGATTTGGAACCGATTCAGTGAGAAGATTCTTCTACAATGCTTACTCGAGGTGTCTAAATGGGAGCATCTTCGATGGATTGAAGATGGATATGGTGATTTTCGCCATGGAGCTTTTGTTGTCCAACTCTCCTGATGAGCAGCTCACTGGAGCAGAGATTCTCTGTAGATTCTCCTCAAACGAGAACTATTCGGTTGATACTCTGCAGAAGATTGGGACTAATCTTGAGATCATAGAGAGGTTGGTTGAGATGTTGAATTGGAGAAACAAGAATCAAGAAGTTATGAGAATGTCATCTGCAGAGATTCTCTCAAGATTAGCTAGCAAGAAGCAGAATTCTCTGAGAGTTACAGGGATTCCAGGAGCGATTGAGTCGATAGCTTCTATCTTAGAAAGCACAAGAGATTCAGGTCAAGCCACAGATGAGCTTGGAGAAAACAGTATTAACCAAACCGATTTGTGGTCGCTCAACAATCTTGGATTGTTGATTCTGAAAAGGTTAGCTAGAGATCATGATAACTGTGGAAAGATTGGGAAAACAAAAGGGTTGCTTTCAAAGATCATTGACTTCACTTATGCTGAGAAGAGGTTGTTGAAGGACTCAAATCTTGCTGTTTCTGAATCTAATAAGCTCTTGGCTGTGAAACGGTCTTTGAAGCTGTTAAGGAGGCTGGTGAAAACTACAGGTGCAACGGGGAGAAACTTGAGGAGAGATATCTCTGGAGTTGTCTTCACAGTGAGCAACATTAGAGAAACATTACGCCATGGAAAGAGAAGGCCTGAATTGCAGAAGCTTGGTGCAGAGATCTTGACTTTTCTTGCGCTCGATGAAGGTGCAACCGAGAAGATTGGTGGCACTGGTGGGGTTTTAAAGGGACTTCTCTGCATATTCTTGAACGATAAGATTCCAGAGGATCAGACTAGTGGTGTGAGAGTATCTGCTGGTGAGTCTATAGCTATGCTAGCTCAAGGAAGTCAAAGCAATTGCCAAAGGATCTTAAGAACAGATGATATTCTTCAGGGACTTGTTAAGGCGTTGAACAATCCGTTGGTTTGGTTGAATGCAGGGAGAATCTTGCGAAATCTTTGTGCATATACAGCTCCTGATAAGTTCAATGAACAGCTTAAGGAAGTTAAAACTGCAGGAGCAACAGTGAGTCCTCATGTTCTTGATCCAGAAGAAAGTTGATTAAATTCATGAACCATTATCATCATAATCACTAATGTTGTCTTGTCGGTACAGGTTCTTAAAGCGATAAAGTTTGAAGAGATGAAAATTCAGGAAGTAATGGTGGGATTAGCACCGCATATTCTCAAGTTAATGAGCCCTGAAGAATCAAGAACAATGTTCAAGGAAGCAGGAGTAAGCGAGGAAGAACTAGCCGATGCATTAGTCAAGATTCTCAAGAGATATGAACAGCCAGTGCCAAAGGTTCCAAGAATCAGGAGATTTGCAATAGAGCTAACCATTCAGATGATGAAAGCTAATCCTGAGACGGTCAAGAATTTCCAAAACCTTGGGATGAAGAATGAATTAGAGACAGTCTTTGAGACCGCGTCTGAGCTTGAGAACTTTGATATATTCTCGGGCACTGTTGGTTTGGCACGCCATGGCTCAACGATCAATGAACTTATTGAAGAAGCAATGCTGTTGTTGAATTAGACTAATAGCTCACAGGGAAGAAAGTTAAGAGACATTGACTTTGTCTCAAACCCACATTGTCTTGAATTCATTGTCTTTAACAAGTTTATCAAATGGTCTATATTCTTTTGCTCTTCTCCTCCACAGCATTTGCTCTGTTTCCAATGTGAAGAAAGGCAAACATGCTTAAAATACATGCTCTGTTTGACTGTTTCCTATGTTCATAAAAGTAGGATTAGTGATCAAAATATATGTAAGATGGTCATCTCATTTTACATGATCATAAAAAGAGGATAAAAGACCTCTTGGTTAAAGCCAACAAGAGAGGATTTCTTCTTTTGACACTTTACATAGATTTTTTTTTTTTTTTTTTTTCCGAACACACAACATATATAAACCATAACCAGAATATAAAGTTATCATGACAAACCTTTAAAACATTTGAGCTTTCCTTTCTAATTTACCCAAAACAAAACACAACTTTATGAAATTATCTACTTTTGAAGAAATTTAGATCCCATCGGCGTAATAACCCCTCTAACACGTTTCCTGATGTGCTACTACGTGCAACCACAGTTACTGTTGCTTTTGTACGTGCTGACAAATCAATGGCGTCACTTGTGTTCTGACTCATTCTCGGAGAAGAACCAGGAACCAAACCATTTACAGGTCCTGAAAGAGAATCCGATGTTTTGCAAGGACCATTGGCTTCAGAAGATGATGGTGCATCATGGTTACTTGGTGTTGGACCGGAAGCAGAAACTGTCTCAGAATGTGCAGATTCTGGTTCTTTTTCCTCAGTGTTCTCTGTATTGGTTTTGGAAGGTTCGTTGTTTTGATGAGCTTCGACCTTCACGTCCTTCAGCGATTTCATCACAGCTTCCATCAGCATCTGAGGCCATTAAGATATGTGAACAAACGAATATAGAGCATAGTCATAAGAAGGGTTCAAAGGTGCACAATAAGCTTCTCACCCTCTCTTCTTCCTCTGCATTAGATGGAAAATCTGCCAACTCCTCTACGTGAAACTCCACATATTGATCATCATCTAAAGCTACCGCAAGATGAGGATACGGATCCCCATTAGACAAATCAAAGCTGATCATATCAGAAGATGAACTACTGGAACCTTCGTGATTCTCCTTTTCCTGAAATAAATCACATATCATGCAACATCAGGAGTCTTCTTCATTTCTGTTTCTTTTATTGTTTCTCTTCCACGGAGTAATTTTATATGTACAGAAGTTGGTCACTCTAGCACTAGTGTCTCTACTATTGTTAATCTAAGATCCTTTACGAACCTAAATCAAACTGATTAGTTGATGGCCAATGACCATAACCATACCGCAACAACAATAAAAGGAAACTGATCTTATACCTTGGTTTCTGATGATGATTGATTAGATGGGGCGGTTGAAGGAACCTGAGAGAAGTAATAAAAGATTATCAACAGGGAATTATACCACAGACACTTGTGGGTAGTTAGTTTCTTTGAATACCAAGTGAAGCAAACTCTTCTACATTTTATCTTTCTTTAAAGAACCAAGTGAAGCAAACTCTATTAGTTTCATAGCTATGCAAGAACAGTTACATGGTTTTACGATTACAATTTTGGAAGTCAGATGGTGATTTTCTATTTTTAGCTCTGAACTCACTTCAAAATTGAAAGATACAAACATTAGGAAGGAAACTGATTATTCCGTATTTCAAGCATGTAGTGAGCAAACAGTTTTGGACACTAACATTAAAAGTTGCAGATGCAGAACGTAGTCACGAAAAACCAACCTCTGTGCGACTCATAGGTCTTTTCAAACGGACTTCATTTATTGCATCGGAGGTGCTCCCCGCAGATACACCTGAAATCAATGAGAAAAGATGTTGGCTAAACGATACAATAAAACCTAAGATAAACATAGAGAAAAACCCAGATGACTTACTTTTCTGTGCTAGGGATTGTGGAGATCTTAGTTCTTGCATGGTGCTCCAACTGCCCTGAACATAAAACAGTTAACATTATTGACATTTCTCGCAAAAGGGACAAGAACACGCATATGCATAGCTGCAAGATTCATTACCTTGGAAAAGTAATCATCCACCGGGTCAAAAAATCTTGGACCAACCACCTCTGGAGGTTGAAGAACGTTATGGAAAAAGATGTTTATTGAATCGAAGTAGAATTGTGGGCGTGGTGAATTGTGGTCTCCCTCGAATTTGATGATATTTTTGTCTCCCTGGCATAATCAAAAGCCAGATGTTTAAAGGTTATATCTTCAAGGGTTTATCGAATAATTCTGTAGCTAGAGGAAGGAAGTATAATATGAAGAAAGTCTGGCATAGAAAAATTTACTATGTATGCTTCATATATACGCTCCGAGTGATGAGGGTGAATAAAGTCATCGTCTATGGCATGTCCAAATAAAACTGGAACAAAACAAGATTTGGCTACCTGCAGCATGAACGATAAAAATTAAAAAAGGAGAAACAAACATCACACAAATAAAAACACAGAAAGCAAACAAAATCCCTACTAACAACTGAATTTGATATTGAAATGAAAAACTTTTATGAGCAAATACGAAAATGATCACCAAAAACAATGATGTGGTTGGATGCTAAAGAATAGATTCATCTAAGTAATCAACTAGACGAAAAGGACAAACTACCAGAGGAAACAACCTTAATGGTGTTGAGTTCTGTTATGTCAAACTTGGCTTTCTTCTGAACAGCTCTCCGCATATATTGTATTGCAAATTTTATCTGAATAAAATTGAACGAGCGGAATTAAAAATTTGGGGAAACCTTGTTGTAGGCAGAACAAATCCCACAAGAAACAGAAATTACATATTTACTATTACTTACGGTAAACTTGGGTAACCGAAACTTATATGTATCTACAAGTTCCATCATCAAGTCAACCAAATCAGAGAATGGGCTATCTAGAACCATCGCTGCGATAGAGGGATCCTCGGCTCCATACATCAAGCTGGAAAGTAAGTTTGGCAACAGAATGATTTCATTGTCGAGCAGACAGGAGGAATGATTGTAACAACAAAATTTTAAGTTACGGTGGTTGACGTCTGAGTTCTGACATGTTATAGCTATTGCCAACCACTTAGATGGAAAGTGTCATGTTTTCTAAGCACAGAATATTTCATTTGTTTATCTCAAGTTCTCAACAACTATTCTCCTCTTCACTAGTAATGAAAAAAGGGGTTCACCAAATATGTAAATCTTCAGTTTTATACAGTTAGTTGAAACTTCATGCAAGACTGGAAATAAAAATACTCTTATTAGGTAATTTGACAGATGAAAGACATAAAGGAACCTTGTGACAGCACCCATTGAACGACCCCATAAGCCAATCAGGGAGACATTTCCATCTGTGCGCAGATACTCAACCACGGCTTTTAGATCATCTTTCTGCAACCACCCACGTCACGTTTAACAATAACAAGATAAGTTACCACTCTCATGATTCAGGATAATTACTACTGAACCCAGTAAGTATGAGGGAAGGAGAAACTATCAACAACCTAACCAAGGACACCTACAATCCTACATGATTTTCCCACTTGTCAGCTACCATGAACGAGAGCATCACAACCTTTATATCATTGTGGGAATCTTTCTTCAGAAAGATAACAATAAGGTACTGTATAGACCAAATGAAGTAGCATACGCTACCAATATGAAATATCTATCGAGAAGCAGATGTATATCGACTTTGGACTGCTTGTATACTACAAACAGCCATAAGTTTAGGCCATAACATTCGAAGAGTAATATTTTGAGAAAAGTTCAGAGGAGTACATACTTCGTTCCAACCCAAAGTGACATACTCCCCGCCAGAGAGACCAGATCCCGAAAAGTCAAGCGTGAAAATTGTGATGTTTGATGGAAGTAATACAATCGCAGCTTCACTGGCATCAGCTCTACATCCACTGTATAATCATATGGCCATTAATGAATAGTATGCTAAAAGACACAATAGCAACCAAGGGAGTAGGGAAGGTAAGGTGGTGAATCACTACTGCACAACAGGAAATAGGTTGGACAGTAACAAATCAAGTAGACAACTTATGACTATTGGAAACTCCTGTACGAGAGTGTTGGAATCAGTTTTTTCATTTCAAAGCATGGTTTTCATAGTGTCCTAACAGTTATTGCATCAGATAAAGGATGAGTTATTTAAGCGTAGTTCACCAGCACAGCTCAAATCAAATTCCTATAAACTAAAAATTTACAATTACCTGTTTCCATGGCAGTATATTACACAAGGTAGAGGCCTATCTTCAGGACGCTCAACTGGCATGTAATGACTACACTGAAGGACATCTCCCCTGCTGTTTTTAACCTGTCAGATATAAAGATCCCCTATAACCTTAGGCAAGGAAAACACAACTAAGACTTAAGATCCTTAAGGCATAAAAAGCAAGGCCACCGTAACTAGTCGAATTAGAGAAAAGAATGGCAATAACAAGTATGTTTTCTGTGACTTTTTACATAGGAAAGCATAACAACAACAACAAAAATCTTCAGAGTATTCTTATCTTGTTCTTCAGAGACAGAGGTTCAAAACCTAAAGCCTTGATGCGCACATGCTATATTACAATAGGTTGTTTGCTTTTATGAACTTTTCAAATGTAATGTAAAGCTTTCACCTCTAAATCTTTCCTCTGGTACCATCTCCCTTTCAGCATGAACTCCTGTTCCAAGAGATCATGTTCCGGGTTGTATTCAGCTCTGCATTCACACCAATTATATGCAAATGTAGATGGTTCAAAAAAGTTAACAAAATGAACAAAATGAAAAAACACTTCTAATGGATTTCAAAGAGAAACAGGGATTACTTGAGTGATTCTAACCTAATGCAAGTGAAATCCTAGTCTGCTTCATCTAAAAGATGGGGATCCTAATCACCAAAATCAACTCGTAACCAAGAACAAAACTTCAAACTTTCAAACCTCAAACTCTAAAACTTGACGCTAAACCCAATTCTAATCGCTTTTTTTTTAATTATAGACTTACAAAAAGTGAAATTTCCACAACCTAGTAATGAGGGAGGAAAAAAAAACCAAAATTCCAGAAAAAGCAAGTTTCAATACAGAGAAAAATGAAGAGCTTCTTCACCTTGGAGGTCGAATGATGAAGTTAACAAGCTGTTCCATCGTGAGAAAAATCAAACAATCACCAACCTTCTTCTCATTTTACCATATTTCTTCACGATTTGATCAATCGAATAAACCCAAGAGAACAAAATGGATTCAGATTGAACAAGAAATTTTTGAGTGCAAAACCCTAAAAACGCAAAATCGAGCTGTTCCAGAGGAGAAAACTCAGTGAGATCGAAGGGACAAAGAAAGAACACAGAGAAAAAGGGAAATAAAGAAGCAATAGAAACGGCTTTTTCGTTGTTGAGGCTGAACTGTTTATTTTGATTTCTTTTATTATAACAAAGTTTGTAAATTTAGTCCCCACATTTTTGCCGCTTTTGATATCAGCGTCTTCACATTTATTTTCATGCGTTGAATAACCCTTTTGAAAGTAATTATGGGATTTATTAATTAGTCATAGTAATCATTAATCATTATTGTTGTTATTTAAATTTTTTTCAGTGAAAGCTGACAAAGCGACAATTCTCAAATCAAAGCCTCTTTTATTTTTTTTGAAAAATCTCAAACCAAAATTTAAGGTTTTACTCGAGAACGTGCATGTATTGTCGTTATAGGTAGGCCTTGGAATTTGTTTAATTTTTTAAAATGGATTATATATATATATGAGGGTCAATTTAGAGACTAATAAACATATGGGTTAATCATTGCAAGTACTAAAGCTGTAAGATGGTGACTTTGGAATTTTAGATACCAAAGTGCACATCTGGAGCAAAGATTATCACAGCACTGAAAGATTTTCTTGTGGTTTGGCTGACTCATGAAATCGAAGCACACGAATGAATTTTGTTTTCTGATGTTATGAATTACCTTTCCACAAAATTTTTGGGTAAAAGTAACAGATATTATCCATTTACATCAAATATTTTATTATAATAAGTAAAATATAACAAAAAAATTATATTTTAATTAATTTCTGTTTATTGGTTTAATTTTGATTCCATTATATTTAAACTGATGTGTTGTCTTGTTAGAAAACAATTTATGTAAATTCTTACTAACTTAGAAGAACTTCAATCTTTTCCTTTTAACTATATTTCATTAGTCCTTTGACTGTTTCTGAAACACAACAACTTTGTATATCTTTTGTGATTTTGACTACCAACTCCAAAACTTTGGAGGAACTCCAGATTAAATTTTATCTTCCATCTATTTTAGCTATTTTAATTGACAATTGTATATAATTCTTGATTGAAAATTTTGACGCATCTAACGTTTTATGATATCTGATCACAATGATAAAACCTCATAAATTTAATTTATCTTCACTGGTCACAAATGATGACACTATCAATTTATTGCAACCTTCAAATTTTATCCATACTTTAACTGATATGGACATTATATTGGTGAGATAAAAAATTATTTGACAGACTTACTTATATGTTATAAGATGTTTAAAAGATAATAAGTTCTTTTTAGTTATACTAGGAGAGAACCCGCATGTATACGGAAGTCTTGTTTTAATATATATTTAAATACTATATTTTTAAAGTTTGTATTGAATTTTATGTTTATTATCAATGTTTTTGCGTTTAAAATATTTATATTTTCCTTGATTTCTTTTTGATGATACATTAATTGTAATCTCTTATACACCGATTGTGTCAAATAGTCTAATTTTTCTTCCAAAATAATAAGCGATTAAAAATATACTATTTTAAATTTTGTATGAAAACGTAATAATTCACTTATAAATATACGTTTAATATCAGAGAGGAATATTTATTTGTTCTTCGATCTTCATATTTTTTTTATTCTTGTAAATCTTACTAATATAATACTTGTTAACTTTTTCAATTTACCATTTTGAATTTTTTAGTTATATATATTTTATTGATTCCATTTTTTTAATTAAAATTCATGTATGACATTTTTACGTGCACATCTTTCTTTATACTAATTTTTTTTAATAATAATTGTTATCTCTTTAAGCGTTTATTAAATATTTTTGTGTTTTTTAATTTATTAGTTGAAGTTTTATATAAGAATATTTGAAACTTCGTAATTTATTAAGTCTTTTTTTGCATTAAAATTTAATATATTTTTAGTTTGAAAATGAAATTTAAATCACTTGAAAGAAGAAAATAGAATAGTGCATCTAAGAAATCTTGTATTATATAAAATTTATAAATTTTTCTATAGTTAAATTAAATTTGAATTGCATTCTAATATATATATATATATATATTAATCTTTATTATGTTTTTAATGTGTTTTGCTTTAAATTTAATTAATTATTTAGTTTATCAATTTTAGGATGTGACACATGTCACTCTCTCCATTCCTGATGTGTCACTCTCTCCCGAGTCGATTGTCTTTTATATATAAGATATATATATATATATATTTTTAATAGTTTAGGTTATTTTATTATTTAAGAATTTGATAATATTAATTTAATTATATTTAGCTTTTTAACACTAATTTAATTATTATATTTAGCTATATTTCTGTTGGATTCGGATTCGGATCCGGATCAGGCTATCATAAAATTACTTTTTGATTTTGTCCACAAGGTTAAATGAAGAAGCCACGAAATCAATAATGGTCTTGAAGGCCCATTATGTATTTTACTTTCCTATTACGTTTCCATTGGGCCAAATTAGGCCCACAATTTAGGATCTCTTTCAAAACAAAAAACGAATCTGAACCGTCCAAAGTTAGAAAAAGATCTGGGCCGTTGATAAATCTATCTGTAGACAGATTCGTCTCTTTGCGAACATCGATACCAAACCAATAGAAAATATCAAATATTCGTTTTGCTGTCTTCTTTCTTCTTCCTCCTCCTCTCAAATCGGCCACAGCCATTTCCTCTCTCTTTCTCGGCAACCTTGATTCTCTCTCCAAAGCTAAACCCTTTCCGTAATCTACCGTAGTTTCTGAAGTGGGTTTTCTGTATTTATTTGTATTGAAGGGGATTTTTCGATTTCTGGGTCAGAAGAGAAGAAAGGGAGTAAGAGAGTGGTATTACTATTACTCATGGATTCAGATCAAGGGAAGCTTTTCGTCGGTGGTATTTCATGGGAAACCGACGAAGACAAGCTAAGAGAACATTTCAGCAGCTTTGGTGATGTTTCGCAGGCTATTGTGATGAGGGACAAGCTCACAGGCCGACCTAGGGGTTTTGGTTTCGTTATCTTCTCCGATCCTTCTATTCTCGAAAGGGTTCTTCAAGAAAAACATCACATTGATACCAGAGAGGTTATTATTGCTCTCTTATAGCTCCATTTCTCCACTTTCTGTTTTGTTTCCTTGTTTATGTTTTGCCGTTTTGCGTTTAGCTGTGTTTGTGACTCGTAGGCATTGAAGACAAAATTGAAAATTTAATTTTTCTTTGCCTTATAGACTATGTGTGTGGTTGGCAAATCTTCCCTCATGAGGCATTTTAGGGGAATCTAATGTAGGCTACTTCCTTTTGGTTAATTTTCGAAATGAATCGATCTTTGTTTTGTTGTGGATTTGGATACTGACTCTCGCTGTGAATCATACTCTCAAAGAAGTGCTTGAGTGTAGTATTAGTAAAGAGAAGTTTGGTTTTGGTTTTTAAGGAAAAGTAGATATAGATTTAGATATTTTCAGTTGTGCTATGTTCTTGCTTTGGGTAAAGTTGATTAATCTTGGAGGTTTATCCTGAGGTTTATTGGTTTTTCGGATGACGTTTTAGGTTGATGTGAAGAGAGCCATGTCAAGAGAGGAGCAGCAAGTCTCTGGACGATCTGGTAATCTTAATCCATCTAGAAGTTCTGGAGGTGATGCTTACAATAAAACCAAGAAGATCTTTGTTGGAGGCTTGCCTCCTACTTTGACAGATGAAGAGTTTCGCCAGTACTTTGAGGTCTATGGCCCTGTGGCTGATGTTGTAATCATGCATGACCAGACCACCAACCGTCCTCGCGGGTTTGGATTTGTTTCCTTCGACTCTGAAGATGCTGTAGACCGTGTGTTGCACAAGAACTTCCATGATTTGAGCGGTAAGCAAGTCGAAGTAAAGCGTGCTCTTCCTAAAGACGCCAATCCTGGAAGTGCTGGACGGTCCATGGGTGGTGGTGGCTCTTACCAGGGTTATGGTGGCAATGAAAGCAGTTACGAGGGACGTGTGGATTCCAATAGGTTTATGCAGCCACAAAGTGTAGGAAATGGTTTACCATCTTATGGTTCTTCTGGCTATGGCGCTGGGTATGGAAATGGTAGTAACGGTGTCGGGTATGGTGGCTATGGAGGTTACACAGGCTCTGCTGGGGGTTATGGTGCTGGTGCTGGTGCTGCATACGGAGCAACGAGCATGCCAGGTGCTGGCTATGGAGCTAGTACTGGAATTGCTCCGAGAAACTCATGGGACGCTCCAGCTCCTAGTGGTTATGGGAACCCAGGCTATGGAAACGGTGCTGCTGCTCAGACTGGATATGGAGTTCCCGGTGCAGCTCCTTCTGCGCAGTCACCATCAGGTTATGGTAACCAAGGTTACGGATATGGAGGTGATTCTGGTTATGGAAATCAAGCTGCATATGGTGCTGTTGGAGGACGCCCTAGTGGTGGGGGTTCGAACAACCCTGGTAGTGGTGGTGGCTACATGGGAGGAGGTTATGGTGATGGATTTTGGCGATCTGACCCGTCACAAGGCTATGGTGGTCAGGGTCGGCAAGGCCAATAGTCACTATCTAAAGTGATTATCAAAACTTCATCAAGGGTTGGACTGCTTGAATCTTTATAAGCATGTGCTATTTTATTACAATAAGTCTTGTTTATTATTTTTCGTTTGACTGTACCTTTTGAGTTTCAGCAGAATTATAACTACAGGCTTTTGCTGCTTTCATATTATGTTTGTTAGTCCTAGTGTTCACGCGTGAATGGTTGTTTTTGATTGTGTTTATTTTGGCTTGGCCCTGATGGTTACAGCTTAAGCAGGGAATAAGGTACTCGATTAAGAAAGCAGATGGCGAGCAGAAGTAGATGGAGCCATGGAGGTGAGAGTCAAATTCCTACATGTATAGTTTTAGTAGAGATTAGAGGTAGTTGATTCAGTTTTAGTGGAGGTAGCATCAAGAGGAGGAAACTTTAAAAAGTAGTGAAAGTGTGGCTTTGAGAAGGGCGTAATCATTTTTGCGTCGTGTGTTTGTACAGGACTCATGTTCAAGGTTGCTTGAGTTCTTAGGTGGAGCAACGACTCAACGAGGTTGATCTGAGGTTGTGCCTGCTTGGAGTTGAGGTAATCGCTTAAAGAATGAAGAGTCAGTCAAGTCACATTATCAAGTGGCTTGTCTGTAGTCACGTTATGTGGCCTATTAGGTTCTTTTGTTAGGGATGGGATTCTTGAGAGTGAAACAAACATTAGATAGGCAAATATTATGGAAGCACAAAGGCAGCCACATTTCTTAAAAACTCATCCAATACTAGATAGACAAATAAGTGAGAGCTAATTTATTTTATTCTCAAGTCGCTCATGCAGTGCAACTATAAGTTTTCTTCTCGTTTAGCTCAGTGGTGTCCAATCTTGCCACCGCCAAGGCCAAAGCCTTTTCCGATTTCGCCTCCAAAGCCTTTGCCTATTCCTCCACCAAAACCACCTCCTTTTCCAAAGCCACCTCCAAAACCACCTCCTTTGCCTATTCCTCCACCGAAGCCACCGCCTTTTCCAATACCACCTCCAAAACCACCGCCTTTGCCTATCCCACCGCCAAAACTACCGCCTTTGCCAAAACCTCCGCCAATGCCTATACCGTGTCCACCACCAAAACCGCCTCCAAAGCCCTTTCCACCTCCTATGAAGGTCTTCTCCTCTTCATTTTTGCCAAAACTCACACCATCTCTCGCAGCAACATTGATCACCACAACAACATGGAACCATAACAAAACCAAGATAGCAGCTCCATTTACGAGACGCCCCATATCTCTAGTAGTGATTTTATTTTGCAGCTCGATGAGCATAAACTTATCAACATTACAAACGTTTATATATAACTAGAAGTCAATTAAAATAACTCTATTTAAAAATTATTAAGTAAAGTATTTGAATTAAGTTGCTTCAAAAGTTGCTTCAACTACTAACAAGTAACAACTGACTAATTGTTGTACTTTAAATTCGTAAATGATTTTACGTTTTCATATCTACATCACATATATCTATGCTCTATTTATGTCTCCATCGACGCACTTTCTAGTCTACAAGACAACAACTCCATACGTGCTTTAAGTTTTGTCCCTTAAGTCTTCTTGGTACAAGAAAATAACTTTCTCGAAATCAGTTTTGTTATGTTCTTCTTTTCTAAATGGGACGTCCTTTTGTTTTATGTTCTGTGAAAGTGAGAATCAGGATATACTAAACTATAGTTTTATGTCGATGGACAATGGTTAATGGTTTTTTAGTTTGGTGGACGCTTAAGAACAATCTGAATATAAATATAGTTTTTTCATAACATGGGGTTTAAATTCCGAATTTCCGATAAAATAAGAATCATTAGGCTTACAGAGCATATACACTACTTCTTGTAAATAATTGAAATCGTAAGTGTGTTCCTTAAACCTACTAAAAGTTTGGTAAGAGTTAAGTAATTAGTTACTCCAATATGAGTAAGTGAAGTAAAAGCAGTATGGGATAGTTTAGTTCCTATAATAGTGTAAAGCCAAGTAGGTCAGCTTTTGATAAGTAGTCTTTATCATAAACAAACTCTTGTCTAGATAAACAAATGGTTTTTCTATTTCATAACATTTGAAAAGAAAAAAACTAGGGGAGTAGCATCTTACAGTATTATACTTGAATAATATCTACAAAAAATTTTAGCCAATAATCTATAAACAAATCTAAATAAGCTAACAATTCAATTAAACCAAGTCATGGTGGCTCGTTAAGAGATCGACTTCCAACTACTTAACCTATGGTCCTACTACGATCGTGTATTATATTCTCATTGCACTAGCGAGGAGTTTTGTGGGTGGCTAATAATTGTTAACGTTTCTAGACTACTTGAGACTAACTAACGATGGTTAAATGGTCAAATAAGTTGCTAACAAGAGGGACTAGAGAGAATTATTTTAAAAACATGGCATTTGAATTATTGAAACATCTCCCAGTTTTACATAAGATTCAATTTTAAAAGAATTTCTGCACTTCAGAAAAAGGAGACTCAGACTTGTGTTCTTCAAGATTGAGTTCTCTAGGCGTTCTTGATCACTGCAGATCGCGCTTTCAGGTTCAAGAAAATGCCCCTGAATGTATCCAGAGAAATAAATGTTTCCAAAAGCCTTTTGCATGAAATTTCTTAGTAGCGGAACGAGAAAAGAAAGATTCAAGAATTTACCAGCAAGAGGCGATGAAGCTACCGAACAAGACCCGGAATTGCAGAGGAACATACTGGTAATTAATCCATCCCACAACAGGCCAGAACTGTTTCATACAAAGTTTCAGAAATCAGAACCATCAAATTGAAACATGTCAAAAATGTAACATTATTCTTTTACCTTCCATGCTGTTAACTGGATTGATCTGTAATCTTTGCCAACTTTGTGCTTCACTAGCTTCCATGGCCTCCCTGTAAAAAACATTGCAGGACATAGGATCTTACTCTAAATCACAAATCACTAAAGAGAAAAACAAAAAGATAACTCTCTGACCATGATCCTACCTTCAACTACTAAACCATAGTAAGACATGAAAAGAAAATTGTTCCATGGAGAGGATGTAAGTTGTTCCAACAAAACCTGCATTAATATTGGTCCTTCAAGTTTATTTAGAAACCATACTGATTTTGATCATCAAAATCAGGAGATGCAAATGGTACTACTACAAGTAAACAAGAAAACTCTAGCTAAATAAGCTGACTTTTGGACCATTCCACTTCACACTGAAATTCTCAGAAAATCCAAATCTACTTCAACATCAACATTAACACAAATTCATAAAATTTGGTTCTTTAATAGGAGATTATGGTATTTTACAGAGAAAGCATTGAAGAAGATGACTATTTTGTAGAGAACAAAAACGTTTGAAAGCGAAAGGCAAAACCTTTTTAGCGACTGTTGTATTACCCTTCTTCCCTTTGAAAATGGCATCCATCAATTTGTGAAAGAAGTGACCAAATGGCCCACCATAACACAGCCCATACAGCTACAGAGATTAATCAAGATTCACATTCAGAGTCTCAGAAACAAGAACAGTATGATCAAACTCATAGCAAACATGAAAAAAGCAACGAACCATAAGGAGAAACAATCTCCGGAACTGAATCCTTTTAACTCCAGAGATCTTCTGAGCTATGGCATCACTGCAACCTGCTAAAACCCCAGCAGTGATCGCCTGACACACTCAACACACACACACACACACAAACAAATGAAAAGAGACCTTAAAAATCAAAACTTTAGACGAAACCCATAAGGACTTGATCATCTTTAATTAAATTTAGGACCTTGGTTCGTAAAGGGTGGGCTTGGAGCTGAATCAGATATTTTCGCCATGCATCTTTGGCTAAATCCGACATGCCCCAAGTTATTGTTTGATTGTTAATGTCAAAAGAGGAAAAGGGAGAAGAAAGGGGTAGAGATCTTTGAGCAGAGGAAGAATAGGAGATTCAGATTTTGATTTATGAGAAATTAATCATGTTTTTGTTTTTAATTTATTTGAACAATAAACAAATAATTTTAAGTGTTAGGTGGGCAAATGATGGATTTGGGATAACAGATTAAAACTAATAAACAAAGACCTAATCTCCTCAAATTAGAAATAATACTTGTTGATGACTGTATGCGTCTTGAAGAAGTTGCAGCAGCCCCTACCATTAGAGGTAAAAAAATTTCACAAGTTGTCACTGGATTTGGAAATCTGATTAGCTGTTTTTTTTTTTTATTATTAACAGACAAATCTTTAAGTTTCTAAGTAACAAAAACTGTGAAATTGATCAAAACACAAGCTTTATGTACAAACTGAAGTCAGATGAGCAGAAAAACAAGAGAGAATACAGAAGAGCATAATTGGTAGCGAAACAGAGAGCAAAAGTATGAACACAACACAAGCGAAGCGGCACAAGCTGTGCTATTTATATATATAGATCTCCTTTTAAAGAAGAGAAGATCGTGGGAACACCATCTTAACTTGATTTCTTGGCATACTCATCTGAAATATTCCCTGAAATCAAATTTTTTAACAGTCAATATCTGACACAAATTGTGATATAAACAATGGGATTCAAAAAATTTATTGCTTTTTACCTATAAGAGGTGTCTCCATAAAGCAGGACGATCTCTTGAGATGAGGAGGACACGAGAGCTTGAGTAATCGAACGAAGGGCAATACATATCGTTTGGACCGATAATCTCTCTTACGGTTTCGAAGCTTCCATGGTCGCTTGTCAAAGGCTGTTGCAAGGTCTCTTCTTTTGCAGTATCAAACACGAAGAGACCCATACCGGAAGTAGCCATGACAAAGTTTGAATTTCCCCAGACTTGTGTTATTGCAGAATGGTGCGAGTGAGAATTTGAGTCAGGTAGATTGTAAGTGCTCACGAGACGCTGTTTCCTTAAGGAGAATTGCTGCACTTGAGAAGAAGAAGAAGCCAGATTCTGTTTCTTAACAGATGATGATTTAGTCTTGGTACATCCGAGAAATACTGAATCTCCTCGAGATGATACACACTGAGCATTAACACCGAGTTTGGGGATTTTAGTACCAATGCCAGATGGGTTACGAAAATCCAAGATGTTGATTGAATCAGTAGTGCAGAAAACTCCATCGTTGCCTTCTGCATCCATGGAACTTACTCTGCATTTCAGGTCAAGGTAAACTAATAAGTCAAATGAAAGAGATACTTAAGTATATCATGTTCAGAGAGGATCAATTTATAAGACAAAGCGAGGAGAATAGGAAGAGGCTAAAATGGTGAAAGAAAGTTTTAACCTTTGACGAACACCTCCCCCAACTTCAGCATCTGTGTTATTGATATGAAAAGCTGAGATTTTTCGCCCTGAAGAGGAGATGGTGACATGTGCTTCAGGGTGAAGGGAATTGACATCCCAAACAGAGATTGCTTCATCTTCTGCTATGACAAGTTTTCCTCGATTCCTCCATTGTAAAGGGCTCGAATAGTCTAAAGCTGACACAGGATTCTGCACCTCCCATCTCATGATTTGTTCCCCATCTCGTATGTCAAAAACCTTAACTACTCTTTGGAAACTAGAGGTTGAAGCTATAAGAGGACCGCATGGCCTATACCACCATTGTTGAGTGTCTGGTATCAATGAACAAGCTAAAGTGTTCCTACCACGCGATGTGTTGTTGGATAAAGGAGCAAGAGCCGTCCTCGAAACTCTTGAAGATCCATCCTCGAGGTGGAGTGCCTTTATGTCTTTGGTGTAGAAATCCCATGAGCAAAATCCAGACTCTAGTGTATTCCCAGCAGAAGCGGCTACGACATATCTACCTGAGCAGCCATCTGCACCCGGTGCACGAACCACCCAGCAATCTCTCCAAGTGTTTGGTGAGATACCATCTGGAGGATTGTACACAGCTTTCACCTGAAAAGACATTTCAGGTCATTGATGTAAAAGATAACAATGCATACAGAGAACACGAATTTCAGTCACTCCATACAAAGCCACCTAGATTGAAAGAGAATTACATGCAGTGCCCTTGAGTATTGCATACAACATATAGGCCAAAATATGGCTTTAGTTATTACGTATTTCAAAAAGTTTAAGATGAAAACCAAATCTAAACCAAGAAACACAATATTAAACATATCATCATAGTAACTTGAGAAATGTGTATACTCTGGTCAAGATAAGAATGTAATATCAAAGTTCCACAGCAGTTTAGATTATTCCACAGCAGTTTAGATCAAGCATGATACTATAAATTTTTCAGATAGGGCAAACGTTCCATAAACAAGGTAAATTTGTTGAGAAAATGAAAGCACAGTACCTCACAGTTAGCAACGTCGTAATACGAACATGAGCCATCATCATGAGCGAGTAGTACTGCCTCGCCCTCTGATACAAACCAACCTCCGGTAGATGATTTGGATCCAATGTCATTGAGTTGATACATGCATCCACCCTCTATCTCTTCCAGCTCCATCTCGTCTCTATTTTCTTCCTCATCAATTTCCTCGAGTGCTTCATCTGCTCTGAGAATTTCAGCTAAGTTGGAAGTCAGATGGACGTCCTTTGAAGAATCGTTTTCCTTTGACGATTCCTCCGTATCCATCTCCTGCACTTCCAGACTTTCCAGCACATTCTGATCACTACTACATATGTCTTTTTCCTTGTGAAGTGAGGCCAAGAACTCTAGAGCTATGGGATTCTCCTCAGCAGGACCTGAGGGCTTCACTTCAACCTTTACTGCCTTGTTAGACTCACAGACCATGACCTTTTGAGTCTTGTGACGATGCCTTGGTCTGAGTTCTGCTCCTTAGCAACCTCTGGTGAGGAAAGAGTCTGTCTTCTAGCTCTTCCTTGTTTAATCCTTTAACCGAAGTCTTTGCTTTCGTCACTTGAGTGGGTTTGTTTCTCTCTGATTCTTTCTTCTCTTGATCTGAACCTCCAACAACATGACTCATAGACTTTTCAATCCCTGTGATCTTCTGCTGTATATCAGAGACTATAACCTGAGATGAATCCTGATTATTCAAATCCAGCATGTCCTTTGTCTTCTGAATATCTGACGCAATTTTCTTAACCTTTCCTTCAAGAAAAGCAAGCTTCTGGTGCAGCTTGCTTGGGTATTTAGTAGTGCTATTGCTGCTTCCTTCATTCCCTCTAATCTCCTTTGACATCTCCATTGCCTTCCCAACATTATCCAAAGACTTCCTTCTTAAAGCTACGTTAGTACCTTTCCCAATCTTTTCAGATTTCAAAGAAACAGCAGATTTTTCTCCAGAACCAAGCAAATCATGAGCCTTTGGATCAGAAACAGAGTTTCTAGCCGTGATAGAACCCTCAAATTTGCTTGATTTCACTGGATCAGAGCTTGAAGTTGCCTTAGCTTTATTTTCTTCATCTGCTTCCTCGCGAACGCTATCGCCGACTTTATTTTCACTCTCACCCTGTTTGAAACCGGAGGACTTGTACCCAGATTTCTTATCCAAATCCGACTCACCCTTTTCCCCAGTAAGCCTAGATTCATTTCTCTTTCTCAAATCCGAGAAACCCCTTATTAAATCAGATGGGCTAGAACTCCTACCTCGTAACCCAGAAGACGTGGATCGCGTAACTCGACCCTCGCCATCACCGATACCATTCACGGCGGACTTATCGATGCGCGGTATTTGCCGGAGCAATGGCTTCTGAGTCGATCCAAATGACCGGTGACTAGGTTTGGGATTCTCTTTGCTGGATAATGATTTCTGGAGAGAAGGACTCGGATTTTTGCTAGAGATTGGAACTGGAGTTACAGACCTCGATGGTTTTTTCCCAGAAGATGGATTTTCTCCGGCACCGGAGTTTATATCTTTCAGCCGGCGGCGATTCGATGAAGCTGACATCGGAATCCTTGGGCAAAAATAAGATTTTGAAAATTGAAAATTGAGGAACAAAAAGTCTTCTGATTGTGAAAGAAAAAAAGCACAAAACGATATTGTAAATGACAAGCACTAGCAGACAAAAAAAAAAGGGTTTTCAAATTTCTACGCTTATCTGATTTGGCGGGAGAATGAAAAATTCAAAATTTGAATTCTATTCATTAAAACGCTGCGTTTCAATGAATATCGAGTTAACGATTTCGACGCAAAACGCTACCGTTTTGAGTTACATTACACACGGGTCCATTAAACACGTGGCAGCCACAAATAACAAAAACAAAACGCAGCATTTTAATGTAATAGTGGCGGTTATTACATTTTAACGTGAAAGGCTTTGTTCCATGCATTAATTGATGATGATAACACGAAACGTTGTGTCTAATTCTTAGGCAAACGACACAACTGTTTGATAGATTGTCTGAATCTCTTTATAAATACAACGAAAATAGAATCTATCTCACAAACCCTAATTAACCACATATCGAATCTAAAGAAGTGATAAAGAAGATGACGAACGAGTGTGGAATCGGATTTGGTTCGATTTTGGCGATTGTGATCGTTGCGTTAATGTTGTTGTTCGTTCCGTTGCTCATGGGGCCAGTGGCTCCTCCTTCTCCTCCACTTATACTGGTGTTTCCGATCGTCTTGCTCTTTGTGTTTCTCTATCTCCATTTTACTTCCAAGTGAAATATCGTTACTTCTTTTTGTCTTTTTATTCATTATCATGTAATAATATCTATAGTGTATGTATATGAATTTATCAGACAACACTAGTGTATCTATATTTCTGGCTTTACATTTGTAAAACAAAAGTGTGTATTCGTTCTATGTTATTATTTATCTTCAAATTGTTGATTAAGACATGCGTTTCTTTGATTCGGTGTAGAAAGATTGAGAGTATTTTATTTTGTTTTCTCTCCCTCTTTTTACTAATATTAGCAGATACTTCGATTTCTATTGCATGTGTAACAATACTAACGCAACCAGAAAAAAATAGAGTTTCAGAAATGTTGTGTTTTGTCTAATCCTTACTTCCAAGTGAAGAAACCATTATCTTTTATGATTAATCATGTAAAATCAAGTAACATATTTTATATGACATATGTGTGTTAATTCTTGGATCTGATATAATATTATTCGAGAGTACGACTTATATTGCGATATGTATCATACTAAGAATTAAGGACTAGTATGATCAGCCGTTCTGGTATTGGCAGCGTAGCGATACTGGCGGTGAAACGAGTTTCATGTTTTTTGCATGTCTGTCTCATGTATACTTAAATAAACAAAACAGACACGGATCTGTTGTGGATTGAGAACAGAAGAGAATGGAATCATGAAGTGATTGATCAATGGCAAAGAAGAAAAACCTATCTCGGCATGCAAAATCTGACCGGTTTATATGGGCCGTATAATAAAGATATACACAAAACTCTGTTAAATCAAGGTATCGGCTTGCTTCCTGTTTAAGTTTGGAGGAATCACCAATAGATCCACCAATAGGAAGTACTGTCCTCAAAAGTAAGGTTTGGAATTTAGATATTCTTCCAAAAATAAAACACTTTATATGGCGTGTGTTATCTAGTGGTGCAATTTCAACGGCAGATCGTATGAGAAACAGGAATATTAACATTAACCCGTTGTGTCAGAGATGCTGTATAGAAGAAGAGACCATTAATCATGTGCTCTTCGAAGGTCAGATTGCGAAGGCTATCTGGAGATCGATGCTCACATATTCTTGTTTTTGACCAGCAGAATGCAAAATAATAAGATACCTTTATGAAGATGTTTGAGATAAAGCAATCAGAAGGTACTTCTTTAGAAATACAACTTCGACCATTTTGGATATGTAGCTGATTCAGTTTTTTTCATTGTATGCGTGTATTCCAAATTGGCTAATTAAGTACCTATTTGCATCCTCCGTTCGCTTTATGATTAATATATAAGGTGTTACAAAAACAAATAACAAACAGACACAAAATTGCGAATATGTTTTAACTATGTGTTTGTGTTTGTTGATTTGAAACGAAATTATTTATTGTTGTTTGAATACAAATAAATCTCGACAGTTTATCAGCGCACTGTCGAAGCGAATCTTCTTCACGTTCCCACAACGACACCAACGTGTTAATTCTCTTCTCGTTTTCTTCATTGATGCTATATGATATAGTTAATATCTTCTACTGATCAATATGGAGAGTGGGATGTGTGTATTATATTTGTTCTGAACTGAATTATGCTTCACATTTCTGAAAATTAAAACTTTTAGGTAAATGATACTAAAGGTAAAGTGCACAGAGATGATGGAAATAATTTTGATCTCAGAGACTCCAAGACTAAGTGTTGGAGATATAATGAAGGCAGAGAAAATTGAAGTTCATTTGGCAGGCCTTATTTTGCTCTCCTCATAAAGACAGATTTTACTTTAAAAAAAAATCGAGCCTTTTCTCAAATGTGATGACTCGAATTAGCTAATTCGATGACATGATCATAAGGATTAAGGAAAAACAAAAAAAAACTTTGAGACAAAATTGACAACAATAAAAGCATAAGAATGAATCTTACAATACAAGTATACATGTGATAAACATGTAAGATTTTTGTTATTGCAGACAAGTACATGTCAAAGAGGCATTCACATAACATGAGAAGAGTCAAATAGGCGATTTTTGTTCTTGTTCTTTTTTGTTTGTTTTTTCTTTTCCTTCTTATTCTTATTCTCCTCCTCCTCCTCCTTCTCCTTCTCCTTCTCCTTTTCCTTCTCCTTCTCCATATCCTTATCTTTATTCTTCTTGCTCTGTGTCCCCATCGATGCACTATCTGAAGACGAACCTTGGTTTAAGTGAATGGAATTGAAATGGATCCCCGCAAGATAGCTCAAGTGAATGACTCTATCAGGTTGTTTTTGAGACCTAGGAACAACTTCAATGGAAGGAACATCTTTGAATGATGTAATGAGTAATATTTTGACTCCATAGACATCTGCAGCTGCTTTCAACGTTACTTCATCTCCCCACACAGAGTCATTAGACATGTTCTTTACATACTCGGAGAATTCATCGGTTTTACCAACCAATCCTTTGTATAATTTTGGACGAGATTTAAGCTGCTTCACGATTTCTTGTCTAACACGTTTATGACAATCCGAGGTTTTGTAAAGCTGGTCAGCTAAAGCACGGAACTTGCAATTTCCATCACTTTTCACTTTGATCTCTGAGTAACCTTCCCACTCCAATCTATCTTGAAGCCTTTCGTAATCGTTAAGATCTTCTAAACACCTTGACTTAATCCGAGTGTTAGGCATCTCTTTATCTAATCCCTAAGCTAGACACTGTTCTTCTAATTCTCAGCCGAAAAAATTGGGATCGATCGATGATATTCAGAGCCAATCCTTGATAGAAACTGAGTCTCTATTTGATCTAAACCCTAAGCTAGACACTGTTCTTCTAATTCTCAGCCGAAAAATTTGGGATCGATCAATGATTCGGGGCCAAACCTCGATAGAAACAGAGTCTCTCGCCTCTGGCCTCTCTCTGAAGATTAGGGCTAGATTGTCTAGGGTTTTTTCCTTTTGTTTTTTTTTCCTTTTTTTTTTGCAGATTTTCGCCGAGATAAAGAAAGGACAATACAAATTTGTCGCTGATTTTACCAAAAATATTTATAAGTTTTTTTAGAAAAGAATTACAATCTCTTATCAATTTGTACATATACAGTAGTTACGAAAAGTTTAAATTTGATTTTGAGAAATATTGTTGGTGTTATTATATTTATCTTAAATTGAGATTTCCAGACTTTATAAGGCTTATAAAATTTGTATGATTTTTTTTAATAAAAAAATTAGTCTTACAAATCTCTACAAAGATGCCTTCTTATTCGTGGCTACGTTACGAATTGGGGGAGCGATTAACTAGTAGTATAACCGAAATGGGTTTAATTACATTGAACGGGTTTAATTACATTGAAACGGGTTTAATGAAAATTAAAATGGGTTTAATTAAAGTAAAATGGATTTAATTAAAATTGAAATGGGTTTAATTCATGATATGAAACGGCCTCTATCAAAGGCACATAAGAATTTTGCGACATTAATTATTCTTGATTTATATTTTTACGTGATGCTAAGATTTTCACGCAAGTTGTAGACAAAACTTCACAAGAATCTTGTGAACAAAGATTGGTTTTCACAAAATAAAAAGATATTCCATACGACCATGTCCTATTAAATTAAACACCACAAGCATTTCCGAGAGATTCAAAATGTATTTTGAGTATCGAAGCAAGACAGTACCATACAAAAAGGAAAAGTAGAAATAAAAACAACTTAAAAGAGAGATGTTCCTTTTCCCTTCTTGTCTCCACCAATCTCGAAGTGCTTGCACCTCTGCAAAAACCAACAACACACATGTATTTAGAAGCAGATCACAACACTTAGAAGAATGTGAACAATATAACAGAGTTCTCATTACCTTAATCGAGTGCTGAGAGAAATGCTTGCATGTTTGGCATTGGAGCCTCAGGACAATCTTCTTGGTTGTCTTAGCCTGTTCCAAAGATCATAAATCATGAACACAGTCGAATCAAACGATCATTCAAATAAGAGTTTTCACAAAGTAAAACATCAATAAACAGTCTCTAAGCTAAAGATAAGATGGCTCATAGTATTCTAAGCTAAAGATAGATGGTTCATAGTAACTTAGGGTCAATATAACAATGATTCTCAGTGTTGGGTTACCTTCTTGTGGAAGACGGGCTTGGTCTGACCACCATAACCAGATTGTTTACGGTCATAACGACGTTTTCCCTGGGCAGCAAGACTGTCTTTACCCTTCTTGTACTGGGTCACCTTGTGCAAGGTATGCTTCTTGCATTCCTTGTTCTTGCAGTAAGTCTTCTTAGTCTTGGGAATGTTCACCTACCCATTCACAAAAAAAACCAACTTTGAGTTAACTTTCACAAGAAAACGGCTTCTTCAACAAACATAATCGATCACAATCATGGGATCTAACAATTCTAAACTGTTCAGACTAATAAGCTCTTTGGTTTTCTAACCATCTAGTGAATCCATATAAAGCACCTTGATTTCAATGTAGCCTTCTCCTACTAATTAAAACCGATTTGCAGAAACACAATGTATCCCTAGTATCATTTCCAATCTCCTTCAAATATAACAGACTAAACCATTCTCAGAGACGAAGTGAATAGACTCGTAAAGCTTCAATAGTACAATAAATTAGGTAGTACAAACAGATTCTTAATTTTGAATCAGACTCTGATTCTCGAATTAAGATAGAGAATCCGAGTCGAACCACTCAAAATCACCTAAGAGATCTATAAACAATAATTTCGTTTCTTCACATTTGTTTTTCCTGAATTTCTCCGAAGCTAAAACAGAGCTCTACGAAACACGAGAAATTAAGCAGAACTCAAGAAAAGGGAAGAGAGTCACCATTTTCGCTCTTCGGTGAAGCTCGTGCCGTCGTCGTCCGCTGCCGAAAACACAACCACTCTAAAGGTACAGAGTTTATATCAGACCTTTTGAGAAACCCTAGTTCCTTTTACAACGAACTTTGGGCCTTTTTAAATCTAAAAGCCCAATTTTGATAAGCCCATATTATAGAAATTTGAAATCTCAGTTCCCTTTAGAAAAAAGAGAATATATTTTACTTACCCAAAATAAAAAGCATATTTTAATTTCGGTGGCCCGTGGACAAAAACTAGCCGTTTAGAGATACAACGGTTATGTTTGCTTTTGTTCAAACGTCAAACCTCGAGATTCTCACTCAAACCCTAATCACCATTTCTCTCTCTCTCTCTGTGCGCTCTCTCAATTTCTGAATCCGAAAGAAGAAAAACACAAAATTTAAGCTTCAAATCTTGAAAATTTTCTAAAATGGCACCGACGCCATCATCTGCTAGATCGAATCAAACCCAATTCACCTTAATCAGAACCCCACAAACCAAACAACGACTCAATTTCCACTCAAAAACCCCAAACCCAGATTCGGCACCGGAGCATCCAGTCGAAGTAATCGGCCGGATCCGAGATTACCCAGATCGAAAGGAGCCATCTTCAACCTCGATCTTGCAAGTAAACCCAGATAACCAAACGGTCCGGGTCAGAGCCGATGTTGGGTACAGAGACTTCACGCTCGACGGCGTTTCTTTCTCGGAGCAAGAAGGTATCGAAGCGTTTTACAAGAAATTCATAGAAGAGAGGATCAAAGGCGTGAAGCTTGGGAATAAATGTACGATCATGATGTACGGACCTACCGGCGCCGGCAAAAGCCACACGATGTTTGGATGCGGGAAGCAACCCGGGATTGTGTATCGGTCCTTGAGGGATATTTTGGGAGATTCGGATCAAGATGGTGTTACGTTTGTTCAGGTCACTGTTCTTGAGGTTTATAATGAGGAGATTTATGATCTTCTCTCGACCAATAGTAGCAACAATTTAGGGATTGGTTGGCCAAAAGGAGGAAGCACTAAGGTAACTTTCTTCGTTCCTTTGTGTTGATGAGGTCTAATTTGGGTTTGATTCAATATCTAAGGGTTTTTGTGGTTTGTTGTTTTTATAGGTTAGGCTTGAAGTAATGGGGAAGAAGGCGAAAAACGCGACCTTTATTTCAGGGACAGAGGCTGCGAAAATCTCTAAAGAGATTGTGAAAGTGGAGAAACGGAGGATTGTCAAAAGCACACTTTGCAATGAAAGAAGTTCTCGGAGTCATTGCATGGTTTGTGATAATGATTGAAGCATATATGTAGCTTATTATATACAATTAATGTCTGTTAGTCTTAGAAGTGATTGTTTCTTTATGTAGATCATACTTGATGTGCCAACTGTTGGGGGAAGGTTGATGCTTGTTGACATGGCTGGTTCAGAAAACATAGACCAAGCTGGACAGACTGGATTTGAAGCAAAGATGCAAGTAATGTTTGAATCTCCAGCCTCTCTCCATTCATTGATCTATCAAAGTTCTCGTTGTTATGAAAAGAAACTGACCTATATCTCTATTCAACAGACTGCTAAGATCAACCAGGGGAATATTGCACTGAAGCGAGTCGTGGAATCTATAGCAAATGGAGACTCTCACGTGCCCTTTAGAGACAGCAAGCTTACAATGCTGCTCCAGGTGAAATTTATGCTCTTTTGTTATATCTACCCTATGGAAGATGTATGTGGCTGCTTGGTTTGTTGAAGATCTGTATTTAGTGTGTTTTCTGTTTTCTGGATGCAGGACTCTTTTGAAGATGACAAGTCGAAGATTCTGATGATCCTATGTGCAAGCCCGGATCCGAAGGAAATGCACAAGACTCTATGCACTCTAGAGTATGGGGCAAAAGCAAAGTGCATTGTTCGTGGGTCTCAAATTCCGAACAGAGATAAGAATGGGGGTGATGAGTCTTCTGCTGTGATTTTGGGAACGAGAATAGCAGCGATGGATGAGTTTATATCCAAACTCCAGTCTGAGAAGAAGCAGCAAGAGAAAGAAAGGAATGATGCACAAAAGCAGCTGAAGAAGAAGGAAGAGGAGGTTGCTGCTTTAAGATCACTTCTAACACAGAAGGAATCATGTGCCACCAAAGAAGAGGAGATAAAAGAGAAAGTAAACGAGAGAACCCAACTTTTGAAAGCAGAGTTGGAGAAGAAACTTGAGGAATGCAGAAGAATGGCTGAGGAATTTGTTGAAATGGAGAGAAGGAGAATGGAGGAAAGGATTGTGCAGCAGCAAGAGGAACTTGAGATGATGAGGAGACGGTTAGAGGAAATCGAGGTTGAGTTCCGGCGCTCGAGGGATGGAGGAAGTATTGATGAAACTAGTGGGTTTGCCAAAAGACTCAGGGGTCTTTACTCTGATGAAGATATGGTGAAGTCAATGGATCTTGACATGGGTGATTCAGAACCAGTCAAGCAAGTCTGGGGAGCTGCTAGTTCATACCAGCCAAGCAACACAATCAGCAGCAATCTGTCTAACATTTTGCAACCAAATCCTTCAGAGAATATGCTTGCGCAAATGTACCCTGACCGTGTATGCTTGAGCACTGTCTTTGAAGAAGAAGAGGCTGAAGAAGACGAAGAGAAAGTGATAGTTGAGGATAAAAGCATCTGCTCGATAACAACACCAACGCCTATTTTGAACACTGAAGGTTTGGGTAAAGAGAACTGCTTCAACAGTACAGACTACAAAGAATCAGAATCGTCTAGAAAGTTGAGAATCCAAAACATATTCACCCTCTGTGGCAATCAGAGAGAGCTGTCTCAGCACTCTGGACAAGAGGAGGTTCTTCAAGCCAAGAATGATCAGTTGTTTCCTACAACGAATAAGGCCGAAGCTCTAGCAGTAGAAGAATCAAAGGAAAACAATATCTCAGTTGATGAAAGTAAAAACGGGCAGATAGATATCTATGTTAAATGGGAAGCAACTACTGATAACCCTCTAAAGCAGCTCATAACAACACTGAGAGTTACAAAGGACGCAACACTAGCTGACTTGAGGAAGCTTATTGAGATATACCTTGGATCTGATAACCAAGCTTTCACCTTTCTCAGGCTCGGGGTAATAAACCCGTAACCCAACAAGCACAAAAGCTTTTCATTTATATCCGGTTGTGTTTTTTTGTAATCCTAACTGCAGTTTTCATTTCAATGTTTGAAGGAACCATGTGGAGCTCAAGTAGCAAAGGAGAAAGAATCAACAATTCAAGCTACGAGCCTGCCTTCCTGCAACGGATACGCTTACCTTGCTACTTTAAGAGCGGGAAAGAGCTTACAACTTCAAGGTCTCACACCAGCAAGTCCACTTCCACTAACTCCGATAGAAAACAAGATGCAATTTACGCCCATCTCTAGAGTGACGCCAAACAACCAAGTTGATGAACTTTCATCACCCATTGTAGCTCATCTCAGCTCCACTCCTTTCATCACTCTCAGAAGACATTAGTCGCTATGTCTTGTTCTTTTCTCGGTTCAATGGTAGTAGCCTTAGAGATGTAACCTTTGTCTATTTCTGTGTTGGAAAAAACTATAATATGTACGTCCACATCTTCATCAATATATTCTACGATATTTGAGCAGAACATTTGTCAAAACATCTTCATCAATGTTTGCAACTTCAAAACGTTTTCATTTTACAGTTTTAAGTTTGTTCTGCGAAAACGAGGTAGGTTTTCATATTTTCATTCTACATCGAAGTTTTACAAATCAGAACGAGAAAAAACCTGAAGTGCTCATCACAAGTTACACTTTTAAAGATATATGAACAATTTCTCTTAAACACAGACAATGAGACATTGGGAGAGACAGATTAGATGCTCTCTTTCTCTCTCTCTCATCTTGTACCAAGGGTAAGAAACAATGCGTTTTTCCAGAGGATAAAGGATCTATAAGCATTGGACATCATTGTCTTTTCATTACCACCGTCTTCTCCTTCCCTAACTTCATTACCTCTTCTTTCCAGAGCCAATGGTAAGGAGCTCGAAGCTTCTCATGGCATCATCATGCCTAGGCCTTCCAGCAGCAGATGATGGCTTGGATTCATTGCTCTGTTGCACCCTTTGAGTTGTGCCGAGACGTGATCCACTTGAAAATAGTCGGCTTGAGCGGTTCTCGCTTGGCTCAGCTGATGACACAGGTCTGCTGCTTGATATCACACCTCTCTTTGATGTGCTTCCATTTCGAGATGAAGAACGATGTCTATCAGACTCGTGCTGCAAGTGAAGCCAACAAATCAAAACATACAAAGTTTCTCAGATTCTTTAAAATTCCTACTTAACCTGAGAATTACTAAGTAGTAAGGGAAATTTTGATGATAGATTAACAAGGATGGCCAAAGAAAGAGCAACAAAAACTAACCACTTCTTTGGCAGAAGAGGGTATATCACCAGGAGATCTGTGTCTAGAGCGGTCACCATGAGCGCCTTGGCTTGAAACATTTCGTCTGGTGAATGCCTCAATTGCGCCTGAAAATCTTTCTCGGAGGTCCTGTCCAACTAACCACAGTAGGAAATTAAGTTCTCAGCTTTGGATCTTCCACTATATGAGAGTATTTGTTAAATACAAATTATCTCCAAGGGAGAAAACATGTGAACATCAATATCTAAAAGTTCATGCTAGTAGTCCAAATTTTTCAGCACCCAAAATTTTCAACATTCAGAATTAAAAATTTACAAGCAATAAGACATTTTTTGGATGTTTTCTATTTTATATAAGAGAGAGAACAATGTACCTGTAGGCTTTTCAGATTTATCTGCAGGTGGTCCTGGAGGGTCCAAGGCTGCTCTTGGAGTTAACTGTTGTGAACATATAGCAGGATAAGATTTTGGATTATTGAATTGTTATGACATTTGGTTTTCCACACGTGAAACGAAAATTAGGACTAACCCTTGGTCTCGAACTGCCACTCTGAGGATATTTCAAAGTTGTCCAATCAAACACGTAGTCGAGCTGATAACCTACAAGCATAGTTCATTGCATCAAAAACGAACAAACAAGCCACGGATAAGTCCCACAAAAATGTATAGACCATAACTGATATAATAATAGAGAGTTGTCAGAGAGCAAACATAGAAAGAACTTATTTCACCAAGAAGTGCTAATTTTTTCCTTTTTAGAATGGCTAAGGAAGTTTCTAACCTTCACGAATGAAAAGGTCCCTGAAAAGTCTTCGCAGATATGAATAATCTGGTTTGTCCTCAAATCTCAATGATCGACAGTAATGGAAATACGAGGTGAACTCTGATGGATGGGACTTGCAAAGAACCTTCAGAAAGTAAAACCATTCTATCGTCAAAATCTACTGGACATCTTAAAACATTTTCCGCATCAAACGTTAATAATGATGTACCTCTACAGGAGTAAGCATCTTCTTTTCACTAATCTTGTCATATTTTTGCTTTTTCGTACCAGCTTTTAAACCTTGCCATGGAAGACTGAGACAAAAAGGAAACATGGACTCAAGTTCAGGGAATTTGTTTTTTTTTTTGAAAGAAGTTATAAGCAAATATGCGATCAAGAAAGTTTCCTACCTTCCTCGAAGAAAGTACATCAATACATAACCAAGTGACTCCAGATCATCTCTTCTACTCTGCTCTGTAAGCATGCATAAAAAAAATGAGTCAGCAAGGAAGACAAGTTTTCAAATGCTTCAGACAAGAAAGGCACGGATGTATGAGATGAAGCTCTTACCAATCCCAAGGTGCGTGTTCACACTTGCATACCGTGCAGTTCCTGTAAGATTCTTGTTTTCCCTGAAGATTTACAAGAAATTCTAATAAAGCAAGAAGGAAGAAGGGTTCATAAAGGAAAGTTTCAAACACAGCATAAAGAAAACACCAGTGCAGCATAATCATGTCTCATTAATAAGATAGGCACGGAATCAACTAATAATATCCATAATGAAATACAACAGGTTCCTAGACAAAAAAAAATCAATAAGCACCGATGTCCAGAAAGGCAGGGTAGAAGTTTGGAGCTCTCACCTGTATGGTATATGCTTTTGTGTCTGAAGATCCTTGTATTTTTTAGCAAGACCATAATCGATGATATAAACCTGAGGTTGAAAGTTAATTCGGTAAACCAGAAGGCTAATTGTACAAGTCATCCTAAGAGCCAGACCGAGATTTATGCTAAGGACACTTCAAGACAGGACAGTAGGATTACCTGGTTTGCTTTGCGCCCAAGACCCATCAAAAAGTTGTCTGGTTTAATATCGCGGTGAAGAAAACCCCGCGAATGCATGTACTCAATTCTGCATATCTACATTGATACAACATATTCAAAGGAACAGATTAACAGCGTTCTCAATGACCAACCTAACATCAGAAAATAAAGGGCTTACTCAGTACTTACCAACTGATCTGCAAGCATTAAAACAGATTTCAAGGTAAACTTTCGATTGCAGTAATTGAATAAGTCCTCCAAGCTTGGCCCAAGAAGGTCGATAACCATGCAACTGTATTCACCCTCGACTCCAAACCATTTGAGATGAGGAACACCAGCTATTCAAAAGAAAGAGAAAACATGTCAAACTACAAAGAGACAGAGAGGGTTTGGAACTAAAACTTCTTATAAAATCCAACTCACTTCCTCCTTGAAGAAACATATATATTTTCGATTCATACTGCAGTTGAGGATGCCTCGTCTTCACAGGTTCCTGATGTCAAAGAGAAGCAATCTTAGAAAGGGATAAACAGAAATGGAGCAAAAATCAATTCACAATGAAACATGATCATTGAATTACAGTGTTTTATCTCCAATCAAATCTAGTCTTACTAAAACTGTCAAATACCAAACATAAAGACTGCAACAGGCAGGATCCAGAATTTAAAATTGAAACCTTTCTCAGCAAAAAATTTATAAATTTCAATGAAAAAAAACTAAAATTAAACCACTTCACCAGCTTAACTGCGACTTCTTCTCCAGTTTGGATATTGATCCCTAAGATACACAAACACACACATCAAAAGATCAAATTTTTGTTAGGTACATTGCAGCAACCACTTAAAGTTGTTAATAGAAAGATGATTTAGTTCTTCATACCTAAATAAAGTTCGCCGAACGATCCACTACCGAGTTTCCTACCCAACTTAAACTTTCCGCCGATGACGTGATCAATCTTCTGATTCCGATCCATCTTTTATTGATTACGATGCGAAAAAATCACGACTTTAGAAGAACCCACCAATCCGATTCACCAGCAGGAACGACTAAATAACAATCCCATCAGTAAAACCCAATCGCCATACACCTAATTGGGGAATTTTTGTTATTTGCCCAACCTCGCAAAAGCTAAATCAGTAAATGATGAAGTAACAAGAACCCACCAAGCAACAGTGGTTGAAGCTGATTGTTATGGTGAAAGTTCAGGACTTGGCAAGAAAGAGAAAGAGAGTGTGCTTGTGTTTTCTTTATAAGTGCGAGAAAAGATAAGAATAGAATCTAGCGGCGGAAAGAATTTTGAAGGAAAAAGAATTTAGTAGGATGAATTATTCGGATCTGGGTCTTTAAGGGAAAGTTTTTTGTGGAGATTTGTGGAAGAAAAGAGAAGGAATAATAAAAGAGAGAGAGTTGTGAAGTGGGAGGAAGAAGAATATGGGAAAATTGACTTAACCTATGTAAGGAAGAGAAAGAGAGGCGAAGAAAGACAAGACTTGACGTAAATATTATCTTGAATCTTTTTTTTGATATATATAGTTACCTTTTATTTTAGAAACTACTAGGTGATTTACGTGCACGGTTTAGCATCAATTCTAATTCGTACTTACCATTTTCAACATCAATAACAACAACAAAAATACAGTATAGAGATTTTTTTTTCCTGGTCGAAAGATTTTTGTATTTATTTCTTTAATAATATTCACACAATAAAGCTTTTTGAAACGGATATACATATGTACCTTAATGATTTGTCTTAGTGTCGTTGTTCTTACGTTAACATCTCAATTCAAATCCAACAGTTTAACCAAAAAACATTCAAATCCAACAGAATGCATGTATTTGATTCTATCGTTGTCTTAGTTTCTTTGTCAGATTCATGCTTGGTTTCAAAGTTCAGATTTTTTCGGTTTTTTTGCTGAATTCATGCTTGCTTTCAAGTTTCGATTTTTTTCGGTTATTTTACTCTTTTTTGTCATTGTATTTTGTAACTAATATTTAGTTTTGAATTTCAAAGTTCCGATTTTTTTGGTTTTTTGCTGGATTCATGCTTGCTTTCAAGTTTCGATTTTTTCGGTTATTTTACTCTTTTTTGTCATTGTATTTTGTAACTGATATTTAGTTTTGAAGTAATAAATTATTTTTATTTATATATAATTTAAAAAAAAGGTGTTTGAGTTGATAACCTAAAAAGAGAAAAAACAAACTTTTTGAGGCGAAAATATTTTTTTGAAAACTTTATCATACATTTCTTTTCTAATAGACAAGTTCCAATGTTTTTTGTTTTCTACATTCTCTGGTTTTCATAATAACTAAAATGTAATTGACTGAATATTTAAGGTTAGATTTTTTGCAAAAAAAAACACACTATGATATGGGCATAATGCCACACTTAATTACGCTAGATTCTTTTAAAATCACACTACACGAAATTTTAGTTTTTATTTGAAAAGAAAATCCGCATTTTATATAAAAATATAGCATATTCTGCTGATATTTGATCCTCTTCAGAAGAAAAGAGGAATAAAGACGAGCTCAACAACTCTAACTATCATTATCTCACTCATTCATATTCCAGTCATCATAATTCTCTTATTATAGCTTATTTCTTTCATGCACCACCATTTGTCCCTCATATTATTATTTAGGTTTTTTTTTTTCCATTTTCGTTGTTTAATTACTAACTAGTGTTTGTAAATATAAATGTTGTTTTAAATCCATTCATGTTGAGTCAAATGATATTTCCATATGGGAAATTAAACAAATTTTCTTCATAGTTGTAAACGATACTTTAAAGTTTCTTAGTGTTTTCAGTTTTGTGAACTTTCGGTATTGTTTAAACTTTAAAGTATTTCTGAGTTTATGACTATCAATGACAAAAGAAGTCAAAAGAGGATAAGAAAAGAAATAATTTTATATAATTAATTAAAATAAGCAAGCTTATAGTTGTACGGATTAGAGAAGATTTGGTTGTCAACTTTGCTGCGTGTGATTATATTAATGTATAATTTGATAGTGATAATGTGTTCCATATCATCATTTTGCATTGTGTCACCAAAGAAAATATAATGTTTTGGTCGGCTTACATTGTTGACGAGGTTTATATTTTATTGTTTAGGGATGATAAGGCTTTTGGTTTGATTGTGCATAACTTATTTGCTCCTATTCGTCCATTTTTTTTTTTGCTAAATTAAAGCCTATTCGCCCATTTGTCACACGTGTTGCTTCCTTAACGTTTGGAAATCCGGTGCCGGAGTTAACATTTTATTAATATATCCGATTGGTGATCTTGATCTAATATAGTTTAGATCTATTAGCGATGTAAAATATCACAGAAAGTGATGAGAAAGTGTGTCTGTGAGAGAGAGATGGTGTGCTATCGTTTTAGTTTGAGTCGCTTACACGTGCACTTCTTAAGTTATATATTACAGATTTTGACACTTGCAAATAAGATGGCACTTTTTTATAGTTTATGGATTGGAAAACCCAATTTAATCCTCCTTCCAATTTGAAAAACAACCGGTTTAGATAAAATTGGTTAACCGAATTTAAAAATGGTTTAGTAATTAAAACATTACTTCTTATCTCCTCCTCTCTTTCTTTCTTTCTTTCTATCTTACGGACATTGATATCTTCTACCTCCTTCACACATATATATTTCTTTTTCTCTTTTGTACACACAGACATCTCTTTAACTCTTTTTTTCTAATATACATTAAAAACACCACCCACACAAAAAAAAATATTCAAATCAACGAAGCAGTTTCTAACTTTCTTTCTCTTCTCTCTCTCTCTCTCTCTCTCTCTCTCTCTCTCTCTCTCTCTCTCTCTCTCTCTCTCTCTCTCTCTCTCTCTCTCTCTCTCTCTCTCTCTCTCTTTCTCACAGATTCAAACCAACATACGGATCCGAAAGACAGTAATGAAGCTTTTCCGTGGATGGTGATGCAGAATTTGGATCCGGATTTACACTTGTATCTCGTGGTCGCGAATCCGCCGTTTCTGCAACTAGAATTGCTTTTAGTTATGTCGTTTGTGTATGAAGATGGAGAAGAGAATAAACAGTACATAAAACAAGCTATATGGACAAGTACACAAATCTAATTAGTGGACACGTACACAAAATTTGTTTTCCCTATAGATATTTTTTAGTGGATATATCCTTAAACTGTAATATCATGTACATGTTGTAGTTTCTTTAACCAACGAATGCTTGAATATGGTTGCCTTGAACTAAATTGGTGTGGACCTTCCATATGGACATATTATCATATACATGTCGTATTAGTTATTTTGAATATATTCGCTTAGAATCAAAATTTGTTTGTCATGTACATGTCCACGAATAATTTAACTATAAAGTCTACATTCTATATGGTTATAGTTATATGGATAGTTAAAGTCATGTGGATATGTACACATAACTCACTCCTTGTATAGATATCTAAATTTGCTTCATATTTTTTATGTGTTTCCATTGGCTGTCATCGGTAATTGTACATGTCAATGAAAATACAGAACAAGAAGATAATGACTTAACCATGGACATTCCGTTGATAGATTAATAAAGAGTCAATAAAATATCTATGTGGACATGTCTTAATGGACATGATTACGATGGATAAGATAATGGGGACACGATTTGAACATCAAAATATTACCTGCCTATATAAATGCATAGACAAATAAATAAGAGAGAAGCTACGAGAGGATATGGCATAGAAGACGACATGAACAACAACAGACATGACGACACAGACAATAAGAGATATGGTGTAAGAATGATGAGTGATACAAAGCTTTGTGTCCATGTCCACGTGGATACACCCATATTTATATGAAGCTTAAAATGCATTGTGTTTATCTGTGTGGATACGTCCATAAACTTTATGTCCATCGTAAGAAGAAGCAGATTTGGTCAAGAGGGTCATTACTTGTGGACCAAATAGAGAGCGATACAACGCTTGTGTCCATGTCCACATGGATACACACATATTGATCCAAAAGAAAATCCGGATAAACATTTGGTTGTGGCAGTCAGGAGACCAACATATGATGGTGGAAAGTAACTGCGAGCTCACCAAGAGTTTGAGAGCTTTGTCAAGAAAGGAGACCAGATCTATAAGAAATGAAGATGCAAAGAAAGATTAAGAGGGAATACAAGGAAATTATGAACCAACTTAAGGAAGATACATCAACCATGTTATCTCAAGTCTATAACAATGAATACATAACCATCGATTAGATGAATGCGTATATGAGAACTAGTGGATACTTCCATATGATCGTGTGTGTGGATGTGACCATGTCTTGAAAATGCTGTTGCCGAGATCTGTTTTGATGAATCCACGAGTAAAGAACAAAATCACGATCAGCCAGATGAGCTCATTGGTGAAAACGGCGAAAGCGGCTGTGAGCTAAAGCGGTCTGTTGACGACTGAAAAATGAGTCCTGAAGGGATTATTTGATGAAAAGCTTTGCAGATTTAAAGTTTTAAAGCTGCCAGAGATGTCCCGCAGCAGAAAGTCTCTACCTCTCCTCATATTCAAATTAAAAAAGACCTAGAAATCTAGAAGAAGAAAAGAGGAATGAAGAAAGAAGAAGAAATAATAAAAAGAAGAAGAAAGTGGAGAAGAAGAAAGAAGAAGAAAAGCACGAAGGAAGAAGGAAGAAAAAAAAAAGAATGTTGGTTTAATAAAATTGGGTTAAAGAGATTAAATTGAAAATCGGTTAAAATGGTAAAAAAATTTTGGTTTAATAATAGGTAGGGGTATCTTATCATTTTTCCTATGAAAGATAAAAAGAAGTGCCATCTAAAATGGATGTACCAAAAAGTGTAAACGTAAACTTAAAAAGTGCTATTGGAAGTAAATATTTCTTTTAGTTTTACCATTTTACGGATTGATAACATCAAAAACGGTAGAGTTTTACTGCAACAAAATAAAAATGTACCAAACTACCTATTAATTCTATTGAAATTATTAACTCCCTAATTGCAACAAAAATATGACCTTTTACAAGTTCCAGATACTATAAATTTAGATTTTCGCATGAAATAAATAAGATAAGAAAAAGGAAGAAGAGAGGAGATAGACATGAGAGAGGCTTGAATTAATTTGCTCTAAAACAGAAATTATTAAATAAATAAGATGAGAAATAGGTAATTGTACTGTTATGGTTGTTTCCGTTAATGATATAGATTAGGAAAGTACCCTAAACTTTGCGAACTCATCCGATTACAATATCTAAGAAATTTTGTTTCTTTCTCAAGTCTCTCTCATGTCTATCTCCTCTCTTCTTCCTTTTTATTGTGACAAAAACGAAAAGACCAATGCTAACGTGAGACAAATTTGTTTTTTTTTTTCTTTTTTTTTTTGACATCGAGAATAATTTGTTTTAATCTAATGAACGTATCGGTTTGAAACATAAAATAAAAAACAATTAATGTCAATGTCTTTTTTTGTTTCCTTTTTTCTGAAAGTAATTATTAGCGAGTAAAATATCATAGTAATAAAAATTATATTCTCACGTTAGCAAAGACAACTAGATCAAAAAGATGTATATTAATAAGAGATATACATCGCATATAGCAACTGTGAAAAAAAAATGGAAAGAACATAGATACAGGAAAAAAAGGAAAGAACATAGATAATATATATTGAAAAGGATTAAGTCTTGGTTTAATATGGAAAAAGGAAATAAACAAAATGAAATCCGTGTAAAAGATAAGAAGGATTAGGGATCCAAGTGCCGTGCTTAAGATTTTGGAGGCCTTAGGCTAAAATTAAAATGTGACCTTTTTAATGAAATTATATAAAAATTCAGTAATCAAATGTACAGTAATATTTTTAAAAAATTTGGTGAAAAAATAGTTATACTTTTATGCGGCTGAGGATCGAACTTGAACAAAATAAAAATATGCACAAGACAAATTAGCCAACTAAGAAAACTATAATTCACTTGTTAAATGTGGCCTCTAAACTTAATAAATAAGATGTGGCCTTAGGCGATTGCCTTTTTCATTTCACTGTAGGCACGGCTCTGTAGGGATCGTAAGGTAAAGCATTATATAAAGAGATGTAGAGTTCTCTTTTGTTTCTCAAGTATTACAAACTCATCCAATACTCTCGATCGTTCTTTCTTCTTGACATCGCAATTTGTTCACAAGCTCTTTCTTCTTCTTCATCGTTTATACCATCGATCGAATCATGGCCAAAACAACATCGAAGAAGATCAACACCTTGGTGCTCGTGATAACAACCTTCACGGTTCTCTTGGGCTGCTGCTCGACGACAATCTACAAAGTGGGAGACTCCGATGGATGGACTGCCAAGGAAGACGTCTACAACGAGTGGGCCGAGCGTAAGGAGTTCCATGTAGGAGATTCTCTGGTCTTTGAATACGATCGCAACTTGAATGACGTCACTCATGTCTCAGGCGCCTTGGAATATGAATTTTGCGACTCTTCTTCTCCTAAAGCCGTCTACAAGACAGGACACGATGTGGTAACCCTCACGGAACCAGGTTTTTACTATTTCATCACCTCAAATCATGCTCAATGCAAATCGGGACAAAGACTCGACATTCTTGTCGTCCATGATCCTTCACGTCCGATTCCTCCACCACCACCGAGCAAGATCCTACCTTTTGGAAAGATGTACAAGGTCGGTGACTCAAAAGGATGGAGGGTGTTGATTGTGGTTCTCAACTATTCAAGGGTCGGTTCGGTAATTCGAGTTCGGAGAAGATTAAGTTGATTAAATTTTATTAAGTTCTCAATTACAGTTCGTTCAGTTCGGAGGTCTCTCGACGAACTCGATACAATATTCAGGTCTCTATTCTCCGGGTCCGAAAAGATCCCTTCTACAGTAACAATTCTACTATTTATAGTACATAAGCGAGGAGATGTTCTAGGGCTTCTCGTTCAGCTCTCACCGCCTCTTGTTGCTGGGCTTCTTTCTCATGGGCCGCACTGTCAGGTCAGGCCCATTTCGGCTAAGACCATCGTAAACCGGGGTCAATTGGGCCGGTCTCGGTCTTTAACCGGTCCGAACCGGGGAGCGGAGCGTACCACCAACAGTATGTCCCCCCCAGTTCGGCAAATGGACCTGACTGACTTTTGCCGAATTGGAGTTGGATCGGTTATAGACCGAGGTCGGTGACGTCGAGTTCTCGACTTACACCCTTCTTCATTTTTCCGGTGTCTTGGCAAGGATATTTAAGTATTTTCACTTGCAGGGAACTGAAAAGACGCGTCGGTTTTGGCGGGAAATCGGGACGTTATGAGGCGCGGAAGTCGAGAAGTCGCAATGATTCACTCTTCTTCTATAAATAGGGTTCAGCTCTCCCCATTTCTCACTTTCGCTCCTACTGCCAAGGTATTTGCTCTCCCTTCTCTCTAAATTTTCTTCTTTCTCTCTCTAGAATTCCGGTCGCCGTCCGCCGTGCTCTCTCGTCGACGGTTGCTCTTTCGAGTTCTCCGATAATGTATTCCGACTCTTCATCCAATTCCGAGGTCGGCATTCTTCCCGTATCTCGAGCTCGGGATCTACAGAACATTCTTCGAACGCTTCTCTGGTTCGCAAGAATTACCGTGTCGTCGAGGTCGGCTCTGGCAGCCGAGTTCCAATTCGAGCTCCAGAGCGGATGGATCGAAATCTCCGCGAGCCCGAAGGCCAAGTTCCTACAGACTTGGTCCTGGGGCGGGAGCCTGATGTGAAGACAGATGAGGACGCTCCATTGCACGAGGTCGGGGAAGGAGGAGCGCAGGATCCAGACGACGATGATATGATGCCGATCCTGGATCGGCCATATATATGTGCCCCGGTGAAGTCTACCCTGTCATTTCCGGAAACGGTTCGGGCTGCAACGCTGATCGGCGGAGCCCCTCCCAGGCTCATTATTCAAGTTCCCGAACCGGAAGAGCGCCCTTGGGATGCACCCGAGGATTTCATCTGTGTGTACGAGGCCTATTTCCGCGAGGCCGAATTGACTTTCCCCTTGCCCCGCTTGCTGTTCGCTTACTGCAATCGTCGCGGCTGCGCGATATCACAACTTCAGCCGGCATCGATAGTAAACTTTGTTGGGATTCTCCAGCTCGGGCGTGACGTCCGGGCTCATATCAACGTGGCCCAATTCGAGGAGCTCTTTATCATGAAGGTCTCATCGGCCAAAAGTTGGTTTCTGTCGGTGAATTGCAACCCGAAGTTCGACCTGGTCACCGGGAACAAGGCTAGCAAATTTCCGAACTGGGACCAGAGCTACTTCTTTGTTCGCGTTGATTCGTTATCTGCTGAGAATCCGGGGAGCACGTTTCGGACTGGCTGGAGTGTCGATTTCGGTACATATCTCACGGTTGACTCTCCTGTTTCTTGGTCGATACTAATAAAAATTCTTTGCTTATGAAGATCGCCACGTTCCAGGATTCATCCAACGCTTTCTCACGTCCGACCTCGCGAAGCAGCTAAGTCTCGCCGGACAGCGCCGTTGGCCCCTTGCTTACCGGGAGAAGATCAATCGTCGGATAAAGAGAGCTCAGGATAGAGGTATGAGTTCTCAGGTCGCTTTGAAGTTGTCTTTATTTGGATGTGTAGATTTCGGCTGATATACTTGCTTTTTTTTGTAGCCAAAACTAAGGCAGAACCCAGCTCGTCAAGGCCGGTGCCGAAGAAAAAGAAATCGAAGAAGAGCAACAAGAAGAGTCGAAGGATGGCGTTCGATAGGTCGGACATCCCAATGATGGACTTCGGGGCCGATGAGGAAGAAGACAACGCCCCAATCGATGTCGTCGGTCTCGACGCGAACGAAGCCGGTGATGGCGTCGAAGCCGGTAGTGGGGACGCGGTCGACAACATCCCGGTCGGCCTAGTTGATCCCTTGATCCCGGTTACAGAACCGGAGGTCGAAGTGGTGGGGACTGGTGCTCCCGAGGCGATTCCTGAGCCTCAGATGGAAGAAGGTGAGATCGGTGAGCAGAACGAGGACGAGCTCACCATTGCCAATCGTGCCTAGAGGAAAAAGGGTAAGTCCTCGAAGAAATCGTCTCGGAAGAGGGGTGGCGATCCCGAGACGGCTGTGAGTGAGGGGACTTTGGTCCTTCCCGGATCGCCCACTGCTTCTCAGATTCCTCCAGCGGATCCGGCTGCTGAGACCGAGAACCCGAGATCGTCCAAGAGGCGTCGAATTTCTGACTCGTCCTCTTTCTCAGTCCGGCTCAAGTACAACAAGGATCGGTCCTTCTTTGATGACTCGACTGCCTGCGCAGAGCTCTTCAAGCAGATCGTGCCGGCCTCGTCTCCAATGCCCGAGACCAAAGACCTCTTCCGCCCTAAGTCTTACGCTCGGGTCGCGAAATCTGCCTCTGCTGTAAGCTTTTCTCTGTCTTGAATACTTAGACGTTTTTTTAACCTTGGAATGTCTGATTTTGACCTCGTCTGTGATACCAATGAGCTCGTTCGCGAGTATGATTCTGAAGTCGAGAGGCTGAGGAGGATCAATGCTGAGGTCGCAGCCGAGAGGGCGTCTTTGGAGGTGTCGTACCGGGACAAAAAGGAGAGGTACGAGGCTGCTATGCTAGCCTTCTCCAAAAAGGAGAAGGAGAACGCGGCCTTGAAGGAGCAAGTCGGGGCTCTGGAGAAGCGGACTGCCGAACTGGAGGGAGACATGGATGCTCTGTCCAAGTCGTTCAAGACGAGCGAACTGGAGAGGCGGAGGTACCGAGACGCCGAGTCCAAGGGCAGAAAGATGCTGGCCGCGCTTAGGGGCAAGTGCGAGGGGAAGCTCCTCAAGATGAAGGACTTCATGGACAAGTCCGAGCTCAGAAAGGCGCCGTTCCTCAAGCTTAACCAGGCGACTGCTCTGGTCGGCTTCTGCGACTTTCTAAGGAAGGAACACAATATGATCGTCCCGTCGCACATCGTGGAGACGTACGCGCGTAGGGTCAAGAACTGCACGAAGGAGGTCGATGATATCCCCCTTCCACGGTTTGAGAACGAAGACTTCCTCCTCCCGAGTGACGACGATCTCATTCCCAGGATAGTGCTTCCGCCGGGGACGCAGGTTCCGGAGGGTTTGGACCAGTTCGGCTCGAACTCTAGGTCCATCTCGGCTGATCGGGCTGCGAGTCTCAAGAGTCCGGCGTCCGTCGCTCGCCAATGATTCTCTTAGTTTTCCTTAGTTTTATTTTGTTGTTGTAAAGACTTTCTTACCCGCATAGCTCGGGTTTTAACTTATCGATTCGTTTTGGTCGCCATTTTTAGGCGTTGTATTTGTTGCCGTCTAGTTCGGCAATTTCAGATATTTAATGAAATGGACATGGTTTTTCTTTATCTCGACTTTTACTTTGAATTTTCCTCTAATATTTCGTTACGAACTGTTGGGAGTTCGGTTTGTTTTGATTAAATTTGGAATTCGTGATGTTATTGTGACGATGCGGTCGAACTCGGGAAACTTTCTGAACTTGAATCGCAGTCGGCGGATTGCTATTCGGAAGAGTGAGTGCGGATTGGGTTTCGGCTTTGAATAGTGGGCACCATGGGGGTGCGGGCGAGATCTCGGCTTTTGAGATTGTATTCATGGGGAATACTTAGTTCGATCTCCTGGCCGGGGAGTCGGTATGTGGAGTTGGAGATAAAACGAAAAAGATGGATTTTTATTAGATTTGTAGCTGGACTCGAAATCGAGCTGCCTACGTACCCTTTTGCAAGGGATCAAGCCACTCGTAGTTCAGTTTACAGGGGTGAGTTCGGCAGGAGCCAGACTGTTTTTTTTTTTTTTTTTTTTTTTTTTGAATCGCTGGTGGTGGTACAATGAATGGTCCGAGCTCGCGGTAGCTGGGACTTAGTAGTAATATCGCTTGAGGTTGGCTGAGTTCCATGATCGTGGGATCGGCGTTCCGTCGAGTTGCATGAGTTCGTAAACCCCGAGCTTGACGATTCGCATTATCTGATAAGGACCTTCCCAGTTCGTTCCCAGCTTGCCTGCGTTTAGTTCCTCGGTGTTATGAAACACCTTGCGCAAAACGAGGTCGCCTTCATCGAAATGCCGACCTCGCACTTTCTTGTTGTAGTAGCGAGCAGCGAGCTTTTGGTAGTTCTGGATTCGGAGGAGAGCTAAGCATTGCTGTTCTTCCAGGCTGTCGAGGTTGTTGAGCATCATCTGGTCGTTGAGATCGGGGTTCTCGGAAAGAACAGAGTATCTCAATGTTGGGATGCTCACTTCTGTCGGACAGAGGGCTTCAAGGCCGTATGCTAAAGAGAAGGGAGATTGTCCGGTCGACCGTCTGGGAGTAGTTCTGTGCGACCATAAGACTCCGTCGAGCTCGTCCGCCCAAGTGCCTTTCTTAGCCTCAAGACGCTTCTTTATGCCATCTAGGATGGTTTTGTTGTTTGCCTCGGCCTGACCGTTGCCTTGCGGGTATCGCGGGGTCGAGAAACTAAGACGGATTTTGAACTTTGCGCACCAATCATTGAATGTTCCAGCAATAAATTGTGGTCCGTTGTCCGTGACGATCTCGTGCGGGACCCCGTGTCGGCAAATGGTATACTTCCAAACGAATTTTTGTACGTCTAGCGCGGTAATCTCTGAGTACGCTTTGGCCTCAACCCATTTTGTGAAGTAGTCGGTCATAATCAAGATATACTATTTTTGACTTGTTGATTGGCATAAAGGGCCAACGATGTCCATAGCCCACCGCATAAAAGGGTAAGGGGCCGTGCTGGTTTGCAGCAGCTCGGTCGGCACGTTAATCATTGGACCATGACGCTGGAATTTATCGCACTTCATGACAAACTTCTCGCATTCCGCGTTCATCGTCGGCCAGAAATAGCTGGCTTTTTTGATTTTCAGAGCAAGGGATCGACCTCCCGAGTGATTGCCACCGGATCCTTCGTGGATTTCGCGCATGATTTCGACTGTATCGTTCCCTGAGACGCAGGCCAAGAGCACCCCGGACGCACTCCAACGGTATAGTTTATCTTTATGCATCGTGTAGTGAGCGGCCCGGACTTTGAGACGGCGAGCAGCCCATTTGTCTTCAGGGACTTTGCCGTTGAGGAGGTATTCTCGCAGTTTGGCTGTCCAATCTTCGGCGGACTCGTTCTCCTGGCTTTCACTGGTCGATGGACAGTGGATTCCTTCAGTTATGTGTTCGAAGTCGTGATCGGCGGCTAGATCCTCGAGAGCTTGTTCGACATTATCCTTTGGCACCTGTTCGGTGCTCTTGTCTGCCCGTGTTGAATTCCTGTTCTGCGTATTCGACGAGGTCGGATTGTCGTCGTAGTTCCGTCGTCGGGTGGCAACATTGCATTTTGGCGCAGTTCTGATGCTTGGTTCTGAGATACTTTCGACCGGGATTTTTCTCTTCATATGCGGGTCGGAACTGGAAGCTAGGGCGGCTAATGCGTCGGCGGACGAGTTCTCGCCGCGAGGGATTTTGGTGAGTTCGAACGTTTCAAACTTCGCGATGAGTGCCTTAGTCGTTGTTAGGTACGCGTCCATTCGTTCGTTTTTGGTCGAGTATTCCCCATTTAATTGACTTGCGACGAGGTGCGAATCACAGAAAGCGTGAAGATGTCGTACGCCGAGCTCGTTAGCCAATCGCAGTCTGGCAAGTAGAGCTTCGTACTCAGATTCATTGTTAGATGCTGGGAACTCGAGGCGGAACGACTGTTCGAGGATCTCGCCGCTAGGAGACTTTAGGCGGATTCCGATACCTGATCCCCGGTGTGATGACGATCGGTCTACATGCAGAATCCATAGTTCACGGGGCGGCTGTTCGACGACGAACTCTTTAGGGAGTTCGATCAGAAAATCGGCGAGTACTTGGGATTTCGCGCTGGTTCGATTCTTGTATTCTATATCGTATTCGCTTAGTTCAATGGCCCATTTTGCGAGGCGACCTGATTGGCTTGGACTGTGTAGAATGGTTCGGAGCGGCTGGTCGGTCAAGACTTTGATTGAATGACACTGGAAATATGGCCGAAGCTTCCGAGAAGAAGTCACCACTGCAAGCGCCAATTTTTCTAAAGTTGGATATCTGGCCTCAGCGTCACTTAGCGATTTGCTGACATAGAATATGGGACGCTGTTCCCCTCTGTCTTCACGGACTAGGACATTGCTAACCGCCGATACGGAAATTGCGATGTATAAGAATAGCATCTCGCCGTTCTCGGGTTTAGCTAGGATGGGGGCGTCGAGAGATACGTTTTCAGCTGCTTGAAGGCGTCTTCGCACTCGGTGCTCTTGTCTGCCCGTGTTGAATTCCTGTTCTGCGTATTCGACGAGGTCGGATTGTCGTCGTAGTTCCGTCGTCGGGTGGCAACATTGCATTTTGGCGCGGTTCTGATGCTTGGTTCTGAGATACTTTCGACCGGGATTTTTCTCTTCATATGCGGGTCGGAACTGGAAGCTAGGGCGGCTAATGCGTCGGCGGACGAGTTCTCGCCGCGAGGGATTTTGGTGAGTTCGAACGTTTCAAACTTCGCGATGAGTGCCTTAGTCGTTGTTAGGTACGCGTCCATTCGTTCGTTTTTGGTCGAGTATTCCCCATTTAATTGACTTGCGACGAGGTGCGAATCACAGAAAGCGTGAAGATGTCGTACGCCGAGCTCGTTAGCCAATCGCAGTCTGGCAAGTAGAGCTTCGTACTCAGATTCATTGTTAGATGCTGGGAACTCGAGGCGGAACGACTGTTCGAGGATCTCGCCGCTAGGAGACTTTAGGCGGATTCCGATACCTGATCCCCGGTGTGATGACGATCGGTCTACATGCAGAATCCATAGTTCACGGGGCGGCTGTTCGACGACGAACTCTTTAGGGAGTTCGATCAGAAAATCGGCGAGTACTTGGGATTTCGCGCTGGTTCGATTCTTGTATTCTATATCGTATTCGCTTAGTTCAATGGCCCATTTTGCGAGGCGACCTGATTGGCTTGGACTGTGTAGAATGGTTCGGAGCGGCTGGTCGGTCAAGACTTTGATTGAATGACACTGGAAATATGGCCGAAGCTTCCGAGAAGAAGTCACCACTGCAAGCGCCAATTTTTCTAAAGTTGGATATCTGGCCTCAGCGTCACTTAGCGATTTGCTGACATAGAATATGGGACGCTGTTCCCCTCTGTCTTCACGGACTAGGACATTGCTAACCGCCGATACGGAAATTGCGATGTATAAGAATAGCATCTCGCCGTTCTCGGGTTTAGCTAGGATGGGGGGCGTCGAGAGATACGTTTTCAGCTGCTTGAAGGCGTCTTCGCACTCGGCGCTCCAAATATGATGCTTGTTACCTCGTAATAATTGGTAGAATGGCAGGCACTTATCCGTCGACCTGGAGATAAATCTGTTTAGTGCGGCAATTCGGCCTGTGAGTTTTTGCACTTTCCTTTTTGAAGTCGGGGAAGGTAGGTCTAGAACTGCGGATATCTGCTTTGGGTTGGCCTTGATGCCGCGCTCGATGACGATGTATCCCAGGAACTCGCCCGCCGTTACGCCGAAGGTGCATTTGGCGGGGTTGAGTTTCATCCCGTACTCGTTCAAAATGTCGAAACACGTTGCTAGGTGAGATATGTGGTCTTTAGCGTACAGGGATTTAACCAGCATGTCGTCAATGTACACTTCCATCGTTTTCCCGAGCTGACTGGCGAACATGCGGTTCACGAGTCTCTAATACGTGGCTCCCGCGTTCTTGAGACCGAACGGCATGACCTTATAGCAGTAGATTCCTCGATCCGTGATGAACGAAGTCTTTTCCCGGTCATCCGGATGCATTAGGATTTGGTTATACCCCGAGAAGGCGTCCATGAAAGATAGCAGTTCGTTGCCGGCGGTTGCCTCTACCAACCGATCAATGTGTGGCAGTGGGAAACTATCTTTGGGGCAAGCTTTGTTCAGGTCGGTGAAGTCGACGCAGATCGTCCACTTTCCATTCTTTTTCTTCACGACTACCGGGTTTGCTAGCCAGTCCGGGTATCGAACTTCGGTGATCGAACCGGCTTTGAGTAATTTTTCGACCTCATCGTTAACCGCTTGCGCTTTCTCGGATCCTAGCTTGCGCCTCTTCTGTTTGATAGGCTTGTACGTAGGACAATATTTAGCTCATGCCAGGTGATGTCTGGATTGATTCCGGGCATGTCGCTGATATTCCATGCGAATGTGGAGACGTTCTTCTGGAGGAAACTGATGAGTGCTTCCCGAATACTATTGTCGAGTTCGGCCCCTATGCCGACGCATTTTCTGGATCTGTCGGATCGATGCAGACTTGGTCGACTTGGCTTTGTTTGGGTGGACCGAACTGGCTTACTGCGGCCGCACGATCTTCCTGAAAGGGACTGATGACGCATGTTCGTGCGAGACTGAGTTTGCATTCGGTGAGATGGCAAAATCGGGACGCGGTCTGGCTTCCTTTGAGGGTGAAAATCCCTGACGGGGTCGGGAACTTAACGCACTGATGGAACGTTGAAGCGACGGCTTTCATGTCGAACAGCCATGGCGTCCCCAAAATCGCATTATATATTGCCGGTTTGTTGAGGACTAGGAATTTGAATCATTCGGGCTGACCCGCCGACATAAATGGGTATCTTCACCGTTCCTACTGTCCTTGTTTTCTCTCCGGTGAACCCGGTCAATGATTCCATATAAGGCTTGATCTCGGAGTCCGGAAAGTCCATATTCTTGAGTGTTTCCTTGAATATGACGTTTACCGAACTCCCCGTGTCGACTAAGATCCTGCTCACCTCGACGTCTCCGAGCTGAAGCTCCACGACGAGGCAATCGTTATGAGGCATATGTACCCCCCGCAGATCGGCTTCGGTGAATAACAATGGTACGGTTGTGACCGTTGCCTGGGGTTGCGAAGTCGACGCTTGCCGACTGTATTCTTTGAGGGCTCGGACGGAGTAATTGCATGATTCGAGGGCTCCCATAATCATATTGACCTTCTTCCTGGTTTTGGGGACGTTCGTCTCTCTGTTAGGTGCTTCGCGGTCTCGTTTAAGGGGAGCGACCTGTTTTTCATCGGAGTCGGCTGCCTTAGCAGCTTCTTGATTGCCGGGTTTGTTTGGTCGCGGGTTCGGCCGCCGGGGCCTCGGTTTAGCTAAGTCTGCGATGTCGATCTCGCCCTTGCGAAACTGTTGAAGTAAGAAGTCCCTCAGATGTCGGCATTCCTCTGTGCTATGCCCATATCGCTCGTGATACTCGCAAAAGCGTTCACTTAGCGGTGTGTCATCGTCATTATGCCATGTGTTCCAGGATTTCGGTGGACGTCCTGTCCTTTGGTTTGACGGCCCTGCCTGGTTAATCACTCCGCGCGGTTTTCCGGTCTGGACTTTCGTTTCTGAGCTCTCTTTCGGGGTCGGTGTCTGGCCGGGCTTTGTCGTTGAATACTGCCGATCCTTGGCGGCCTCTTCTTCTTCTTCCGCGATGAAGATGTTGGATTTATGAAGCGCGTCCTCGAGGGTGAGCGGTCTGTTCCTGCGAAGCTCTTTGTGGAAGGGTGACTTGTACCATGTTTTCTGGTATAAAGCTTCAAGGGCGGCTTCGTCGTCCACCGTGCAGTGCACCACGATCTGCTTGAAACGCGCCATGAAGTCTCGGAGTGATTCGTTTTCGCCCTGCGATATCTCCCACAGCTAGGAGTTACGGGTTTTCTGCCCAATGAACATCGAAAAATGTTTTGCGAACTTAGTCGAGAGCTCCTTGTAGTTATCAATGGAGTCGGCTTCCAATCTTGAGAACCAATCCAAAGCTATGCCTTCGAGGTGCTCGACGAACAGCTGGCATTGAATCGCGTCTTTCTGCTCGGCCGAGGTGAACTTCAATCGGTTGATCACGATGCCGAATGAGGTAAGGAAATGCCTCGGGTCTGAGTTCCTTTCGTACGAACGCAGTTTAAACTTTTCCAGGTTAGGGACGGGGACGTTGGTGATCCCGGGAAGTGAACGGTGTTTTCTGTGCTTCCTGGATTACGCGGTCGATCTCAGGTGCCGAACTGGTGGCTTGGTGAAATTTGGAACTGATCTCTCGCAGTTGGGCCTGCATCCGTTCGATTTCCAGATCGCGCGCTGTTGGTTGAGCTCGTATGTGCTGGGACGGGCTCTCGGACTGTTGCTGTTGCTGTATTACCGATCGCGCCACCGTGCACTGCGGGTCTCGCTCTCCTTGGAAATCGCTGATGAGGTTTTTTCGTCGGAGCGGGCTTTCCTGTTGCAGGCTAGAGATCTACGCGGTGAGAGTCGCGAATTTGGCATCATTGCTGCGGACTAGCTCCTGCATCTGAGCAGCGAAGGCGTTCATGAGTGCAGTTGGATCGAAGGCAGCTGGTGAAGCCTGGTGAGTGCTTGAGCTCGGCTCTGCTCTAATCTCTTGCGTTCCAGTTTGAGGTCGCACGGGACTACGGTCGTCTTCTCCTATGTGTCCTCCGAACTGGACGGGGCTGTCTGCACATGTCATTTGACTCTCGACCTGGACTGAGGTCGGTTGTCTGCCGTCTGCACGGGTCGTCGGACTCCCGACCTGGATTGAGATCGATTGTCCACCATCGGTCGTCATGTCTTCGAGGTCGATTACCGAATCGGCCCCACGGTGGGCGCCAATTGTTGATTGTGGTTCTCAACTATTCAAGGGTCGGTTCGGTAATTCGAGTTCGGAGAAGATTAAGTTGATTAAATTTTATTAAGTTCTCAATTACAGTTCGTTCAGTTCAGTTCGGAGGTCTCTCGACGAACTCGATACAATATTCAGGTCTCTATTCTCCGGGTCCGAAAAGATCCCTTCTACAGTAACAATTCTACTATTTATAGTACATAAGCGAGGAGATGTTCTAGGGCTTCTCGTTCAGCTCTCACCGCCTCTTGTTGCTGGACTTCTTTCTCATGGGCCGCGCTGTCAGGTCAGGCCCATTTCGGCTAAGACCATCGTAAATCGGGGTCAATTGGGCCGGTCTCTGTCTTTAACCGGTCCGAACCGGGGAGCGGAGCAAGGGTTTATGACAGTGACTTCTATTATAAGTGGAGTATTGAGAAACAGTTTCATGTTGGTGACAGTCTTCTTTTCGAATACGGAAACGAAGTCAATGATGTTTTAGAAATCAGCGGTGATCTTGAGTTCAAATTCTGCGACCCGACTTCTCCTATAGCCGTTCACAAGACAGGACAAGATCTAGTCAAGCTCACCAAACCAGGAGTCCATTATTTCATCAGCTCAGAGACAGGTCACTGCGAGGCTGGCCTTAAGCTACGAGTAGTGGTCGCACCTGAAGTGCCCAATGTTCCCAAGTTGTCACTTATTCAACGTTTCATAAGGTGGTTACGCAGTTTCAGGGCTCATCACTAAACATCTCCAGATCAAGCTAGCATGCTGGCTTCTTTTTAATCTTTCTACTTGTATTAATTGACTTTCTCTAGTTACTCAACTAGTTTTATTAGTTAATATTAGTACTCTCTTTTGCTTCATTGTTTCCTTTACAATTTGTCTTATGTAGTTTTTCGTATTTCTCTGGCTGTTGTACAAGTTTAGAGTCAATTTAATAAATAACAAATTTTGACTTCAATATTTTCATCATCATGAGACTGCCCTTAAAACAAAAAATTTAAAGGCTTAATACATTGACTATGATCTAATAAAACAAGAAGATAAGATTTTTACTCAACAGAACAACTCAGTCCATAAACTTTCGGTTTCTGCTTTCTTATTAAATAGTTGATTATCAAAACAAAACAGCACAAAAAAATTTATGTACCGCAAAAAAAAAACCAAATTAAAATATGCCTCGAGCTTCGTACATGAGAGCCGATTAATATGTAAAACAAAGAAATCGAGTTTGTAGCCTTTTACTTGATTCACAAGTATCAGATTTGTAATTTTGATCAAACAAACCCCTAATTTTATTTAACTCTATAGCCATGACTAATCAGTTTTCGTTAATTCGTTCACTTCTTAAATGATTAACCCTGCCGTATCTTTTAGGTCATGATTCATCTATAATTTTACAAATTCATACGACACATCTATCTTATACGGTTACTTGACTTTCAAGTAACCTTTCCTAATCAGTGACTACAATATTTGTCGAACTGACCAATATCTTTTAGACCTTGCGCGGGTTGTGGGGTTTCAAAACTTTGTCAAACTGATTATGTGGTATTAAAATCATTAAAAAATATCTTTTTTAATTGTATAAAATTCATCGTCAAAAACTCTCTGATGATCATGATCATAGAGTTTATGATCAAGAGATTTTCAACACTCTTCGCAATCATATAGATAAATGTATAGTTAGAAATTGATTCGCTAGTAAATATTTAATTTGGTGAGAATAATGCATAAACTTTACAGGAAAAATTACATGATATGTAAGAAACTTTAAAACAGAGCAAATAATTTACAACAAATCGTAAGAGCACCTAGAAAACAACCATTATTCAAAAAATATGAAACAAAATATTATGTTGTAAACCGAATAAAATTTAACAACTATTTGAGACATATATAAAGAAAAATAAAGCAAACCCAAAAGAGTAAACACGATCCAAGATTAAAGATCCAAAATGTAATAGTAAATAAATGTATGAAACACACAAACCAACTGAACTAAGACAAACATGAGTTTATAATCGTTTCACCATCTTCTTTTATTTTTCTCTAATTTACCTTTTGATTTTTTTCTTTGTCGTCTTTTCCTTAATTTTTTTTATCTTCTTCAAGTATTTCTTCTTCCTTCTCCTCTTTATTCTCTATGTCTTCTCTTACTTCTTATTCTTCAGGTTTTTCTTTGTCACGCCTTCTTCTTCGTGTTTTCTACATCTTCTCCTCATCATCTTCCTCTTATGCTTTTTCTTTTTCTTCTTCATCACATTCATCTTCTTTGTTCTCTGAGACTTCATATTCTTCTGGTTTACCTTAGTCTTTTATATCAATCAAATATATATACCTGAAAATCTTAACTCTCTCTCTCCCTATGTCCCTCCCTATCATTCTCTCTCTCACTCTATCTCTTGCAATCTTTCTCTCTAACAATCTCTTTTCCTCCCTTGTCTGAAATTGTATATATCATGCATTTTAAAGTACGAAGTATTTCTGATTGAAAAAATTAGAACACAAAAGAAACAAACTAAAGATTTAATAACAACCAATTATATTTACTTTGAAGATTTAACTCTCTATCCCTTTTCTCCTTCTCTCTCCATCCCTCTATATCCCACCCCCCTCCTCCCCTGGCCCTTTTTTCTCTCTCCCTTTCTCTCTCCATCTACATGTCTCTGAAAGCATAACTCAA